>NC_041393.1:249282734-249297393 GCF_002162155.2 Triticum dicoccoides
GATCAACAGGACCCTGTTTCGACCGTAGGAGGTCCGTTTCCTCCGTTTTGCGGTACGCCACACCCCTCCCGATCAACAGGACCCCCATTTCGACCGTAGGAGGTCCGTTTCCTCCGTTGTGTGGTACGCCACACCCCTCCCGATCAACAGGACCCCCGTTTCGACCGTAGGAGGTCCGTTTCCTCCGTTGTGCGCTACTCCAGGCCTCGTTTCCATCGCCTGTTCCGTCCAAGCCCTCCTGATGAACACGACCAAGCATTCCGTTCCGACCCAGACGGTTGGCTCCCCATGAACACGACGACGACGCTGTTTCTCCATTCCGACCCAGCCATGTACGTATGCGCGAGTAGGCGTTCGAGACCCAGCCCGTATGTACACATACGTGGCCATATTTTCTTTCTTGCACCCTGGCCGCTGTACGTACGTGTACATGCTACGTGCGCGCCTCTACTACAACACGTGCGTGCCTCTAGAACGACCAGTATGTACGTACATGTTCGCGACCAGAATGACAACACTACGTACGCTTCGACCAGGTGGGTCCCGACTGTTAGGCACTTCCTTGCGTGCGAAAATGTAGCTGGTGGGTCCCAGCAGTCAGAGGGATGAATCGTTTTTTTTGCCCAGATGCACTTCCTTGCGTGCGAAGGTGTAGCTGGTGGGTCCCAGCAGTCAGAGGGGTGAATCATTTTTTTTGCCCAGACGCACTTCCTTGCGTGCGAAGGTGTAGCTGGTGGGTCCCAGCAGTCAGGGGGAAATGTTTTTTTCACGAAATACGGTGGCCCGTCCTATGGGTCTCCGCTGTCAGGTGGAGGAATAATTATTTTCCGCGTAATAAGGAGGCACTTCCTTGCTGCGGCCGTGGACCCAGATGTCAGCCTCTCCACATACAGTCCACGTACGATGGAAGTCGTTCCTTGACCATGTTGACCATGCCGCGCCGAGAGCACCAGGGCGGTGGACGATGGCGAGGCCTAGGAAGGGGATGACGGGGAGCCGGGGAAGACGCGACAGTGGAAGCCCGCGCCGAGAGGAGTACGAGGGTTCACTAGTTCGGCCGCGGTGTGAGGCTGCCGTTGCCGCAGGGCTTGGCCAGCGATGGGAATAATAGGGGGCGGTGAGGCCTCCACGACAGCACATCCGGCCATGGGAGGCAGGAGCATGCGGCACGACCGGCGTTGCTTTGGGCGGCTAGAACAAGAAGACCAGAGGTTGAAGAAGCACTACGGCCGTTGGATGGACATCGTACGGTCACTGGAGCTAGAATCGTTTATATTGACTAAGTTGACAAAGCCCTCCGTCCCCGTCAACTTAGTAGGCCCACAAGTCAGCCTCCCACCAAGGTGGGTCCCAGCTAGCAGGGGGTATTCATTTTTTTGTGCGTAATAAGGAGGCACTTCCAGTGGGTCCGAGCTGATAGCATTGGGAACGTTTTTTCGCGAAATACGGTGGCCCGTCGGGTGGGTCCCAGCAATCAGGGGCAAACATTTTTTTCGCGAAATACTGGTGGCCCGTCCGGTGGGTCCCTGCTGTCAGGTGGAGGAATAATTATTTTCCGTGTAATAAGGAGGCACTTCCTTGCGGCTGCCGTGGACCCAGCTGTTAGCCTCTCCACGTACAGTATTCTTCCGATGGAATTCGGTCGTTGACCACATTGACCATGCCGCGCCGAGAGCACCACGGCGGTGGACGGCGGCGAGGCCTAGGAAGGGGACGACGTGGAGCCAGGGAAGACGCGGCAGTGGATGCCCATGCGCAGAGGAGTACGAGGGTTCGCTGGTTCGGCTGCGCTGTCGTCGTCACAGAATAACAGGGGGTGTGGGTGAGTGGAGTGGAGGGATGGCCTGGCCAGCGGTTGGAGTAGTATGGGGGCGGTGAGGCCTTCGCGGCAGCATAGCCGGCCACAGGAGGCAGGAGAAGGCGGCACGACCGGCGCTGCTTTGGGCGGCTGGAGCAAGAAGACCAGAGGTTGAAGAAGCACTACGGCTGTTGGATGGACATCGTACGGTCAGTCAAGCTAGAATCGTGCATATTGACTAAGTTGACAAAGCCCTTCGTCCCCGTCAACTTAGTAGGCCCACTATACTGGGTCCCAGCTAGCAGGGGGAGTATTCTTTTTTTTTGGGTGTAATAAGGAGGCACTTCCTTGCGTGCGAAGATATAGCTGGTGGGTCCGAGCTGTCAGCGGCGGTAACGTTTTTTCCGCTAAATACAGAGGCCCTTTCGATGCGTCCCATATGTTAAGTGGAGGAATCATTATTTTGCGCGTAATAAGGAGGCATTTCCTTACATGCAGCCGTGGACCCAGCTGTCAGCCTCTCCACGTACAGTCCACTTCCGATGGATGTCGTTCATTGACCACGTTGACCAGGCCGCGCCAAGAGCACCAGGTCAGTGAACGACGGCGAGGCCTAGGAAGGGAACGACACGGAGCCAGGGAATACTTGACAGTTATTTCCCACGCGGAGGAGTACGAGGGTTTACTGGTTCGTCTACCGTCGCCGGAGAATAACATCATGTGTGGGACTGAGGGTGAGTAGAGGGATAGCTAGGCCAGCGATGGGAGTACGGTGGGGGCGGTGAGGCCTGCGCGGCAGCACAGCCGACCGCGGGGAGGAGGGAGCAGGCAGTCCCGCCGGCGCTTGTTTGAGCGGCTGGAGCAGGAAGAGCAGAGATTGAAGAAGCACGACGGCCGTTGGATGGACATCCAACAGTATACATGCCATCTGTGGAAAGCCTCAAATATGTGGAAAACAGCATACAACCCATCTGCCATTATTTCAAATAGTTTACAACCCATTTGCTAATTCTTACGGGTTTGTTTGGAGCCCATATTCTTTTTGTTAGCATTACAGCCCATATTGTGGCCACGGTTAAAAAATTATACGAAATTTTGCATATGTCGGTGCGGTCTGAACTGTTTTTAATCCCGAAATTTCGAGTCACATTCAGACTGATTTTAAAAATAAATGTATATCAATATAAAATCCAATAAATTGTCCACGCATAAAAATCAATGCAATTTAAAATCTCGAAATGAAAAAAAAGATATTTGAAACTAATTGCCGGTTTGATGTGTTTTAAAAATGTACAACCCATTTCTCATTACTGATAGGCCATTTTCTCGGCCAACTGAATGAAGCTCTCCTCGTCTAGCCCAACATGCCTGATAAAGTGACTTACTTGACAAATCACAAAAAAACTGGGCTAGCCATTTTCAAAAAGAAAAAAAAACTACTAGTTTGGTCTGTGGTAAACATAAAAGAAAAGGCTGTCTAGACAGGCCACAGTGTCCCGCACAGCCCAGTTGACACCCTGCTTCCGTCTCAAAAACAAATTAGATAAATGCCACTCCAATTATGGCGATTCATGAAAATGTCACTGCAATTTCCAAACTTTGAAAAATGCCACTGCAATTATTGCAAACTTTGAAAAACGCCACTGCAGTTTGCAAACTTTGAAAAACGCCACTTCAGACTTCAAAAAATGCCACTAGAAATGACATGTAATGACATTTTTCAAAGTTTGGAAATTGCAGTGGCATTTCTCGGAGGCATTTACCAAATTAACCCAAAACAAAAATAACTGGGTGAGCTGCTGGGTCCCTGGTGTCAGCCGCTCATTGTGCAATTCTCTCGTTTATTGACTACGTTGACAATGGCATGGGACCCAGATGTCAGAAATCCACTAGGAGGAGCCATTTTTTTATTGGCTTGAAATAAAGAGGCACTTGCTTGCGTACTGCCATGACCTTGGCAGGTCCCTGCTGTCATCCTCTCCACGTGCAATCGTCTCCTGACTGTGTACGCGTCAACTTGCTAGGCCCACAAGTCAGCCTCTAAACCCGTGGAGGACAAATACAACCCATTTAAAAAAATAACAGCCCATTCCATACGTTCAAGCGGAAAGTTCAACATTCAGAGCAAAGTAACAGGTCTGATCCACATATAGAGTACTGAACTGCCATGTTGACAACCATCATAGCCAAGTTAACTATCTACTCCCACTAGACAAGTACTAACTTACTCTTAGCTAACTAGACGATGCCGGCGGTACACGCTAAACGCCAGCATCGGCGTCCTGCGCCTCACCTCGGACTTGCCAGAGGTGCGATAGGGCGCGTTGCTCGCGCGCGTTGGCCCTTTCCATGCCGGCGTGGTCCACCGAAGCTCCGGCTTCCAAGCGGGAAACCCACTTGACGAGCTGGTAGTAAAAATCAGCGTCGCGAACGCGTGCGTGCACAACAGCCTCCAGGGCTATTTGCCGGGCGCTGGCCTCCACGTAGTCGACCCAGTTGCGGGCGCTCTACTCGCAACTCAGAGCGTCGGTGCGCTGCTGCTCCATGTCCCGCTGGCGGCGCAAATCGGCGATAAGCTGCTCCTCCGCCAGGCGGTCGCGCTCCAACAACTCCGGCTCCTCCGCCATGCGGTCGCGCTCCAACAACTCCTCGGTCTGCACATTGCCATCTAAAGACAGATAGAATGCCTCCTCCCTCCATCTGCCTTCCGGTGAAAAACCGAACACTAGTTCCGGCGGTGACCGCCTCCGGCGTCGCCTACCGCGGATGGGCGGGGGCATGGCGGACGTGGCGAGCGACGTCGGGCCGGTGGGGGCTTATGAGGATATGGCGAGTTGGGTCATGGTGGCACTGGAGAAGGCCAGGAAACAGTACTTATAGGGGGAAGGTAGTGCGACGGTCATCGGAATTCAATGCATAATGGCTTAGCGCGCCAGCCTGCCGTGGAAAACTAGGGAAACTGAAATTATGACTGTGCCGTCCCGTCCCGTGTGGGTCGCACGCCGACATGGCGGTCAAACGAGTGCACTCGAATCATCTCCCTCCTTGTCAATAATGATTTCACGGATTTAAAAAGCCCGCAACAATTAAAGCATATCTTTTTTCACATTAGTTAGCTGCCTTAATTACGGCCGGCTGCATGCAGGCACTCAGAATCGCTCGCAGGCAGTACACGAAGCAACATGCAACGAGTCGCAGTCGAAGGCACGCATGCAGCCACTTAAATCCCTGGAATTAATTAGGCTTAAACTTCTGCATGCCGTTAATTATTGCCATGCCTTGGTCTTGCTGCTTTGCTCACGGGACTAATAAACCCGTACGGAGGGAGTACCTTGGTTGGTGAGAGGTTTGAATTAAGCCCTACAAACTGGAAAGGAGGTACTAGTACGTGCGTGATCCACTATTTATTCGTGTAGGATCGAGTAGGTCGTTTCTTGAATTGAGCCCTGCAAACCGGAAAGGAGGTAGTACGTGCGTGATATGCTATTTATCTGTGTAGGATCGCTAGTGTAGCTTGTCAGTTTCTTCAGAGGTAGGCATTTTTATCCGTGTAGGATCGATAGTGTAGCTTGTCAGTTTCTTCAGAGGTAGGCATTTTTATTCAAAAAACGACCACTTCGCATCTTGAGCAGCAAATAAAACTGCCAGGAGCGCATTTGTAGGCTAGCTAGTGATCGATCAGTAACTTGTAAACACTGAGCGAACAGAAATAAGTAACTGTTAATGCATCTCAATGATTCACAGATCATATACAAATATGTAGCTCCAAAAGCAAAGATCTAGAAAAAACATCTATTCTTCCTACTAACATGGATGCTTCTCTTGGCCAACATTCAGTACAGACTGAAAGACAAATTTGTTTGTGAAGTCTACAATTCCTCTTGCAAACGTAAGTGGTTTCACCAACAACTGGAACCATGAGAATGAACCACACATGATGGAGGAACATCCACTGCAATATGATTTGGTCTTCTCTTGATCACACCGCGAGACTATTTTCGGAATACAAACTTTAACTTAGGGAAAATGATGCCCATTGTATAATCAGACCAAATCAATGAAGCACCAAGTATTGGCCAGTAAATAGTACAACACTACTTTTCTGCAGTCCATCAAGTGACTATCCAATCTTTGTGTCTATTTTCAAATGGCACTGCATGCAGTGACTATACTATTCTCTTGTGCAGTTCAACCAAAATTGCGGACACTTTGTTTGTTTGCCAAACAGCAACGGACAGACATCTCTGTCTGCACAAATATCAAGCAGCTAGTAAACATATACCACACCATGTTTGCAGTGATGGAAGAGGTGAAATCGATACAACCAAAATTGAGCATCCAATCATTGAATCCTGTCCTGCACCTCCAATGTAGGTCCACCCTGCCAATAAATTCACATGCAAACCACTAGTATTACTATCTAATGACAGTACAAAAAGAGTAGCAAGATAGTAGCAAACCATGTACCTTCGTAATGAACAGCTCATAGTGCCACCAATTGGATATAAAGGTTTGAAAAAAAACATGCTCCTAATGTTGAACCAGTTGGACTTTTTGTGCAACTCCACTAAAATCGAGCATCCCTGTTTGCATAGATATTGAAAGTGTGGTTACTATAAAAGTGGCACTTGTTGAAGCATAGACTCACAAATATAAGCATTCCAATTTCTTAATGGGAAAAGGTAGCAAGACTGTTTCTAACCACCTGTTTGAAGGAATAAATAAAGCAACAACGGCTGATGTCAGGAAGGCATACATAGTTTTTTCTGAAAAACTAAGCCATTCCTGACCTTTCCTCGTCTTTTAAGCAAATTTTGTGCAGTTCTACTAAAATAAAATGCCATCACCGCCTTGACAATTTAGTGACACTGTACAAAAGGAAATGACTTAACATTACATCATGATGTCAGGTATGTAGTAGATAGGCATTAGAGACAAACATACAGACCTCCTCTGATAACATAATGAACATTAATTTTATAAAAGGTGTGACTAGCTTTACCGGGATAATTTGAGTGAACTCTACACCCTCTGTTCCTTAATATAAGACGTTTTCGCGGTTCAATTTAAAGTACCCAAACGTCTAGTATTTAGAAAAACAGGTAGTAGTTTTCTTGAGCACATATCTGGGAAAGCTTGCCACACTTTATTTATTTCCATACGCAAATGCAACACCATTGGAATACTACAAATATACACTAATCCAGTGGATAGTGCAACAGTAGAGTAATTAGTTTATTACAGGGTACAGTACAATGGTTTTACTGAACAGATTTCAATAAACTCTAGCACTGGAAGGTTTCTATAAGAATTAACAATACAAAATGTAAAGGTAACAAGTTTCAGCATTGGTATACTAGCTGTGCATGAGCATTAAACCAAATACAGAAGTCTGAAGGTAACTAGCATTATTAACTAATGACAGTATAAAAAAATTGCAAACCATGTACCTCCAAGGTAAATATCATTTCGAACTCGGGGGGACCTTAAAAATTGCTATCCCAATCTTGATAATCAATCAAACATAAAAACTTGATCGAACGAATCAAGAGAACAGCCGGCGGAGGAGGTGCCCACTCTTGACCTTTCCTCTTGTCTTCATAATTGTCTGTGCAGTTTAACCAAAATAAAATGACATCAACGCCTTGGCATTTTGGTGACACTGTACAAAAAATTAACTTATCTCATGAAAGTGAGGTATGTAATCTATAAGCATTAACAGTGCAAAAATCTGAAGGTAGCAAAAAGTTTCATCGTTGGTATACTGGCTGTGCAACAACATTAGAATGCCTTAGCTGAAAAATCTTTAATACATCCACAATCAACAACTAACCCCTTAAATGATCCAGTGACATTAAATGGCACTGCTTAAATTTATCTGTTCAAGCGAGGCTTTCATGTCGTCCTGCAACCTCCCCAAGCCGGAGATCTGATCCATCTAGCTATGGACGATCGCATGCATGCGCCTGTAATAGTCGTCGCCTGCCCGTGAGAAATTTTCCCAGGCCACCGCGGCGCGGCGGGACATCTCTGCTGCATTCGTGGCGCGGCGGGACATCTCTGCTGCTTCCGCGGCGCGACCGGACCAATCTGCTGCATCGACGGTGCGACGGGACCTCCGTGCTGCTTCAACGGCGCGGCGGGACCTCTGTGCTGCTACTTCCGCGTGGCCGGACATGTCGGCTGCTCTCGCAGCGAGGCGGGACATCTCTCGTGCTTCCGCTTCCATGCTCGCCTCTCCCTAGTGGCAATCTCTCGAGCCAGAACTCACGCTGGCCATGGCAGATGCAAGGGAAGGATGCTGAATGACTTGTTTGTTTTTGTGGATGAGAAGTTGAGGACGAATGTGCAGTCATCTTGGCATACTAGTATTTATAACCGAGTACTAATATGCTCCTAAGTGGGAAACCGTTTAGGTTGTGATCAGTGTGAACAAGTTTGGAATTCAATATAGCATGGTACTAATACGCTCCTAAGTGGGAAACCGTTTAGGTTGTGATCGGTGTGAACAGGTCTGCAATATAGCATGGAGTAATTTGGAATGTGACGAGACGCAATCTCAAAATTTATAAATACCCGCGTGGCGAGCTCTAGGCTAGTCCTTTTTTCAGACGCATTAAACCTATCTCTCGGGACTTCTCGCACGCACCATCGTGCCACCCACAAAAACTTGTACTCTGAGTTTAGTAGTACGTTATATAGGAAGAGAAGAGGTGCACGCACACACTCGTCCTCTCTCACACGCGTCTGTTTTTTCTCGAAAAGGAGGATGATGACCCCCGGCCTCTGCATCTGGGAGTCACACACGCATCTATAGCTACGAATTGTAGTGTTCTCAACCATCCGATTGGCTCTATCATGGATGTACCTATATACTAAAACATGTCTAGATACATCTATATTTTGACAAATGGAAGGCATGTATTGTGGAACGGAGGGAGTGCTTTTCATCAAAATGGATAAAAGGGACGTATCTAGAACTAAAACACGTCTACATACATCTCCTTTTATCCATTTTGATGACAAGTAGTACTTCATACCCAAAGGAACTTTATATCCAACAAACACAAAATATCCGTTTGACTGTTGGAAATTACTGATTTGATGTCGAAGTAATTGCTGCATCGCCACCAAAACCCACCATTTCTTAAGCTAAAGTAGACCAAGGTAATCCCTATATTAGCATATTACTAAGATAAACAGAAGGCACTGTCAAAACATTTAGGACGTGAGCTTGTCAATCTGAATGTGGAGGGACACAAGCTTAGCCCCGGCCAGCAGCTTGGGCGGAACTGTCAAGAAGGTCAGCTCCTGCACGTCGATGTCGCTGGGATCCTTGCTGCTTGTCACCTCCATTTCCACCTCGACGGCATCGGTCGTGCCTTTGGGCTCCCCCGGCGGGCCGTTCGCCCACAGCTTGGCCCAGTAGTGCAGCAGTGGGGACGTCCCTGCTCTGATGCAGACGACCGACACGGCGATAGGCGCGCCGATGTCGAGCACGCCGCCGACTAAGAAAAACGCGCGGCGGTCCTCCTCCGCGAACAGCAAGAGCCGTGGCTCCGACAGTGGCACTTGCAGCTGGAGCACCTTGCCGTACTGGATCCTGTGCACGGGTATGGGATGCGCGTTGCTGATGTGGTGGTAGAGCACCGGCGGCGGGCCTTCGTAGCCGCAGACGGGCACGGGGCATTTGTAGGGCGCGAGCGGACACACGCTCTGGTGATCGGCGAGCTTGTGGTAAGTGACGTAGAGACCACAGCCTTCGTGCGGGCACTCCACCCTCAACGACGAAATGACGGCGTCCACCGCCGTGTTCCGCACGTCGAAGCCACCACCGCGCTCGCACTTCTGGCACTGCCGCTGGTTCTCGGGGCGCTCGATGCGGCATTCCGCGCAGTCTAGGTGCCCTCCCTTGCACTGCAGAAATCAATCGAACAACACATCAATCAAGAAACCTGCACCTTGCTCAATCAGCCGGATGGACGAGGTGTGTACGAACCTCATACACTAGAGGCGTCAAGGGGCGGAGGCACAAGGGGCAGCGGAGCACGGTGAGGTCCATCGAGACCTTAGTGAGCTCCCTCGTCGGTTCCTGTTCTGTCTGCATGATCTCGCCCTCCTCGTGCACAACCATCTCTCGCTTGGGCCGGGGCATTACAAAGCTTTACCATCACATATTTTATACTCTGCGCATAACTGTCCTCCTGCATACCAAGGAAGGCAGTAGTTTGAGTTTTCCGGACAATGCCCCTGCGCATGAGTAAGCTGCATAAATATCGACAGTAAATGCACATGCAATGGTTGGCTGGTCCTACTTCCTTTTCACTTGAGTTGGCTTCCCCTGGCGGTCAAGCCTCATCCGACGCTGCACACGTTTGCCTGTAGCCATTTTCTGCTTTGGAAACTGGCGCGATTAATGGGGGCAGAACTAAGACTAGCCACAATGGTGAGTAACATACACTAGTAACATACACATATCCCTAGACTATGTTACTACCTTCATAGTGGGTAGTAACATAAGTATGGTAACATGCAAAGCATCATTTATTAGGTTATAGACTCATATTGCATTGGGACATGTGATGTTATAGTAACTAGCTAAGTTACTATAACTACCTCTCTCCTCATTAACTCACTGCCACATAAGAAAATTTGCTGAGTTGGACTCGATGTTACTGCTGAAGCTACTCCCATTGTGGCTAGTCTAATGGAGCGGGGGCACAGATGGAAACCAACGCGGACGCGTAGACTAATCTGAGAAAAACAAGAAAAAGTTATACGCAAAGTAAAAGGAATCAGAGGGAGTACTACTTAAAGGTGCATTAAATCAACACATGCAAGTATCAAAAGGAGAGTCACGGCATGCATGCATGCATTGTAATTAATGCATCGGTAACCCTAAATTATTGAAATATATCAAGTGCAGTGCTTTGATGTGTCGTGTCAACTCGTACATCAACGAGAAGTTTGATTATCCTCTCCCTCGCGGACTTAACTGCACCTGCCTTTGGCTGTATGACAGGTTGGCCACACACCTGTTGGGCCCACCTGTCATACACGCAAAGACAGGAGTGTCCCTCCCTCGCCCATGAGCGTGGTGGCTGGCAAGACTAGGAGAAGCTTTCGTACACGCTCTCCCTCCCGCACGCGGTGGACATGCAGTAGTTCAATCGGTGTCAGATGGCCAAAAGCGTACTGTAGTACTCCTCCAGTGCAGTAGTACACCATTATTGTTCGACTTCCCGAAGAGGCGAAGAGCCAAGCGCAGCCCAGACGCTCGCGTGGCAGTTTCATGTGTAGAGTAGTCTAGATAGCGTGTACCGTGCCTGTAAGCTTAAAATCGTTGGGGTCGGCTCCATGCTATGTGGCCGTCTTGAAGTTTTTTTAAAAATTAAAATAGTCTTCTGGCCCTACCTGTCACCCTTGTGATTGTAGTTTGCACGCTCATCTGGTCAAGACAGGAATATATATATTTTAATTTGTTTTTTTTTGAAAAGGGGGGACTCCCCGGCCTCTGCATCAGGATGATGCATATGGCCACATATATTTTAATTTGTAGTGGGTAAATGTTAGAGGTTGCAGCAAATATATTGTACACTGCTGGCCTTTCAGCCAAGTTTAGAGGCAAGCATGTGGGGCCAGTGCTATGATGTGTCGCGTCAACTCGTAGAACGAGGAGAAGCTTGATTTTACTACACGCCTTCTCCCTCGCCCATGCGCGCTGTTGCTCGCAAATGAGGACATGCTTTTGCTTAGTAGTACTTCTACAACAAGCTATCCATCCCGCTCGCGGTGGACAGACATGCAGCAGTGGATTCGACACTATAGAAGCAGTAGTAGTAACATCATTGTTCGTCTTCTCGAAGAGGCGAAGAGCGAAGCGCAAACCGAATGTTGTAGTTGTGAACATTGGAGCACACATATAGTCAGGCTCTTGCATGAGACAAAATTGCTATGTGAGCCCACTATTGTATTAGTACGTACAACTACTTGCTAGTATAGCCCTGTAAACCAGAAAAGAGTATTTGCCCTTCTAGAGATTTCAACAAGTGACTAGACTACACCGAGACGGAGTACATATGGAGCAAAATGAGTGAATCTGCACCGTAAATAAATACGTACTAGTTCTATCGTTTTCCTCTCCGAGGTGCACAATATTGAGTATACTGACTAGTCTCTTTTTGACATGCATTTACGTTGTTTTTTTTGACACAGTACAGATGCAAGCGCTCATATACACGCGCATACACTCACCCCTATGAACACACACACGCACGACACTAATTATCATCTTGGAATTTACGAAGTCACCATAGGCACCTCGTCGTTGACGGGTCCATAGGTGCTAGAATGCCAAGGAGGAAGAGGGTAGCGGTTCCCGAGACGTTGAACGGTCAATGATGGATCCTCAATTACATGCAGAGGGAATTAATTGGAGAAGCAGACTAGAGCCAGCACGATGTGAATGCATCAGAGTTTGGACTCTCATATAATAAAGGCGCCCCACCACTCCAATCCATCTACTCCCGAGTCTCTGTGCAACACTGTTCACTCCAATCCAAGACCAAGTGACCAGAAGCCACAAGCACTTATGGAGGCGATGGACGCGAGCGGCAGTCGGCTGTGCCAAATCATCCAAGGCGCCGACCTGTGGCCCCGCACCGCGCAGTGTTTCCAGACAGTGCTGGCGACCGCAGGCATCGTAGCCCTTGCCGACATCGGCTTCGCCTCTCGCATGGACGACATGATGGTCAACTCCATCCACAAGTTCACCGCCGTCAGGAAGCGCGCGGACGACCTTGCCGTACTGCTCCAGTCCGCGCGCCCAGGCTCCTCATTGCCTGCCACCCTCATCGGCCTAGATGGTGACGAACTCTTTCAAGCCCTGGTGGCCCTGCAGGTGCCGGAGGTCGCGATGAAGAATGTGCACCTCGAGGCCGCGCTCGCCGTGCAGCGCCTCACCATGCAAGAAACCGTCGACCTGCACATCCACGTCTACGAGGAAATCGTCTACATAGGCCACTACAAGGCAAGCAAGGACAGAAAGATGTTGGCCTTCTTCCAGCGGCTGGAATCTTTGGACGCCATTGTTCAGAAGCACGTCGACCTGGCCACGAAAGCCGCTACTACTTAGGCGCCGTTCGGTGGGCCGGCGCCCTGAGTCGAGGAGGTGGACGTTGTCGATGGATGCATCTCTTCTTCTTGCCTCTTGTAACCAGCACTGCATCGCCTTGTGGCCTTAATGTTTTATTAGTATAGTACTCCCTCCGTTCCCAAATATAAGTCTTTCTAAAGATTCCAGCAAGTAAATAAATGCATGTCAACGAATTCTGGCTATATGTGCATATTTATATCTAGCTATTGTACTTGTTGGCTATAAACTTGACTATATGTGACATGGTAACATCATATAGCCAGCAGCTGGCTATATTATTAACCATGCTCTTAGAGAGTAGAAGAGAGAAACAAGGGAGGAGGGCTAGCTGTAGCACGGACACTGTTATCAGATGGGACTCGTGTTTATAGAATAGGAGTACTGAGCACTCGTGCCTCTTTTTTTTGAGGGAAAAATTAGTCGTATATCTAGTACCACTAGTTGGGTGCGTGCGACCTATAGCTGTCATCACTTTAGGTCTACTTTTTGAACCGTGGCTACGCTTCACAGTACATATTTTTCACACATTTATCCTCCTATATGTACTCCTAGGCTATTTCCACGTGCTCCCATTCACCGACATGTGGGACATAGAGCATCTGGGTCGTAGTGCATGCACGACTCGGAGCATATGCCGAGGTACTTTACATTTCAGACCTCACAAATTACATGCAAACCCCCCGCAGAAGAATAAATAAATCAATGAATTACTACATGAAACCAGATTATTTTCGTGGAAACCGGAGCACGTTCATTAAATTTTGGACATAACACGTTTATAAAAAATGACCGGACCTAAACCAGTCTAAGGGCCTCTTTGATTTTTCCCAAAAAAGGGCCTCTTTGATTCGCAAAGTACTGAAAACACAGGAATGGGGAAAGTATGATGGCGATGAACCGAGACGAGGAGAACTCTAACTCAGTTAGAGGTTAGAGTTAGATTCTAACCCTGAACTAACTCTAAACCAAAGAGGTGTATGGATGGCAGGGTTAGATTGACAATAAATGCTCTATCTCAATCATTTGACTACTTTGGACCCTATTTTTAGTCAGACTAAAATAAGTCCCTTGGATCCAAGCACCCTCTTGGTGTGGCCGGCTCTTCTGTGGCCTCCTCCCGCTCACAATTGACATAAACGAACCATCTATACAATCAAGCATGCAAAACATGATAATTTTTTACTTTGTACATACAAATGAGATATCCCACTTAAACATACAAGTCGTCAATCAAGCTTCACAAAATAAAAAAACACTTCATGAGACAAAGAATGAGCTAACTCATCACGGAAGTTGTTCACGATAGGGAGGGAGCCCAGAGCCCCTCACGCACCGAGGGAGGAGCTCGCCATCGTCGCTCTGGAGGAAGGCTCTGTAGAGCCCAAGCCCCGGGAACCCCTTCGACGCTGGCCCTTGCGAGTTGAGGTCGACACTGGCATGGGTAGCAGGGCCGCTTGCCGCCGACTGGGAACTTAATCTTTGGGCCTCTATAAATAATGCAAGCCTGTAACTAAAATACCTAGAAAGGCGAACTGAATCTTTGGGCCTCTAGAAATAATGCAAGCCTGAAACTGAAATACCTAGAAAGGTGAACTGAATCTTTGGGCCTCTAGAAATAATGCAAGCCTGAAACTTAAATACCTAGAAAGGTGAACTGAATCTTTGGGCCTCTAGAAATAATGCAAGCCTGAAACTGAAATACCTAG
>NC_041393.1:249297569-249453337 GCF_002162155.2 Triticum dicoccoides
TTTGGGCCTCTAGAAATAATGCAAGCCTGAAAATGAAATACCTAGAAAGGTGAACTGAATCTTTGGGCCTCTAGAAATAATGCAAGCCTGAATCTCAAATACCTAGAAAGGTGAACTGAATCTTTGGGCCTCTAGAAACAATGCAAGCCTGAAATTGAAATACCAAGAAAGGTGAACTGAATCTTTGGGCCTCTACAAATAATGCAAGCCTGAAATTGAAATACCTAGAGAGGTGACCTGAATCTTTGGGCCTCTAGAAAGATTTATTACCTCCTCAAGCAGCATCAAACAATTGCATGCGTGCACCACAAATCTATAGCAAGTTTGATCAGGATCTACTTTTCCAAATCAGAATTAGCGCTAGAGCAAGCAAGATCAATGATATGGCCGTGAGACAGAGAAGGAACGAACAAACTCACCCCTCTCGTGACCTCCCTAGTAGATGCGCCGCCCCGCGCATGACAGAGGGAGAAAAACGACTAGTGAAGGGGGAGCGGGGCGACCTTCGAAGGTCGGAGGGAGAGGGCGGCCGGAGTAGGGCGGCGGAGGCCGGTAGGAGAGGGCGGCCGAAGGAGAGAGAGGGCGAGCGACGCTTGGGAGGGCGGCCCTATGGGGAACAGAGAGGAGTCGTGCGAGAGGGGGGGGGAGCGATCTGGTGCGGGCAGGTGAGATTTTTTTAGGGGAGCCATCTGGTGTGGGCAGGTGAGATTTTTTTAGTTCTCTTTTAGTGGGCCCAAGATAACTAACCAAATTAGAACCTCTCCACTGGGCTAGTTTTTTAGCTGGGTTAGAGCAAACTAGCTCAAACTAACCCCTCTTGCTTCGATAATTTGAGGCTATTTCAACCCAAACTAGCTCTAACTCAGGGATCCAAACAAAGAGGAGTTTTACTGTACATGCTACAGTGTGGACCGTAGCACATTGTTTTTTATGGCCATATCACCACATTATTGTTTTCTACTGCTGGTTCGCTGGGCTACCGTGGTTCGCACGGCTGGTTCACTGGGCTGCCATGGTTCGCACTCCTCCGACCTGAGTAGTACTCCCTCCATTCCTAAATATAAGTCTTCGTAGATATTTCACTATGGACCACATACGGATGTATATAGATGCATTTTATGTGTAGATTCACTCATTTTTCTCCGTATCTGGTCCATAGTGAAATCTCTCCAAAGACTTATATTTAGGAACAGAGGGAGTAGTATAGTACTAGTATATACCGCATCATTCTTTGCTCCTTCTTACTACTCCGACGTGTCACGCACCCGGTCGGAGCGCCAGTAATTCATGACTATAGTGAGTGGTCATATCACAAGTCTTTCCAGCAGTAACGCGCCGTCAAATTGCACAACCCCACTCGCTCACCCTCCTCGCCTCTCTGTCAAACTGCCTACCCGAAAACTGCCGCGCGTACTGCCCGGGAAAAGCCCCGCCCTCAACTTTTAACTATGCGAAAATAGTTCGAGCTTGTTCGTTCTATAAAAATACAGTACTTACTGTATGTTTATTCACCCGTGGGGTTGTTCAATGAATGGAGGGGTGGGGAGCACAAGTGAACAATACTACCTCTGTCCGGGTTTATTGGTCCCCATTGTATTTCGTGCCAAATTTTGACCATAGATTAAACTAAGAAAATGTTCACGCATGTCACCAAACATTATATTTTTCAAAACTATGTTCAAATACGAATCCAATGAGTTAATTTTTCTTGACATGCATTAACATTTTGTTAGTTAAATCTTTAGTCAAAATTTGGCACAAACTATAAAAGGGACCTATAAACCAGGACGGAGGTAGTACTGTAGTAGTAGTAAGTAGGAGTCGTAGAGTAGTCACCTTAAATAGAGAGTTTCTTTTCTTTAATGCCACATACACAAATTGAAACGCTTGTTGTGGAGAGAAAAAAGATAATCACTCCACTATATATGGACGCAGGGGCCTGAGCGCTCGCTTTACTAGGGTTGCTCTCTTCATTCTCTCATCCTCTCTAGATATAAACAAGACAGCGGTAGCGACATTTTCTCTCTGCTCACCGCTGGTCACTGATCCGGCCGGATCCCTTCGGCCGGTGTGTGTAGAGGACTAAAAGTGCATCATTCACGCGGTCATCGCCGCCGAGGGAGGAAACCCACAGCTGCCGGAGGGGCCTGATCCTCTGCCCGTGCCGTTCTCTCCGACACAGCGCCGGCTCGGGAGGTCCTCCGACCCTTCTTCCTCCCTGCCGTATTGTCCGCAGATCCGACCTGCCGCCGCCGACATCCCGGCGACCCTTAGGTATAAGTTCTTCGAAAGCGGCCTTGCTCTACTGCCCCAGCTCCCCACGTGTCTGCATGTGCATCTTTTTCTACTCCCATCAGCTCTTCCAAAGCCACCTAAATTTTTAGTATTATTAGAGGTAAAGCTACTTCATGCATTCGAATTTAGGGGTTTATTCAAACAATGAAGAAAGGGGGGAAAGTTGTAGCATGAATCTAGGACTTGATTCAAAGAGGAAATAATATGGTGAAAGTAGTAGAGACCGGATACCCAACTGGTCTCTTGGTTGAAAAGGGAAATAATGGGAAAACGCAGTACAAACTGGATAAGGAACAGATCTATTATTGGTTAAAAAAAGGATAGAAAGTGGCGGCTGGTAGACAAGTCAACATAGTATGTCCAGGATTAGATTTGCTGCCATCACATAGTAAAAGGTCTCCAGGATTAGATTTCCTGCCCTCACATAGTAAAAGGTCTCAGGATTAGATTTGTTGCCCTCACATAGTAAAAAGTCTCAGGATGAGATTTGCTGCCCTCACATAGTAAAAGGTCTCAGGATTAGATTTGCTGCCCTCACATAGTAAAAGGCCTCCAGGATTAGATTTGCTGCCCTCACATAGTAAAAGGTCTCCAGGATTAGGTTTGCTGCCCTCACATAGCGTGAACAAGCTCGGCATCACCACTTTATGCCTCCTTGTAGGTACATTGTGCTGATGCGTCCACTGTCGCATATCCTTATACCAACCTTTTGCTGTTTTTTTTGTGGGTAAACCAACCTTTTGCTGTAAGGGCGCATGTAAAATGAAGAGATCACACTGTTACCTTAGGGACATGTCTAACCAGTGTTATTGTTAATCTAATGCCTCCAGTGATAAGATGCAATTAAACTGTGTTACAAATGGCACTCCTGCCGTTTTCCCCATTATGATAAGTAAGTTGCTCCTTTACGCTGCTGAGTGTCCTAGTGTCCCCACGGTCCCATGCCCTTAAACCAACTCTTTAGCTGCTGTTGATTTACTGTGTCTGGTAAACAAGCAATTCCACCATTAAAGTAATCCCATATCTGAGGAATCTCATTGTTGATCGTAATGCTTCTGGTAACATGAAGCATTGCTGACGTTTTAAAATTTCTACTGTCCTTGCGTGATTGCCATGAACATAATTAAGATGCTTCTTTTCATTTTGTATATGTTTCGTATATTCTTATTGACCAGCAACTGTTTACTTTCTATCATTTTGTGCAGATAGGGATATCCATTTCACCTTGTTGCTATTGTGACCTTTTGGTGAACTGCACAAAACACTTTTTTTGGAATGAGTGTCTTGTGCAGTTCAACTAAAATGTCACGTGGGCAACATCTCTCAATTTTGGTGGAACTGCACAAAATGGTTCAACTAAAGCGAAATCATGCTCTCCTGTCTCCTTGTTTGTGCTATGCAAACATGCTGTGCAAACATGAGTACTCTACTACAGATGTTGTGACGGTCAAGAGCATTCGCCAAGTTCTTCGATTGTATGACATGGCTAGCCAAGATGGATTTAATCCCGATATTCACTTTATCAAAAGGCTCTAATGGGTTGGTTCTGAATCTTGCAAGCTGGGAATCAGTGAGATGTGTAGGCATCTTTGTTGTACTTATTATTTGAATCTTATTTGTTGGTTCTGAATCTTGCAAGCTGGGAATCAATGAGACGTGTAGGCATCTTTGTTGTACTTATTATTTGGATCTTATTTGTTGGTTCTGAATCTTGCAAGCTAGGAATCAATGAGATGTGTAGGCATCTTTGTTGTACTTATTATTTGGATCTTATTTGTTGGCTCTGAATCTTGCAAGCTGGGAAACACGGCATGATGATGCAGAGGACAACAACCATAACAAACAATTCAAACTTGGTAGTATTATCTTTGTGAAAGTTCGACAAATGTGCTGATCGTGTGCGTCCTGAGAATAATAATTCTAAATGTTGTGCATGTTGATCCCGTGGCACTGATAGAACGAGCCAATGCATTGCTTGTTTTAAGTATAAATTTCTATTAAAGCTAATTAAATTTAAGTAAAGTGACCACTAACTCATGTTATTACAGTACCAATACAGACCCGCTCGTGAACCGACGTGTGGCCGGAGTAGGTTTCTTAATGGAGGCGTTTGAATGCGCCGAGGGTGCATCTTCTGCCGGGCGTGCAGTGGACGAGGGAGGGGTAGTAACTGTTGCCGCCTGTACACACTCAGCTTACTGTTGAATCCAGTTCCCCAAGAGCTGAAAAATGAACTGCTGTCGCCGCCTACACACTCGTTCACTTGAAGAGACTCCAATGGCGATCCGAGGGGTGAGCCTGCTGGATATGGACTTCAGCAAGGAGTTAGTTCGCCGTTCAGTCCTATGGCTGCACCAAGTTGAATGTGATGTACACCAACGATACAGACTCGGTGAAGCTCTGCCTTGCCTCAGTCCTATGGCTGCACCAGGTTCTGGAGCATTCGCTCGTTTCATCGACAGCGCCGACTACACCTTCGCTATGGTGGAGAGAAGGAAGAACGCGACGATTCGGCCATCTGGTGCAACAAGCTTGTCGAAATCCAGAAGCAATACAAGATTATCAGCAACAGGCACGAGAAGGACTCCGTTGTTGACCTCGCTGAGACCATCATCGACCCCTGATACGCCAACATGAAAGAAGACGGCCTGAACACGTGGGAGGTACCTCTGAATCTAGCCTACATAACCTATGCGGCCAAGGACGCATACACATGCTATGACATGTACAGGCAGATCTTGGACATGAGGGCGTGTCTACTTCCCGTAACCGACGAGTACACGGACAGCCGCAACATCATGATCAAGCGTGCTAGGAAGGTCTAGATGTTGTACTTTATCTGTTTATAAGCACCTTTATCATCTGAGTGTTTCATGCATTAGCCTATGTGTCGTAATTATCTGTTTTGTCCGAAATATTTCTTTTAAGAACCCATTAACCTGATTGCTTTTTTACTGGCTATTTGCTAATGTATGTAAACTAGTTCACTTGTCCGTAAAAAAACTAGTTCACTCGGCTGCCGTGCTTTGAATCTCCTTCCTCCCAACATATTCCTCTCCTCAGGTGGACCCAGCAGGTATCTGAATTTTCTCCCACTTTCTTTTTCGATGTAAACTGAGTTTTCTCTAAGTACTTTCCCCTAGAACCAACTCAATTGTCCCACGTCTAGCCTAAAAAATAATAATACCCCACGTACTATTAACTCATCAAATTAAAATAATATTTTATTTCGAAAGTTGAAAGTTCTTACAAAATAATAATAATAATTGTTTATATATAACTTGCCAAGTTAACTCCTAGTGATTGCGTACATAAGCTTGCAAAGATTTTACTGACGTGCAATCATGTGTTTATGTTTTTATAACATTTCTCCATCTAGCCCAACATGATATTTTCACCCAGCCCAACAAGTCCGCAGATTTCGAGAAAAATGCTAATGGGATTTAAACGGGATGCATAGATGCTACATCATTGTTTCACCCAGCCCACCAAATGGACTAAAGAAAGAAATGGATTGGCTGACATGTGGGCCAGTAGGTCAAAGCCTAAGAAGGCGTTGGATTTACATCCAACGGTCGACATTCTTCTTCAATCTCTCGTCTTCTTCCCCCAGCGCTGCCGGAACCACCTGCTCCAGCCTTCGGCGTCCAGTGGCGTTTTTTTGCGCTCCTCAGTGAAACGCTACCCCGCCGACGGCCAGGCCATTCCTCCACTCCGCACCTCATGTTATTCTCTGCCGAGTCTAGGCCCACCACGCACCCGAAGCAGTCAAATTTCCCACTCCTCTCTGTCTGCGACTCCACTGCCGCGTCTTCCCCATCTCCGGGTTGTTCCAGTCTGGGGCCTTGCCGTCATCCACCGCCTCGATGTGCTCGGCACGGCGTGGTCAACATACGAGAGTCATCGGAAGAGGACTGTACGTGGAGAGCCTGACGGCTGGGACCCACGAGGTCCATAGTCGCATGCAAGGAATGTTCCTCCTTATTACGCACTGTACGTGCACTGTACGTGGGAAGGGCTTCTGTATTTCGCGAAAAAAACGTCCCCCCCATGACAGGTTGGACCCACCAGCTATATCTTCACACGCAAGGAAGTGCCTCCTTATTACGCACCAAAAAATGAATACCCCCTGCTAGCTGGGACCCACCATAGTGGTTGGACGACTTGTGGGCCTACTAAGTTGACGAGGATGGAGGGCTTTGTCAACTTAGTCAATATGAACGATTCTAGCTCCACTGACCGTATGATGTCCATCCAACGGCCATAGTGCTTCTTCAACCTCTAGTCTTCTTGCTCCAGCCGCCTAAACCAGCGCCGGTCGTGCCACATGCTCCTGCCTCTCGTGGCCGGCTGTGATGCCGCGGAGGCCTCACCGCCCCCTACTACTCCACCGCTGGCCCAGGGTATCCCTCTACTCATCCACACCCCCTGTTATTCTGCGGCGACAGCAGCCTCACGCCGCAGCCGAACCAGTGAACCATCATACTCCTCTCCGCGTGGGCATCCACTGCCATGTCTTCCCCGGCTCCTCGTCGTCCCCTTCCTAGGCCTCGCCGTCGTCCACCGCCTTGGTGCTCTCGGCGCGGCGTGGTCAATGTGGTCAACGACTGACTTCCATCGGAAGAGTACTGTACGTGGAGAGGCTGACAGCTGGGTCCAAGGCCACAGCCCAGTTTTTTTGTGATTTGCCAAGTAAGTCGCTTTGTCAGGCCTGTTGGGCTGCAAATCTTTCAAGACGAGGAGAGCTTCATTCGGCTGGCCGAGAAAATGGCCTATCAGTAATGAGAAATGGGCTGTACATTTTTAAAACACATCAAACCGACAATTAGTTTCAAATATCTTTTTTCATTTCGATATTTTAAATTACATTAATTTATATGCGTGGAGAATTTGTTGGATTTTATATTGATATACATTTATTTTTAAAATCAGTTTGAATGTGAGTCAAAATTTCGGGATTAAAAATAGTTCGGACCGCACCGAAATATGCAAAATTTCGTATAATTTTTTAACCGTGGCCACAATATGGGTTGTAATGCTAATAAAAAGAATATGGGCTCCAAACAAAACCTTAAGAATTAGCAAATGGGCTGTAAATTATTAGAAATAATGGCAGATGGGCTGTATGCTGTTTTCCACAGATTTGAGGCTTTCCTAAAAAAATGGTTGACGCACAAGCAGTGACTGTTGGATGGCCATCCAATGGCCGTCGTGCTTCTTCAATCTCTGCTCTTCCTGCTCCAGCCGCTCAAACAAGCGCCGGCGGGACTGCCTGCTCCCTCCTCCCCGCAGCCGGCTGTGCTGCCGCGCAGGCCTCACCGCCCCACCATACTCCCATCGCTGGCCTAGCCATCCCTCTACTCACCCACACCTGCTGTTATTCTCCGACGACGGCAGACGAACCAGTAAACCCTCGTTCAGTCATACTCCCCTCCGCATGGGAAACAACTGCTGAGTCTTCCTTGCCTCCGTGTCGTTCCCTTCGTAGGCCTCGCCGTCGTCCACCGCCCTGGTGCTCTCGGCGCGGCCTGGTCAACGTGGTCAACGACCGACATGCATCTGAAGTGGACTGTACGTGGAGAGGCCGACATCTGGGTCCACGGCCGCACGCAAAGAAATGCCTCCTTATTACGCGCAAAATAATGATTCCTCTACCTGACATTGGGGACCCACTGAAAGGGCCTCAGTATTTCGCGAAAAAAACGTTACCGCCGCTGACAGCTCAGACCCACCAGCTATATCTTCGCACGCAAGGAAGTGCCTCCTTATTACGCACAAAAAATGATTACTCCCCCTGTTAGCTGGGACCCAGTATAGTGGCAGGCTGACTTGTGGGCCTACTAAGTTGACGGGGACGGAGGGCTTTGCTAACTTAGTCAATATGCACGATTCTAGCTCTAGTGACCGTACGATGTCCATCGAACGGCCGTAGTGCTTCTTCAACCTCTGGTCTTCTTGCTCCACCTGCCCAAACCAGTGCCGGTCGTGCCTCGTGCTCCTGCCTCTCGTGGCCAACTGCGATGCGGCGGAGGCCTCACCGCCCCCTACTACTCCAACCGCTGGCCAGGCCATCCCTCTACTCACCCACACCCCCTGTTATTCTGCGGCGACGGCAGCCTCACACCGCAGCGAACCAGTGAACCCTCGTACTCCTCTACGCGTGGGCATCCACTGCCACGTCTTCCCCGGCTCCGCATCGTCCCCTTCCCAGGCCTCGCCGTCGTCCACCGCCCTGGTGCTCTCGGCGCGGCATGGTCAACGTGGTCAAGGAACGACTTCCATCGGACGTGGACTATACGTGGAGAGGCTGACAGCTAGGTCCACGGCCGCCGCAAGGAAGTGCCTCCTTATTACGCGCAAAATAATGATTCCTCCACCAGACAGCGGGGACCCACCGGACGGGCCACCGCACTTCGCGAAAAAAACAATTCGCCCCCCTAACTGCTGGGACCCACCAGCTACATCTTCGCACGTAAGGAAGTGCGTCCGGGCAAAAAAAATGATTCGCCCCCTGACTGCTGGGACCCACCAGCTACATCTTCGCACGCAAGGAAGTGCCTGACAGTCGGGACCCACCTGGTCGAAGCGTACGTAGCGTTGTCATTCTGGTCGCGAACGTGTACGTACATACTGGTAGATGTAGATGCGCGCACGTGTCATAGATGTAGAGGCACGCACGTGTCGTAGTAGAGGCGCGCACGTAGCATGTACACGTACGTACAGCGGCGAGGGTACAAGAAAGAAAATACGGCCACGTACGTACATACGAGCAGGGTTTGTAACGCCTATCACGCATACATACATGGCTGGGTCGGAACGGAGAAACAACGTCGTCATCGTGTTCATGGGGAGCCAACCGGCTAGGTCGGAATGGAATGCGTGGTCGTGTTCATCGGGAGGGCTTGGACGGAATAGGCGATGGAAACGAGGCCTGACGTACCGCACAACGGAGGAAACGGCCTTGTGTTCAACCGACCATGTTCGAAACAGGGTCCTGTTGAGCGGGAGGGGCCTGGCATACCACAAAACGGAGGAAACGGACCTCCTACGGTCGAAACGGGGGTCCTGTTGATCGGGAGGGGTGTGGCGTACCGCAAAACGGACGAAACGGACTTGTGTTGGAGCGCTACGGTCCAAACGGGGGTCCTGTTCATCAGGAGGGGTGTGGCGTACCGCAAAATGGACGAAACAGACTTGTGTTGGAGCGCTACGGTCGAAACGAGGGGGGGGGGAGGGTTGTGGCGTACTGCAAAATGGGACTCCACGGGATACTGTTCATCTCCACCATCAACCTCCTCCAGCCTCCACGGGCTCCTGTTCATCCAGCCTCCACCGCGCGCTACTCCACCGGCTACTGTTCAACCACCCCTCCACGAGCAGCCCTCCACCGTCTACTGTTCATCCAGCCCTCCACACCACGTGGTCCTGTTCAACCACCCCTCCACGGCCACCCCTCCACCGTCTACTGTTCATCCAGCCCTCCACACCACGGGTTCCTGTTCATCCAGAGGCAACGCCACCGCTCACTGTTCATCCAAACCCTCCCGCAACTCTCACTGTTCATCCAATTGATCGGCTTCAGTTAGTAGCAGTAGCGAAGGAATCGCTCCATCTGGTTCAGTTAACAGCCATCGATCGATCCGTCGGGTTCAGTAACGCGTAGCCTGCAGTGCAATCGCTCGGGTTCAGTTAGAGCCCAACGCCTCGCTTGGCTTCAGTTAGAGCCAACACCTCGCACACACGCGCGTACGTACGAGAGAAACGCGCATCGCTCCGCCCCCGACCTCCCACCGTAATCGGCAACTCCCCGAAATTTTCCTCCCCCTCGGTTCTACCACGATTTTTTCCGTCATGGACAGCCCAAAGAATGTCATGCAGCTGCGTCTCCGGCCCGCCCAGGACGAAAAGCCCATTTTTTTCATGATTTTTTGTCATAGAAGTAGGAGCCCAGCACATCTATGATGATACCGGGTTTTGTCACAATTATCGTCATAGAAGTGTCATATGTATGACAATTTTTTTTTCGTTCGGCCCAAAATGTCACGGATGTGTCTTTTTTTGTAGTGACATCTACTTCAATGTGTGTTTGGCAGCAAGGGGTTCGTCGAGCTCACCTAGCTGTGGTGATCCGCAGAGGTCTTCGCCGATCTCCCGAAGAGC
Organism: Triticum dicoccoides; assembly: GCF_002162155.2. Taxonomy (NCBI): domain Eukaryota; kingdom Viridiplantae; phylum Streptophyta; class Magnoliopsida; order Poales; family Poaceae; genus Triticum; species Triticum dicoccoides. The sequence goes on from NC_041393.1 coordinate 249,308,025, forward strand.
GCGGCTGATGCTGGCCTTCATTTTGACCAGCAGGAAGGCCATGAAGCAGAGAAGGCATTCTGGCAGCAGTTTTGAGAGCCGCTGCAGCCGCAGCTGTTGAATCATCGAATGGAGCAATTGGCGGAGCTTCTTCAAATGGTGAGACCAGAACTCCAGGACCTCTGCATCAACCTGTGGCCAACGGAGGTGCTATCGTCCATCTTCTTCGGGCTCCTGGCTGGCTGTAGGAAGCCATTCCGCAAGTGGATCGCAGCAAGCGGTCTGCGCGCCTGGAGGGAGCATGGCGAGCGTACACCATCGTGAAGATTCGTTTTCGGAAGGTCGAGGCCAAGGTCATTGTGGCGGGCCCTCTGAAGGAAAGGTGCGCACCGCAGAGCAGTTCTTCGCTGAAGTAGAAGAGGGTGCCCGGATGACCAAGGCAAATTGTCCCAAGGGGAATTTTTATTGTTAGATGGTACTTCGGGATACTGAAGTGTGATGTATAAAGAACTATTGTCTATTTTAATGAACTCAGCTTTAAGTTCCATTGTTTATAATTGTGTCTCCTGTTTGATCGTGTTAATCTGAAAGTGGCTGCTACCTCTTGAGCTTGCATTGGTTTTTCCCTTGAAGAGGAAAGGGTGATGCAGCAAATTAGAGTAAGTATTTCCCTCAGTTTTGAGAACCAAGGTATCAATCTAGTAGGAGATAATGCACAAGCCACCGAATACCTGCACAAACAAACACCAACTTACACCCAACACGACAAAGGGGTTGTCAATCCCTTCACGGTTATTCGCAAAGTGAGATCTGATATAGATGGATAAACAGTAAAGTAATATTTTTGGTATTTTTGGTTTATGGAACGGGAAGTAAGAGATTGCAAAGGAAGTAAATAGGAAACTAAAATTGTAGATCCGAAACTTATATGATGGAAAGTAGACCCGGGGGCCATAGGTTTCACTAGAGGCTTCTCTCAAGATAGAAAATATTACGGTGGGTGAACAAATTACTACCGAGCAATTGATAGAAAAGTGCAAAGTTATGATGATATCTAAGGCAATGATCATGAATATAGGCATCACATCCGTGTCAAGTAGACCGACTCCTACCTGCATCTACTACTATTACTCCACACATCGACCGCTATCCAGCATGCATCTAGAGTATTAAGTTCATAAAGAACGGAGTAACGCATTAAGAAAGATGACATGATGTAGAGGAGTTAACTCAAGCAATATGATGAAAACCCCATCTTTTTAGCCTCGATGGCAACAATACAATACGTGTCGGTTCCCCTTCTATCACTAGAATCAAGCACCACAAGATTGAACCCAAAGCTAAGCACTTCTCCCATTGCAAGAAAAACCAATCTAATTGGCCAAACCAAATCGATAGTTCGAAGAGACTTGCAAAGATATCAAATCATGCATAAAAGAATTCATAGGAGATTCAAATAATATTCATAGATAAGCTGATCAAAAATCCACAATTCATCGGGTCTCGGCAAACACACTGCAAAAGAGTATTACATCGAATAAATCTCCAAGAACATCGAGGAGAACTTTGTATTGAGAATCAAAGAGAGAGAATAAGCCATCTAGCTACTAGCTATGGACCCGTAGGTCTGTGGTAAACTACTCACGCTTCATTGGAGAGGCAATGGTGTTGATTTAGAAGCCCTCCATGATCGAATCCCCCTCCGGCAGGACATCGAAAAAGGCCCCTAGATGGGATCTCATAGGTACAGAAGGTTGCGGCGGCGGAAAAGTAGTTTTGTGGCTATCCTGGAAGTTTTTGGGATATTTGAGAATATATAGGCGGAAGAAATAGGTCGGTGGAGTCACGAGGCCCACAAGGGTGGGGGCGTGCCTCCCGACCTTGTGGCCGGCTCGTGGCTTTCCTGACGTGCACCCCAAGCCCTGTGGATGTCTTCTGGTCCAAGAAAAATCATTGCAAAAGTTTCATTCTGTTTGGACTCCATTTGGTATTCCTTTTCTGCGGAACTCTAAAACAAGCAAAAATAGGAACTGTCACTGGGCTCTAGGTTAATAGGTTAGTCCCAAAAATAATATAAAATAGCATATTAATGCATATAAAACATCCAAAACAGATAATATAATAGCATGGAACAATAAAAAATTATAGATATGTTGGAGACGTATTAGTGGCCAATCGTCTGCTTCAGCCCCCCTGTACAATGTACCGAGGGTGTTATTTTTAGGTAAACATGGCCCTTAGCCGACGTCTCGGTTCCCTAAGGCGGTCCATGCTCACAAGAACTAGGCAATCAGACTATAGTGACTTGATGACTTTCACTTAGTCATAGGAGCTTGACTGTGGGGGTCGACAATGAGCCCCTGGTATGTAAGTGATCGGCTTGGGTAGCCAAGGTCTATACCATTGCCTACTTCGGCTAATGCAAGTAAGAAGCCCTTCGTTTGACATAGGTGATCTCTAATGACACGTCGCTTAACACGGCCTTCGGATTGCCGACCAGTTTGCGCTTACCTAGATTATCAGTTTTTGGCTTTCTCCACTGAGGCGCTCTGCCACTTAAACTGGCGGCACTATCGCAGTGGTTCTCCTGTTACACCCTTAGCCGAATTTGTTGGGAATGTAAGGGGTACACATAGGAGCCGGAAAACCCAACTATTGACCAAAATCTAGGTTCAAAACTTATGCATATAATGCAACATCCGAGATGCCAAGTACTTTGGACTTGTATTTCAAGGCATAGAAACAAAGCTCGTTTAGCAGTTGTATCTCAAAGACGTTCTTGTATCTCATGGGCAATGCTTGTAGGGAAATGCGTTAAGGACCTTGATGATTATGATTTCTTTATTTCATATGGTCAAGCTTTACATGCCGAGCTTTGACGAGAGGAACTAAAAATATACAATGCGATAGGAGATAATAAATTAGTAAGTAAGAAGAGGGCGGACATTATCATAGGGTTTATGAACCCGGGCTGCTTCCTGCTGCACGTCTGTGTCTCCATGTTGTTGACCAACTCATCCTTGTTGATGGCAAAATCTGATACAGGAAGCGTGCAACCTCGTCCATGCACGTGCTTGATGCATTTGCTGGCGGAGTCCTACATCTATCTGTTTGTGTGGTTTATGCCATGTGGGCATGCTAATATTATCTAGTTCTTTGATAGAACTGTGCTGATGTGCAAGCCTGAAGCATCATCACTGCTCGGTCTAGCGAATCTGATGTCTCCTTTGTTTTGTCTCCTCGGTGGCCCTGGGATTTTTAGTGCGAAATTGTGCACCCTGGGGACATAGCACCCCTTCAAAGAAGAGCGCGCGAGGAGCCCGTATCCTATTTAGGGTGTGGGTGGGTATGATCGAGGTCGACCGGCATGGCCCACATATGCTTCGAAGGGCTGGGGGTGTGTTTACTGCAATGGGCTACCTACTTGGATGCCCGCACCTTCACTGCGAAGGCCGAAGTCTCTTCCTTTGTCCAGAGAGAGCGTTCAGTGTTACCATTGACTGTAATAACACTGTTAGGTCCTGGCATTTTAAGCTTGAGGTAAGCGTAATACGGGACTGCATTGAAGCGAGCGAATGCAGTGCACCCTAGGAGGGCGTGATATCCGCTGTAGAAAGGGACGATGTTGAAGATTAAATCCTCGCTCCTGATGTTCTCGGGTGACCCCAAGACTACCTCCAGTGTCATAGTTCCGGTACAGCGGGCCTCAATGCTTGGTTTGACACCTTTAAAGGTGGTGCTGCTAGGTTTGATTCAAGATGAGTCAATGACGATCTTCCTAACCACGTCCTCATAGATTAAGTTGAGGTTGCTTCCTCTGTCCATAAGGACGCATGTCAGATGAAAACCATCAACGCTCAGGTCCAGGACAAGTGCGGACGATCCATCGTGCCTGAAGCTGGTCGGGTGGTCATGTTTGTCAAATGTGACTGGGTAAGCCGACCATGATTTCAACTTTGGGGCAACTGGCTCTAGTGCATAAATGCCCCGAAGCACACGCTTCCTCTCCCTTTTAGGGATGTGGGTAACATAAATCATGTTTACTTCTATTACCTCATTAGTAAACTTCTTTTGGCCTCCATTGTTGGGCCGCTGAGGTTCATCCTCGTCTTAGCTGCGTTGGTGATTGCTTGTATCTGTGTTGCTAATTCCCTGAAGAGGAGGGGATGATGCAACACAACAAAGGTAAGTATTTTCCTTAGTTATGAAACCAAGGTTATCAATCCAGTAGGAGAACCAAGCAACACTATGTAAACAACACCTCCACACAAACAACAAATACTTGCAACCCAACGCGTAAGAGGGGTTGTCAATCCCTCCTTGGTATTGAGATAGATTAAATTCTATGAGATTCGATAAATAGATCTGACTAAAACACAAAATAAAATAAATGAATAAAAAGTGCAGCAAGGTATTTTTAGGTTTAATATGATGGGAAATAGACCGGGGGCCGTAGATTTCACTAGAGGCTTCTCTCAAGAAAACAACATACGGTGGGTAAATAAATTACTGTTGGGCAATTGATAGAAAAGCAAATAATTATGACGATATGCAAGGCAATGATCATGTATGTAGGCATCACGTCCAAGATTAGTAACCGAAACGATTCTGCATCTACTACTATTACTCCACACATCGACCGCTATCCAGCATGCATCTAGTGTATTAAGTCCATGGAAAAATGCAGTAATTAAAGCAATAAGAACAATAACATGATGTAGACAAGATCTATTCATGTAGGAATAGACTCCATCTTTTTATACTTAATGGCAACGATACATGCGTTTCATGTCTCTTTCTATCACTGAGATTGAGCACCGCTAGATTGAACCCATCACAAAGCATCTCTTCCCATGGCAGGAAAAATCAATCTAGTTGGCCAAATCAAACCAAAGTTTCGGAGAAGGAATACGAGGCTATAAAGATCATTCATAGAAGGGTTCAACAAAGACTCAAATAATATTCATGGATAGATCTAATCATTAACTCACAATTCATCGGATCCCAACAAACAAACCGCAAAAAGTCATTACATCAAATAGATCTCCAAGAACATCGAGGGGAACATTGTATTGAAGATCAAAAAGAGAGAATAAGCCACCTAGCTACTACCTACATGCCCGTAGGTCTATGGTTAAATACTCACGCATCATCAGAGGGGTAACAAGGATGATGAAGAACCCCTCTGTGATCGTTGCCCCCTCCGGCAGAGTGCCGGATAAGGCCTGTAGATTGGATCTCGTGGTTCTGGAACTTGTGGTGGCTTGAATTGTGTTTTGTTGACTCCCCTAGGATTTTTTGGGATTTTAGAGTATTTATAGAGGTGGAGGTTGGTGGAGAAGCTTCCCATGAGCTCCACTACCCACCAGGGGGCGCCTGGGCCTCGTGGCGCACCCAGGTGCCTAGTGGGCCCCACGGGCCTCCTCCCGTGTGCTCCTTTGGCTCCCTGGGCGTCTTCTGTCAAGAAAAATATCTCCAAAATGTTTTGTTGCATCTGGAATTTGTTTGGTATTGATATTCTGCAAACACTACTGCAGGATGCTGCTAACGCGACACTACGATCAGAGACCCTTCGACAAAATTGTGTGCGATGTAATAATCACAAACAGTGGTGTAAAAGAGCCGTCAAAAAAGGTGCAAAACATTGCGATGGCGGAGCCATCAAACACGGTTCAGATTTTAGTTGTGTGTGCGATCCAGGGCATATGTTTCAGTCCAATGAACTGTTTGCGATGAGGCGGAACAAAAGAAACAAGCAGCCTGATGAAGGCGTGTGCGATATAGAGCATACGGTTCACTCGGATGAACTGTTTGTGATTAGGCAACACAAAAGAAATGGTCAGCCAGATCAAGGTGTGTGTGATTGAGGGCATACACTTCAGAAGGATTAACTGTTTGTGATTAGGCAACAGAACAGAAACGGGTCAGCCAGATCAAAGTGTGTGCGATTGATGGCATATACTTCACATGGATGAACTGTTTGCGATTAGCCACAACAAACTGAAACAGTTAGATAGATCAACGTGTGTGTGCTAGACGGGCACACACATCTATTATATATAAAAAGTATTTGATGGGTTAACCAATAAAAAGAGAAATAAGCTAGAAATTACCACAATAATTAGAATGGCCCCGGTTTGTAAGAAGATTGTACCAAAACTTGTCCCAAATTGGACCAATTTTTTACCACAACATGTTGGTGCTATGACATAAAACCATGCCAAGTTTCATGATTTTGAGGCGAGTTTTGGATTTACAATAATTTTAAAACCAGGTTTCTCAATGTTTACTGTTGAGTCGGCACCGCCCTGGATAGGCTTTTTCCCCGTGGGTCCCAAATGATAAATCCAAATCTATGACTACCATGCAACTTTTCTTATTAAGAGTTACAAGTTTACAACCCTTGGTGTGCAAGCTGAAAATAAGTTTGTGGGTGCTGGTGGGCACTAAAAACTTGCGGTTTTGTAATGAACAAAGATCTCAAGGATCCCGCGAGTGATGTTCTTTGCCTATGTTGTGAATGCTTATAATATTTATGTCTTAATTAAAGAAATGGCAGGCCATTGGCCTAGTATGAAAGAAAATATGGGTCAAGGCCGAGTTGAAAAGGGAAACAATATCTAACTCCAGCTAACAAACAGTACAAAAGCACGAGGATTAATTTCTCGTCGGGTTTAGAAGAAATCCAGATTGAACAACACAATGACATCTAACTCAACCAAAGTTTTCGGCAGTCACAATCAAATGGACCGGTCTGATCCATAAAATCAAGATCAACGGCCAGAAATTCTACTGCTCCATGATGACAAGCTGTTGTAAATAGAAGCTAAGCACGATCAGAAGCCCTTAGGTCCACATGAAACTTCTTTTTATGTTGTTCAACACCTGTAGCCGTAAGAAATTTCTTGTTGAAAAACTTAATCCTCATAGACAATAGTGCCCTCGCATTCAACATGAAGAATGTGACAAAGCTAGTGTTTGCATTGTTGGATGCATATCCATCCAGTGTTAATGTCTTCAAATGAATTTCATGAGATCTGAGAAGTTCCTGGTGCTTCTTGAACCATTGATTGGCTATACCTTTTTCTCCATGTGTTAGTGCCTAAATAGAGATGAAGATTGAAAATAGTTAATGTCTAAAAAAGATTATGTTGAAAGAGCGATGGCTGAACGATTAATTATAGTACATTATATATGGGCTTTCAATGTGCGTGAAATCATCACCTTCATATACAAATTCTCCAGATATGGAAAGCATTGCAGCAAGGCAATAATGATGTTGAGATCAAAACACCACATAGTTATATATAAGGTCTTGACAGAATCCACCACCACTGATAGGATGGACAAGCACTTCATTGAGCATTGAACATAATATTAGCACTGAAAGTGTACTCCAAGATGATACTTAACTTATGCGCACAAATTAAAAATGCAAATTACAAAAGTGTACGTGAATAATATACAGTACCTCAATAGGTGTGGAGGCAAACACCATCTCAAACCATTCAAACGGATCACTAATTGCACCCAAGGTCTCCAGTTTAGGCCCGGAGACACATTTATTTGTGAAGGTTTATAACAACAATTAAGGAGCAACCTTTGAAGTGCAGGGGCATCTTCGATGATGAGCTCCCGTCCTTCAAAATGAATTCCAATGCTTACAAGGTGAGACGACTTTATTTTGAGACAAGGGATATGGATTCCTATTCCAAAAACAAGCACCAAACGCTGCAGTGCAGGGCAACTAGAGTGGATGATGCTGTGAAGTGAGGCCACCGACAGATCAACCAACACAAGCGCAAGTTTTTTCAGCACTAGCAGTCGAACCATTTGTACTAGATAGTCTGCTAGATGGCACCGGGTCAAGGTGGCGGTGTGGAGAGAGGAGGAAAACCATGAGATGGGCATCAGTGGTGAGGGCACAGATGCAGCTCTTGGTGGTAATCTATTGCTGTAATGGTAGAACTCAAGCTGCTGGAGTTTATAGAATTGACGGGATGTCAGCCAGGCGGCCACCATGTAGGGTATGTCTAGCAGGTAGCATGCCAGGATGCAGATGCATTGAACGGAGCCCTCATGGGAGGAGATGATGGCTCCAAGGAGTTCAGAATCATCATCGACAAATAGCTGACGATAGTCGAGATTAAGAGGCGCGGTGCACCACAGAGTGCGCCACCGAGATGCGAGGACTTGTGTGCGGCAGCCATCCTTGGTGGGGGAGAAGGGAGATGATCTCCCCAAGGATTCCATTCGCGAGATCGCTGATGCAGTCCGCCGGAGATTCTACCGGTTCCTCAGGTCTAGGGGGCATTTCTGGCGGCACAGCCGGTCCAAGGTCTACATCCGGCGGCGGCGCTGGTCGGAGCCTCATCTGTGTACATACCAATCTAAAAGAAAAAAAATGGCATAACATGTAGGACATTCGAAATCAATTCTCAAGATTAGGAAGAAAAAAGGCACAAACATATATGTAGGACATTCAAAATCAATTCTCAATATTTGGCCACGAATTATTAGCACGCAAGCTAACCCTAGTCGGATTATTAGCAAAAATCATTTTTACAGAACAAACAATTAATCACTATACGGATAACATTCAAACAATCAATATACTACGTGCATCTAATGGATCTTCATTACTCTGATTTCATGGACTGAGAGAACATAACCATAGGATTTGTATTCCAGAAAAATTATAGAGGGGCAGGGTGGGGATTAACCAGAGAAAACACTTGATATGTTTGACGTAGAAATGGGTATATAGATGACTAACCGGTTTTCCGTCGGAGTCGCAGTTGTTGCCGGAGTTGCTGTTGACCTCCGGCTCCAGCTGGGGGGGGCACGATAGCGCCGACGAATTCAAGGTCATGCTGCTGCCTGCGTGCGACCTCGTCGGCGGCGACGGTAGCCTCTATGGTCAGCTTCACGCATTGTGCGGGTGCTTCACCAGCCCCGACGTCACCACTCCCTCCAATGGTGCACTTCGGCGGCATTGTCATACACTCCAGAGTCCAGACGTTGGTGACCACTGTGGACCGGGGGTGCGGCCGCCTATTATGGCTGGCGGCTCGGGCGCGGAATTAATACGGACTAGTGGGAGCATGGTAGGCTGTGGTCAAACATTGTCTCGCCTCCCGGTGAGCCTGTGCGGTGGACGTCTGCTATTGCTACCATCATTTCACACAGCTACTCGCGTGCCTCCCCGTCAATACACACACCTGCATGCACGCCTCCCGGTATGCCTATGCGGCACACTGCTCGCATGCGTCCTATCAACTCACGCCTGCTTGCATGACACACGGGGCGAGTGGCAGCACGTATATTTTTTAGTTTATTTTCTGCAACTTTACTGCTTCACTAAACCGTTTGCGTTGAAGAGATGCACAAATCCTGTGTTGAACATCTCACACACTTCCCGGTGAACCTGCGCACTAGACGACTTTTGGATTTACTAGAATTTAAAAACATGGCATCTCAATGTTTTGCCAGCAATCAACAGTGCCCTGGTGTTTGACATTCATTCCCTTTTCTTGCATGGGACCTAAGCATGCACATAAGGACACAAATTTGATTTTTCAACCAATTTATATGCACTGGAGCATGTGCATGTAGTTCAAATTTGAATTATGCACGTAAATGCATTGAAAACTTAGTTAATGCATAAAAATGTCCAAACGAACCCCGAAAAATCACAAAAATTGACACAACACTCCTGTTGTTCTATGCTGACATGAGAAAAATTTTGGAAGCAATATGAGGCAATGGATATCGTTTTGTCCCCAAAGGAGGGACGTTCCCTACCCAAACCATCATGCTTGTTGTGAGAAGCTCTGGTTTGTGAGAAGCATATACCCAAACCTACCCCAAATGGGACAAATAATTTACCACGACATGTTGATGTTGCTCCATGATAGAATGCCAAGTTTTAGAATTTCAGACGAGTTTTGGATTTACTAGAATTTAAAAACCAGGCATCTCAATGTTTTGCTGGCAATCAACGGTGCCCGGGTGTTTGAAATTCATTCCCATTTCTCGCATGGGACATAAGCATGCACCCAAGGACACAGATTTGAGTTTTCAACCAATTTATATGCACTAGAACATGTGCATGTTGTTCAAATTTGAATTATGCACATAAATGCATCGAAAACTCAGTTAATGCATAAAAATGTCCAAATGAACCCTGAAAAATCACAAAAATTGACAGAACACTCCTATTGTTCTATGTTGACACGAGAAACTTTTTGGAAGCAATAAGAGGCAATGGATATCGTTTCGTCCCCAAAGGTGGGACGTTCCCTACCGAAACCATCATGCTTGTTGTGAGAAGCTATGGTTTGTGAGGAGCATATACCCAAACCTGCCCCAAATGGGACAAAAAATTTACCACGGCATGTTGATGCCGCTCCATGATAGCATGCCAAGTTTCATGAATTTCAGATGAGTTTTGAATTTACTAGAATTTAAAAACCATGCATCTCGATGTTTTGCCGGCAATCAACGGTGCCCCGTGTTTAAAATTCATTCCCATTCCTTGCATGGGGCCTAAGCATGCACCCAAGGACACAAATTTGTTTTTTCAACCAATTTATATGCTCTAGAGCATGTGCATGTAGTTCAAATTTGAATTATGCACATAAATACATTGAAAACTCAGTTAATGCATAAAAATGTCCAAACGAACCCCGAAAAATCACAAAAATTGACACAACACTCCTGTTGTTCTGTGTTGACACGAGAAAATTTTTGGAAGCAATAAGAGGCAATGGATATCATTCCGTCCCCAAAGGTGGGACGTTCCCTACCGAAACCATCATGCTTGTTGTGAGAAGCTCTGGTTTGTGAGGAGCATATACCCAAACCTGCCCCAAATGGGACAAATTTTTTACCACGGCATGTTCATGCCGCTCCATGATAGGATGCCAAGTTTCATGAATTTCATACGAGTTTTGGATTACTAGAATTTAAAAACCAGGCATCTCGATGTTTTGCCGGCAATCAACGGTGCCCCAGTGTTTAAAATTCATTCCCATTTCTTGCATGGGACCTAAGCATGCACCCAAGGACACAAATTTGATTTTTCAACTAATTTATATGCACTAGAGCATGTGCATGTAGCTAAAATTTGAATTATGCACATAAATGCATTGAAAACTCAGTTAATGCATAAAAATGTCCAAACGAACCCCGAAAAATCACAAAAATTAACACAACACTCCTGTTGTTCTATGTTGACATGAGAAAAAATTTGGAAGTGATATGCGACAAGGGATATTGTTTCATCCCCAAAGGTGGGACGTTCCCTACCGAAACCATAATGCTTGCTGTGAGAAGCTCTGGTTTGTGAGAAGCATATACCCAAACCTGCCCCAAATGGGACAAAAATTTTACCACGGCATGTTGATGTCGCTCCATGATAGCATGCCAAGTTTCATGAATTTCAGATGAGTTTTGGATTTACTAGAATTTAAAAACCAGGCATCTCAATGTTTTGCCGGCAATCAATGGTGCCCTGGTGTTTGAAATTCATTCCCATTTATCGCATGGGACCTAAGTATGCACCCAAGGACACAGATTTGAGTTTTCAACCAATTTATATGCACTGGAACATGTGCGTGTTGTTCAAGTTTGAATTATGCACATAAATGCATTGAAAACTCAGTTAGTGCATAAAAATGTCCAAACGAACCCCGAAAAATGACAAAAATTGACAGAACACTCCTGTTGTTCTATGTTGACATGAGAAATTTTTTGGAAGCAATAAGAGGCAATGGATATTGTTTCGTCCCCAAAGGTGGGACGTTCCTTACCGAAACCATCATGCTTGTTGTGAGAAGCTCTGGTTTGTGAGGAGCATATACCCAAACCTACCCCAAATGGGACAAATAATTTACCATGGCATGTTGATGCCGCTCCATGATAGCATGCCAAGTTTCATGAATTTCAGACGAGTTTTGGATTTACTAGAATTTAAAAACGAGGCATCTCGATGTTTTGCCGGCAATCAATGGTGCCCCGGTGTTTAAAGTTCATTCCCATTTCTTGCATGGGACCTCATCATGCACCCAAGGACACAAATTTGATTTTTCAACCAATTTATATGCACTAGAGCATGTGCATGTTTTTCAAACTTGTATTATGCATATAAATGCATTGGAAACTCAGTTAATGCATAAAAATGTCCAAATGAACCCCAAAAAATCACAAAAATTAACACAACACTCCTATTGTTCTATGTTGGCATGAGAAATATTTTGAAAGCAATACGAGGCAATGGATATCGTTTCGTCCCCAAAGTTGGGACGTTACCTACCGAAACCATCATGCTTATTGTGAGAAGCTCTTGTTTGTGAGGAGCATATACCCAAACCTGCCCCAAATGGGACAAAATTTTTACCATGGCATGTTGATGCCGGTCCATGATAGCATGCCAAGTTTCATGAATTTCAGACAAGTTTTGGATTTACTAGAATTTAAAAACTAGGCATCTCGATGTTTTGCTGGCAATCAACGGTGCCCCGGTGTTTAAAATTCATTCTCATTTCTTGCATGGGACCTAAGCATGCACCCAAGGACACAAATTTGATTTTTCAACCAATTTATATGCACTAGAGCATGTGCATGTAGTTCAAATTTGAATTATGCACATAAATGCATTGAAAACTCAGTTAATGCATAAAAATGTCCAAATGAACCCTGAAAAATCACAAAAATTGACACAACACTCCTGTTGTTCTATGTTGACACGAGAATTTTTTTGGAAGCAATAAGAGGCAATGGATATCGTTTCGTCCCCAAAGGTGGGACGTTCCCTACCGAAACCATCATGCTTGTTGTGAGAAGATCTGATTTGTTAGAAGCTTATACCCAAACCTGCCCCAAATGGGACAAAAAGTTTATGACGGCATGTTAATGCTGCTCCATGATAGCATGCCAAGTTTCATGAATTTCAGACGAGTTTTGGATTTACTAGAAATTAAAAGCCATGTATCGGAATGTTTGCGGCCGAGTGATGGTGGCAGGGTGTTTGAAATTCATTCACATTTCTTGCATGGGACCTAAGCATGCAACCAAGGACACATATTTGTTTTTTCAACCAGTTTATATGCACCGAAGAATGTGCATGTAGTTCAAATTTGAATTATGCGCATAAAATGCCTGGAAAACCCAGTTAATATATAAAAATGTCCAAATGAACCCCAAAAATTCCAAAATTGAACACAACACTCCTGTTGTTCTATGTTGACACTCAAAAAATTTCAAAGCAATAAGAGGCAATGGATATCGTTTCGTCCCCAAAGGTGGCACGTTCCCTACCGAAACCATCACGCTTGTTGTGAGAAGCTTAAACCCAAACCTGCCCCAAATGGGAAAAAAAATTTACCACGACATGTTGAAGGCGCTCCATGATAGCATGCCAGGTTTCATGAATTTCAGATGAGTTTTGGATTTACTAGAAATTAAAAGCCTTGTATCTCAATGTTTTTGGCCGAGTGACGATGGCGGGGTGTGTGACATTCATTCCCATTTCTTGCATGGGACCTAAGTATGCAACCAAGGACACATATTTGATTTTTCAACCAGTTTATATGCACTGGAGCATGTGCATGTAGTTCAAATTAGAATTATGCGCATAAAATGCTTGGACACCTATAGTTGCATGTTCACTACAGATAAAAGTTCTAACAATTCAAACACCATCCTTTATAGTTGTGACCCCATTACGTAATTCAAATAAAGACGATAAATCAAGTAGATCACACACAGTTTATTATCACCAACAGTGTGAGATGCAGCACAAAATATTTTGGAGCATCGTCGGTGTATAGTACGCCTATGGCTTACGCGAGAAGGTGCGTCGGCTACAGTCCACAACCAGCATGTCAAGCACACTAGCTCACTCCCCAAATAGCATTTCACTATTCATTCGTCGCCGGTGAAAGATGGGGACGTGGACCCACGTTGTGAGGGCAACTTCGGCGGCCCACTCTGGCGAGAGCGCGACCGCAGCTGTCAGGCGCGTGCTGACAAGCTTCGTGAGGGCAACCGCAGTCTGCATCCGGGCGGCCAAGGCAGCCCAAACGGCCGCTGTTGCTTCTCAAGCGGCGGCAGCAATATCTGCCTCAGGGATAGCAACTGGCGAGAGCGGCAAAACAGCTGTCCGTTCTGCAGCGGTAGCCTTAGCCCTGATGGAGGCCGCCCACTACCATGTTGAGGCCATCAACGCCCAGCTCGTGGTGGTCACCGCACAAATCAAACGAAGCTTCTCGGACAACGGTCGGCAACCCACGACCGAAGAGCTAGCAATTACCGAGAGAGTTCGAGCAGCCGTCCGTTTCTGCGCGGCATACCTTGCCACGACGGAGCTTGCCAGAGCTCAGATCGCGGCCTCCCACGCCCAGATCGTGGTGGCCTATGCCAAAGGTATGTCGGATGTGGATGGCGAGATGCTTGTCGAGTATGGTGCAATTGATACCATGGAGCCCCTTCCCCAGGAGACCGTTCGGGTGCGAGATAGACATGAAGGTGGCGACAAAGATCGACGAGCACCAGCCGTAGTAGTACTCGTTGTTCTGTTTAATTAAGAGCATCGGTCTTTAAATTTTTTAGAGTAATGTTTAGGTCAGCTAGCTCTGTTTAATTGCTGAACTTGCTTGATTAAGAAGTTAGTCTCCTTTGTGTACCCAAATAATGCAATGACGTGGATGACCACTGTACCCAGGGAAATTCGAACCAAAATTTTTGACGTTCAAACTCAACACACACGAGTTAAGCTATCTGAATCATTTGTGATGTTCACATATCATACACAGTTCTAAATAAGGGACCGTGTCTGATGACAGTTTGTGCACCAGTTTTTTCGCTGAAGTGATTCCAAATTTTCAGCTTCCGCGGAAATATCTACCTCCCCGCCCCTCCCCCTTACCAAAAGCCACATTTCCCCTGTTTCCGTCTTCCTTTCCAAGTTGAAACCTTCACTCCTTGCTTGCAGCACCGCCTCCTCGCTGGCGACCCTCCTTCATGCTGCTCGGCCTCACGATCGCCAGCGCATCCCACATTCCCCGACCGCCGGCGCGAGCGCGACACCTTCCACCCAAATCACCAACCCCTCCACCAAATAAGCGTCGCCCTAAGCCATGGTGCACGCAGTATAGCCAGGATCTCAAGGAGCATTTGGCAGCAGAGAAGCTAATCGCGGCCGCACGCGCGGATGAGGTCGCGATGGCTGCCATTCGTGCCGACCCCCAGAGCTTGGAGGAGCACCTCGATGACGAGGCTACCGTTGACGCTTCATGCGCCGATGTCGCGACGCGGTTGGCTGCTTTAAACAACAGTTCGTGGCATTTCCTCGAGGCCACCATCGGTGTCTTCGACAAAGACTACGAGGTGTTTTCTCAGCATGCACGTGCTTACCTCATCTCGAGAGCCAGCAGGTTGGTGCCCGGAGCGGCTCAGGCAACTCACCACTATAATGAGGGCACCAACAATGCGAAGGCCTCGCCCTCTTCCATGTCCAAGGAGCCAATCGTCATTGATATCTCTGACAATGAGGAGTAGCTTGTCTTATTAGCTCACTATAAGGACCCATGTTTAGTTTGCTAGCTACTACCTTTCCTTAACAAATTCTAGTGAATTGTGCTATCTACTTTTACCATACAATCTTCTGCTATAGTGTATATGTTCTATATGTCGTGCAATGTGGTGTTCAGTTAACTGCTTGGTTCAATTCTGCAATTGTGATGTTCAATTCTTCGGGGTGCAATATTTCCAAGTTGTTAAGCATGGTTGGTTTGGTTAACTGTCTGATCTTCTATTAGGAGTATGTTATATTGTTCAATTGATGTTTAGTTAACTGCTTGGTTCATTTGTTGTGGCTCGGTTCACTTGTTGTGGTGTTTAGTTAACTGCTTGGTTCAGTTCTGCAATGCGATGTTCAATTGTTGTGGATGGATTTTGTTATTGTACACCATGTGAGCAATAAATCGAATTTGGCTGTACGAAATACATGAGAAACAAATACAATTGCTATATTTCCAAGTTGTTAAGCATGCTTGGTTTGGTTAACTGTCTGATCTTCTATTAGGAGTATGTTATATTGTGCAATGTGGTGCCAAGTTAACGTTTGGTTCATTTGTTGTGGTGTTAGTTAACTGCTTGGTTCCATTCTTCAATGCAATGTTCAATTGTTGTGGCTGCATTTTGTTACTGTATACCATGTGAGGAATAAATCGAATTTGGTTGTACTAAATACATGAGAAACAAATACAATTGCTATATTTCCAAGTTGTTAAGCATGCTTTGTTTGGTTAACCGTCTGATCTTCTATTAGGAGTATGTTATATTGTGCAATGTGGTGCTCAGTTAACGTTTGGTTCATTTGTTGTGGTGTTTAGTTAACTGCTTGGTTCAATTCTGCAATGCGATGTTCAATTGCTGTGGCTGCATTCTCTTGTTGTATACCATGTGAGGAATAAATCGAATTTGGCTGCACTTAATACATGAGAAACACATACGAGTGCTATATTTCCTAGTTCTTAATCATGCTTGGTTTGGATAAATGGGTTTTCCATGTGGCTTGAATTAATCTGATGAATCTGCAATGTGCTTATTTTTCATCAACATATTTTACTGATAGCATGCAAACCCTTACTTAACCTGACGACTAACTACCTTATATGTGTTGCAGGGAAACAATGGGAAGCACTGAGGTTTACAAGGTGGTACTAACTATTATACCTTGCCTTTTTTATTCCTTTGCCCCATTTCCAATATAGAGAAGATATTTATGCACATCCTCGTTTTCAGGCTTCACTGATGATTACCTCTCAAACCACCTCTGTGGTCAGGAGGAGAGGAAAGTTTTCATACAACACCCACGGTTCAATATTGAAGTGTTCCTGAAGAGGTCGAAGGATGGACGGTCAATCATCCACACACACTGGCCTAAAGTTGCAAAGACCTTCAACATGAATGAAGGCTCAATATTCGCCTTGCGCTTCAGCAGTTTTCTAGATGAGATACAACTCTCTATGTACCATCTATGATGCTAATTTCGAAAGGTTCTAGATGTTGCATGTGAAACTTGTTGCTGGTGCAGTTCTGTAATGGGGTGGCTGAGTGCTGAAGCTATGTCATGTTGTACTATGATGTATTTCAATTATGAAATCCTGCTTCCTTAATATGGAAATGGAATATATTATGTGCTTAATATGAATGTCAATTAGATTAGTAAATGGATTATTAATAATAGGGCAATTAGCCCGCTAATTGGCCAATTAGCTTGCTAATTGGGTTTTCCTATTGCAAACGGTTAATGAGAAAACACCGTGGGCAATGTGAAGGAAATATGCCCTAGAGGCAATAATAAAGTTATTATTTATTTCCTTATATCATGATAAATGTTTATTATTCATGCTAGAATCGTATTTACCGTAAACATAATACATGTGTGAATACATAGACAAACATAGTGTCACTAGTATGCCTCTACTTGACTAGCTCGTTGATCAAAGATGGTTGTGTTTCCTAACCATAGACATGAGTTGTCATTTGATTAATGGGATCACATCATTAGGAGCATGATGTGATTGACTTGACCCATTCCGTTAGCTTAGCACTTGATCATTCAGTATGTTGCTATTGCTTTCTTCATGACTTATACATGTTCCTACAACTATGAGATTATGCAACTCCCGTTTACCAGAGGAACACTTTGTGTGCTACCAAACGTCACAACGTAACTGGGTGATTATAAAGGAGCTCTATAGGTGTCTCCGAAGGTACATGTTGAGTTGGCGTATTTCGAGATTAGAATTTGTCAGTTCGATTGTCGGAGAGGTATCTCTGGGCCCTCTCAATAATGCACATCACTATAAGCCTTTCAAGCAATGTAGCTAATGATTTAGTTACGGAATAATGCATTACGTAACGAGTAAAGAGACTTGCCGGTAACGAGATTGAACTAGGTATTGAGATACCAACGATCGAATCTCGGGCAAGTAACATACCGATGACAAAGGGAACAATGTATGTTGTTATGCGGTTTGACCGCTAAAGATCTTCGTAGAATATGTAGGAGCCAATATGAGCATCTAGGTTCCACTATTGGTTATTGACCGGAGACGTGTCTCGGTCATGTCTACATAGTTCTCGAACCCATAGGGTCCACACGCTTAAAGTTAGATGACGATTATATTATGAGTTTATGTGTTTTGATGTACCAAAGGTAGTTCGGAGTCCCGGTTGTGATCACGGACATGACGAGGAGTCTCGAAATGGCCGAGACATGAAGATTGATATATTGGACGACTATGTTCGGACACCGGAATAGTTCCTGGGGGTTTCGGACATTTATTGGAATACCAGGGGTTATCAGAACTTATGTGAAAAAACTTCAACCAGATAAGCTCGAACCCAAATCGGAGAAATGTGTCTTCATAGGATACCCAAAGGAGACTATTGGGTACACCTTCTATCACAGATCTGAAGGCAAGACTTTTGTTGCTAAATTTGGGTCCTTTCTAGAGAAGGAGTTTCTCTCGAAAGAAGTGAGTTGGAGGAAAGTAGAACTTGATGAGGTAACTGTACCTGCTCCCTTATTGGAAAGTGGTTCATCACAGAAACCGGTTCCTGTGATGACTACATCAAATAGTGAGGAAGCTAATGATATTGATCATGAAACTTCAGATCAAGTTACTACCGAACCTCCTAGGTCAAGCAGAGTAAGATCCGCACCAGAGTGGTGCGGTAATCCTATTCTGGAGGTCATGTTACTTGACCATGGCAAACCTACGAACTATGAGGATGCGATGATGAGCCCAGATTCCGCAAAATGGCTTGAGCCCATGAAATCTGAGATGGGATCCATGTATGAGAACAAAGTATGGACTTTGGCTGACTTGCCCAATGATCGGCAAGCCATCGAGAATAAATGGATCTTCAAGAAGAAGACTGACGCTGATGGTAATGTTATTGTCTACAAAGCTCAACTTGTTGTGAAAGGTTTTTGACAAGGTCAAGGGGTTGACTACGATGAGACTTTCTCACCCGTAGTGATGCTTAAGTCTGTCCGAATCATGTTAGCAATTGCTGCGTTTTATGATTATGAAATATGGCAAATGGATGTCAAAACTGCATTCCTGAATGGATTTCTAGAAGAAGAGTTGTATATGATGCAACCAGAAGGTTTTGTCGATCCAAAAGGTGCTAACAAAGTGTGCAAGCTCCAGCGATCCATTTATGGACTGGTGCAAGCCTCTCGGAGTTGGAATAAACGCTTTGATAGTGTGATCAAAGCATATGGTTTTATACAGACTTTTGGAAAAGCCTGTATTTACAAGAAAGTGAGTGGGAGCTCTGTAGCATTTCTGATATTATATGTAGACGACATATTGTTGATTGGAAATGATATAGAATTTCTGGATAGCATAAAAGGATACTTGAATAATTTTTTTCCAATGAAAGATCTCGGTGAAGCTGCTTATATATTGGGCATCAAGATCTATAGAGATAGATCAAGACACTTAATTGGACTTTCTGAAAGCACATACCTTGATAAAATTGAGAAAAGGTTCAAAATGAATCAAGCAAAGAAAGGATTCTTGCCTGTATTACAAGGTGTGAAGTTGAGTCAGACTCAATGCCCGACCACAGTAGAAGATAGAGAGAAAATGAAAGATGTTCCCTATGCTTCAGCCATAGGCTCTATCATGTATGCAATGCTGTGTACCAGACCTGATGTATGCTTAGCAATAAGTTTAGGAGGGAGGTACCAAAGTAATCCAGGAGTGGATCACTGGACAGCGGTCAAGAATATCCTGAAATACCTGAAAAGCACTAAGGATATGTTTCTCTTTATGGAGGTGACAAAGAGCTAGTCGTAAATGGTTACGTTGATGCAAGCTTTGACACTGATCCGGACGATTCTAAATCGCAAACCGGATACGTGTTTATATTGAACGATGGAGCTGTCAGTTGGTGCAGTTCTAAACAAAGCGTCGTGGCGGGATCTACATGTGAAGCGGAGTACATAGCTACTTCGGAAGCAGCAAATGAAGGAATCTGGATGAAGGAGTTCATATCCGATCTAGGTGTCATACCTAGTGCGTCGGGACCAATGAAAATCTTTCATGACAATACTGGTGCAATTGCCTTGGCAAAGGAATCCAGATTTCACAAGAGAACCAAGCACATCAAGAGACGCTTTAATTCCATCCAGGACCAAGTCCAGGTGGGAGACATAGAGATTTGCAAGATACATACGGATCTGAATGTTGCAGACCCGTTGACTAAGCCTCTTCCACGAGCAAAATATGATCAGCACCAAGGCTCCATGGGTGTTAGAATCATTACTGTGTAATGTAGATTATTGACTCTAGTGCAAGTGGGAGACTGAAGGAAATATGCCCTAGAGGCAATAATAAAGTTATTATTTGTTTCCTTATATCATGATAAATGTTTATTATTCATGCTAGAATTGTATTAACCGGAAACATAATACATGTGTGAATACATAGACAAACATAGTGTCACTAGTATGCCTCTACTTGACTAGCTTGTTGATCAAAGATGGTTGTGTTTCCTAACCATAGACATGAGTTGTCATTTGATTAACGGGATCACATCATTAGGAGAATGATGTGATTGACTTGACCCATTCCGTTAGCTAAGCACTTGATCGTTTAGTATGTTGCTATTGCTTTCTTCACGACTTATACATGTTCCTACAACTATGAGATTATGCAACTCCCATTTACCAAAGGAACACTTTGTGTGCTACCAAACGTCACAAGGTAACTGGGTGATTATAAAGGAGCTCTACAGGTGTCTCCGAAGGTACATGTTGAGGTGGCGTATTTCGAGATTAGGATTTGTCACTTCGATTGTCGGAGAGGTATCTTTGGGCCCTCTCGGTAATGCACATCACTATAAGCCTTGCAAGCAATGTAGATAATGAGTTAGTTACAGAATGATGCATTACGTAACGAGTAAAGAGACTTGCCAGTAATGATATTGAACTAGGTATTGAGATACCGACCATCGAATCTCGGGCAAGTAACATACCGATGACAAAGGGAACAACGTATGTTGTTATGCGGTTTGACCGTTAAAGATCTTCGTAGAATATGTAGGAGCCAATATGAGAATCCAGGTTCCGCTATTGGTTATTGACCGGAGACATGTCTCGGTCATGTCTACATAGTTCTCGAACCCATAGGGTCCGCACGCTGAAAGTTAGATGACGGTTATATTATGAGTTTATGTGTTTTGATGTACCGAAGGTAGTTCAGAGAACCAGATGTGATCACGGACATGACGAGGAGTCTCAAAATGGTCGAGACATGAAGATTTATATATTGGACAACTATGTTCGGACACCGGAATAGTTCCGGGGGGTTTCAGACATTTATTGAAGTACCAGGGGTTATCGGAACCCCCTGGAAGCTATTGGGCCTTATGGGCCTTAGTGGAAAGGAGAGAGGGAGGCCAAGAGGTGGCGCGCGCCCCCCTTGCCCCAATGCGAATTGGGAAAAGGAAGGGGGCGGCGGCCCCCCTTCTCCTTCCTTCTCTCCACCTCCTCCTTCCCCCTTGTCCTACTTGGAATAGGAAAGGGGGGGGGGTGGTGCAAACCTACTTGGAGTAGGATTGCCCCCCTTGGGCGCGCCTCTCCCCTTGGCCGGCCCTCTCCTCCTCCCCCCTTTATATATGGAGGAGGGGGGGCACCCCATAGGGACAACAATTGATCATTGATCTCTTAGCCATGTGCGGTGCCCCCCTCCACCATAATCCACCTCGATAATATCGTTGCAGTGCTTAGGCGAAGCCCTGCGTCGGTAGACCATCATCATCGTCACCACACTGTCGTGATGACGGAACTCTCCCTCAAAGCTTGGCTAGATCGGAGTTTGAGGGATGTCATCGAGATGAACGCGTGCTGAACTCGGAGGTGCCGTGCGTTCGGTACTTGGATCGGTCGGATCGTGAAGACGTACGACTACATCAACCGCGTTGTGCTAACGCTTCCGCTTTCGGTCTACGAGGGTACGTGGACAACACTCTCCCCTCTCGTTGCTATGCATCACCATGATCTTGCGTGTGCGTAGGAATTTTTTTGAAATTACTACGTTCCCCATCACAATGACCTCAGGCAACGCACACAGTTTCTAGGAATAAACCCTGTTGGATCAATGAACAATCACACATGTCATTCTCTTGAAAACTGTTTGCGTTACGCCACCTTGCGCAAAGGTTTTCTCTGGAGTGACTGTGTGGGATGTATATACGAATGGAAACGTTTAGCAGTGACTGACTGTGTGGGATGTACTTACGACCAAAAATGATTTCGCCTGTATAATTGTATTTTTTAGCACTATTGTACGTATTTCTGTATTTGAGTGCTCGCCGGTCGCACATGACTTCATTTTGCCAAGCGTGTGTGCCAGGAGGGCATATCCCTGATGGTTTCTGGGTCGTGTGGGAAGGACCCCCTATCTCCCACACTCATTTGGTGATGGTTCCGAATGCCGTCGCGGAAAGGGGTTAAAAACCGTTTGTTTAGCACCAATGCGCACCAGTGAAAGTAAAAAAACAAGAAGAAAACAACAACTACACTGGGCACTATGTCAATAGGTTATCCCCAAAAAATGATATATGCTAGTAAATGAGTATAAAACATCCAAGATTAATACTCTAATAGCATGGAACAATAAAAAATTATAGATACGTTGGAGACGTATCAGCATCCCCAAGCTTAATTCCTGCTCGTCCTCGAGTACGTAAATGATAAAAACAGAATTTTTGATGTGGAATGCTACCCATCATATTCATCACATATTCTTTTCTTGGTAGCATGGACATTTGGACTTCAGATGATTCAAAGCAATAATCTTTAATTTGACATGAAGACCTCAATACTCAAGCATATCAACAAGCAACCATGTCTTTCAAAATATCAATACTAAAGAAAGCTATCCCCAGCCCATTATGCTCAATCATTGATCCATTCATGAAACTCACTCAAATATTAGCTACATCCAATGCACAAGTACGATAATAGTTTTCCCTAGTTGGTGCTTTATAAGAGAAGATGAAGACTAATTTTTTTTGCGTAAAATCAATAGATAGGCCCTTCGCAGAGGGAAGCTGAGATTTGTAGAGGTGCTAGAGCTCAAAGCTTAAATTGAGAGAAAAATTCTTTTGAAGGCCTGCTTTTCCTATGAACGAAAACAACTGAGGATTCCCAATACTTTCCATGCTAGATAAATCATAGGCGGTTCCGAAACTTAAAATAAAGTTTATTCCATTTTCCACCATTCTTTCATAATCCATGGCTAGCTGTATCCACGGGTACCTTCCATACCAACACTTACAAGGAATTTATTATTGACAACATAAAAAAATCATTTTGGGACTAGGTATCCCTATTACCTACCACACTCTTGTGCAATGACGAGTGAATAAACACTCATCTTGAGAATAACATATCCAGCATGGAAAATATTGGCCACCCCCTTCCGCTTCATGAGCGATACGAGCACACAAAAAGGAAATTCATTTTGAAAATGAGAGTTGGCACATACAAATGTACTTGGAACGACATGGAAATACCGCATATAGGTAGATATGGTGGAGTCATTTGGCACAACTTGGTTTAGGATTTTGGATGTACAAGCTGTATTCCCACTTAGTACAAGGAAAGGCTAGCAAATAGATTGAGAATCAACCAACCAAGAAACAAAAATGATCATAAACAAGCAACTATCACCGAATAATGCACCACAAGTAGGATGTAACTTCATTGCATAACTATTGACTTTCATGCTTGCATATGGAATCAAAACCTTAACAACAATATTCTTACTAAAGCATAATTACTCACCAACATGACTCACATATTACTATCTCCATATCACAAAATTATTGCAAGGAATCAAGTTTTAATATCCAATTATCTTCATGATAGTTTTTATTACCCCTCTTGAATATCTATCGCTTTGGGATTAAGTTCGCAGCTTTAAGCAAATTTCCATTTCTAATAACAAGGCTCTCAAACAAATTTAAGTGAAGCACAAGAGCATAAATATTTCTTCAAAATTTTCATCTCTCAAAATAATATAGGTGAAGCATTGAGAGGATATTTCTTCAAAATATTACTAACTCTCAAAATAGTCTAAGTGAAGCATGAGAGCATTTCTTCAAAATTAAAGTACCACCATGCTAAAAAAGATATAAGTGAAGCACAAGAGCAATTCCATAGCTCAAAAAATTTATGTGAAGCACATAGTGCAATTCTAACAAATCATAGCATCATTACGGCTCTCTCAAATAGGTGTGTCCAGCAAGGATAATTTTGACAAACTAAAAATCAAAACAATCAAAGACTCATATAATACAAGACGCTCCAAGCAAAACTCATGATATGTGACGAATAAAAAGATAGCTCCAAGTAAAATTATCGATGGTCGTTAGAAGAAAGAGGGGATGCCTTCCAGGGCACCCCCAAGCTTAGTTGCTTGGTTCTCCTTGTATATTACCTTGGGGTGACATGGGCATCCCCAAGCTTAGGCTCTTTTCACTCCTTATTCCTTCATCCATCATGATCTCACCCAAAACTTGAAAACTTCAATCACACAAAACTTAACAAAACCTTTGTGAGATCCGTTAGTATAATAAATCAAGTCACGACTTTAAGTACTATTGTAAACCCATTCATATTTTATTATTGCATTATACCTACTGTATTCTAACTTTACAATGGCTTATACCCCCTATACAATCCATAGATTCATCAAAATAAGCACACAATGCAACAAAAACAGAATCTGTCAAAAACTGAACAGTCTGTAGTAATCTGTACCTTAACCATACTTATGTAACTCCAAAAAAATCAGAAAAATTAGGAGAACATAGGCAATTTGTATATCAATCTTGTTTAAAAAATCCAGAATTTTTCGTCGCTTTAGTGATTTTTAACAATGCTGCTACTGGACACAAAAGTTTCTATTTTGCAACAAGATCAAAGCAACTATCACCCAACATGATCCTAAAGGCTTTACTTGGCACAAAGACTAATCAAAACATAAAAACACAATCATTACAGTAGCATAAATGTGTAAACACACAAGCGTAGAAAAAAAGAGAAAAAATATTTTATTAATTGGGTTGCCTCCCAACAAGTGCTATCGTTTTATACCCCTAGCTAGGCATAATGCAAAGATTTGCTCCATAGGTTGCCCTCATGATTGACTCGTATGGTGGCTTAATTCTTGTTCTAGGGAAGTGTTCCATACCCTTTCTCAATGGAAACTGAAATTTAATATTCCCTTCTTTCATATCAATCACGACACATATAGTTTGTAAAAACGGTCTACCAAGTATTATGGGACAAGACGAATTGCAATCAATACATGAACAATAAAATCTATGGGTGCATAGTTCCTATTTGCGAGAATAAGAACATCATTAATTTTTCCCAATGGCTTTTTAATAGTAGAATCCGCCAAGTGCAAACTAAGAGAACATTCTTCCAAGTTGGTAAAACCTAGCACATCATGTAGAGATTTCGGAATTGTGGAAACACTAGCACCCAAGTCACATAAAGCATCGCACTCATAATTTTTAATCTTGACTTTAATGGCGTGTTCCCATTCATCATATAATTTTCTAGGAATTGAAATCTGTAGTTCTAGCTTTTCTTGTAAAGCTTTCACCATCGCTTCAATAATATGTTTAGTAAAAGATTTGTTTTGTTCATAGGCATTGGGAGAATTTAGCATGGATTGCAACAAAGAAATGCATTCAATCAAAGAACAACTATCATAATTGAAGTCTTTGTAATCCAAAAGAGTGGGCACATCACTAGTTAAAGTTTTTACCTCTCCAAACCCACTTTTATCAATTTTTTCAGCAAGATTTTCACCCTCCAAATTATAAGGACGCCTTCTAGCTAAAGTTGACTCTTCTTTTTAGTCGTCAATAGAAGAAACAATCATCTTAACATCTTCATCATTATTGCCCTCTACAGATTCTTTCTTAGCCGCCATTTGATTTACTAGTGTAGCTTGTGCATCGGATATTTTACCTAGAAAATTTCCAGTCTGAGCATACTTAGATTGGGGATTGGCAACTTCTTTGCTAACATGATCAAGTTGTTTTATTATAGCATCTATCACAATAGAGTGTTCTTTAAGCTCCTCGGTGAAAAATTTATTATGCTCTGGTACGTCTCCATCGTATCTACTTTTCCTAATGGTTTTCCTCTTGTTTTGGACTCTAATTTGCATGATTTGAATGAAACTAATCCGGACTGACGCTATTTTCAGCAGAACTACATGGTGTTGTTTTTGTGCAGAAATAGAAGTTTGCGGAATGGCACGAAACTTATTGGAGAATTTTTATGGAATAAAAGAAAAATACTTGAGCCAAGAACCACCAGAGGAGGCCCCCTGGGTGAGCACAACCCACCAGGACGCCCCCTCCTGGCGCGCCCAAGTGGGTTGTCCCCACCCGGTGGCCCCGCAAACCTTGATTCCAACCCTATAAAAATCCTATTTTCACAGAAAAATCGAGGAGGAAGAATTATTGCGTTTCACGAGACAGAATTGCCACCACCTCCTGTTCTTCATCGGGAGGCTAGATCTAGAGTCCATTTGGGGCTCCGGAGAGGGGGATCTTGGATCTTCGTCATCACCAACCCTTCTCCATCGCCAATTCCATGGTGCTCCCAACCGGGAGTGAGTAATTCCTTCGTAGGCTCGCTGGTCGGTGAGGAGTTGGATGAGACTCATCATGTAATCGAGTTAGTTTTGTTAGGGCTTGATCCCAAGTATCGACTATGTTTTGAGATTGATGTTGATATGATTTTGCCATGCTTAATGCTTGTCACTTTGGGCCTGGGTGCCATGATTTCAGATCTGAACCGTTTTTGTTATCACCATTATATCTATGTTCTAGATACGATCTTTCAAGTTATATTCACCTATTACGTGTTGTGATCCGTAAACCCCGGAGTGACAGTAGTTGGGGTACTTTCTGGTGATGACTGTAGTTTGAGGAGTTCATGTATTCACTATGTGTTAATGCTTTGTTCCGGTTCACTATTAAAAGGAGGCCTTAATATCCCTTAGTTTCCATATGGACCCCGTTGCCATGGGAGGGTAGGATAAAAGATGTCATGCAAGTTCTTTCCATAAGCACGTACGACTATTTATGGAATACATGCCTACATTATATTTATGAACTGGAGCTAGTGCCGTATCGCCCTAGGTTATGACTGTTATATGATGAATATCATCCAACGAATTCACCGATCCAATGCCTATGAATTTCTCTTATATTGTTCTTGCTAAGTTACTATTGCTACTGTTACTGTTATGCTTGCAACAAAATCATTGCTATCACTGTTACCATTGATATTGCTATTGCTACTACTATCAAAACTATCATATTACTTTGCTACTGATCATATAGCTGCAGATAATTAATCTCCAGGTGTGGTTCAATTGACAACTCAGCTGCTAATACTTGCAAATATTCTTTGGCTCCCCTTGTGTCGAATCAATAAATTTGGGTTGAATACTCTACCCTCGAAAACTATTGCGTTCCCCTATACTTGTGGGTTAACAAGACCTTTTTTTGGCGCCGTTGCCGGGGAGCATAGCTATATTTGTTGAGTCACTTGGGATTATTATCAAATTATCACTATGAAGAATCTAAAGGATACTAAAACCAAGATCGTTTCCTCTAGAACGAGGGGAGGTAAGGAACTGTCATCACACTCTGCACTTGATTCACCTTCTGTTTTGAGTAGACTTGCAACACCACCACATGTTATTAATCCTAATATGTCGCAAGTCATTGATGATGCTACTTCTGCTATGAATGATACTCATGATGATGCTAGTACATTGCTTGATGATAATGTGCCACTAGGTGAATTTCTTGATGAACAACTTGCTAGAACTAAAGCTTTTGTGAATGCTGAAACTGATGAAATTATTGAAACTGATGAAGTACTTGAAACTGAAAATCTTGAAACACCTATTATATCTAGTCCTCCAAGATATGAATTGCCTAAGATACCGAAAGGTTATATTATGGATGAGGAGACAACTAGAGACTTTCTTGCTTGCAATGATAGGGATGATCTTAAGAAATTATTATGCAAACTGAAAAAGAAATCCTTGAATGCTAGAATGAAATGTGATCCTAAGTTTGCTAATTCACCTATCTTTGTTGATGATAAGGATTATGAATTCTCTGTCGACCTAGAGTTAATCACTTTAGTTGAATATGATCCTTTTTATGGTTATGAAACTGAAACTGTTGTGGCACACCTCACTAAATTAAATGATATAGCCACCCTATTTGCTCATGATGGGAAGATTCGCTACTATTATATTCTCAACTTATTTCCATTCTCATTAAAGGGTGATGATAAGACTTGGTATAATACTCTTGCTCCTAGTTGTGTGCGTAGTCCCCATGATATGATTTACTATTTCTCTGAAAAATATTTTCCTGCTCATAAGAAACAAGCTGCCTTATGGGAAATATTTAACTTTGTGCAAATTGAAGAAGAGAGTCTCCCACAAGCTTGGGGGAGGCTTCTCCGATTGCTTAATGCTTTGCCTGATCATCCTCTTAAGAAAAATGAAATACTTGATATCTTCTATAGTGGACTTACCGATGCTTCTAGGGACTTCCTAGATAGTTGTGCTGGTTGTGTTTTCAGGGAACGAACTGTTGAACAAGTTGAAGAATTACTGAATAACATATTGAAAAATTATGATCATTGGACTTTTCCCGAACCACCACTTAAACCCACTCCGAAGAAGAGGGGTATCCTATATCTCAGTCCTGAAGATATTCAAGAGGCAAAGAAATGTATGAAGGAAAAATGTATTAAAGCTGAGGATGTCAAAAATCTACGTCCTATTGACGAAATACATGGGCTTTATACACCACCACCACCTAAGGTGGCAGAGGTAAATTCTTTAATGAAATTCAATGACAATGATAATCCTTATAATATGCATCCTAGTCAATCCCTTATGAGTTTGATAATTACATTAGAAAACAAGACCACTTGCAAATGTTACGAAACAACTGAAATACAATTCTGATATGATTGCTCGCTTGAGTGACTTGTTATTTAGAATTTCTAATAATGTTAGAGGTGTAGGAAAGCATGCCTCTATGGTACAAACTCAACTAGAACAAGTTGCTAAATCTCAAAGATTGTTGCTAGATGAAATGAATAGTAATATCAATGATCATTCTGTCAGAGTAACGACTAGAGGATGTAGAATGACTCAGGAACCACTCTATCCCGGGGGACACCAGAAAAGAATTGAACAAGACTCTCAAAGAGTTAACACGAATGCACCCAGTCCTTCTAAAAAGAGAAAGAAAAAGAAAATTATAGGACTTTGCATACCTCTAGTGAACCAAAAACAGAAAAACCTCCTGAAGCTAATACTAATGTTTCTATTTCTGATGCTGAAACTCAATATGGTAATGAACATTCACCTAGTGATGATGAAAAAGATAATGAGGATGTTCATGAAGAGACTCAACCAAACAATGATAAAGAACCATATAATGATGTTGAGATAGAACCAACAGTTGATCTTGATAACCCACAACCTAAAAATAAAATATATGATAAAAGAGACTTTGTTGCTAGAAAACGTGGTAAGGAAAGAGAATCATGGGTTCAAAAACCTATGCCCTTTCCACCTATATCAACTAAGAAGAAGGATAATGAAGAATTTGAACGCTTTACTGAAATTATTAGGCCGGTCTTTTTGCGTACCTGCTTGGCTGATATCTTAAAAATGGCCCCTTATACAAAGTACATGAAATACATCATCACCAAAAAGAGAAAAATATCGGAAGCTGAAATATCCACAATGCTTGTTAATTATTCTTTTAAGGATGGAGTACCTAAAAAACTTGGAGATCCGGGAATACCAACTATACCTTGCTCCATCAAAAGAAATTATGTGAAAACTGCTTTGTGTGATTTAGGAGCTGGTGTTAGTGTTATGCCTTTCTCTCTATATAAAAGACTTGATTTGAATAAACTCACACCTACTGAAATATCTTTGCAAATGACTGACAAATCAACTGCCATACCTATCGATATTTGTGAGGATGTGCCCGTTGTTGTTGCTAATGTTACTGTATTGACTGACTTTGTTATACTTGAGATGCCCGAGGATGACAACATGTCGATTATACTTGGTAGACCCTTCTTGAATACTGCAGGGGCTGTTATTGATTGCAAAAAAAGCAAGGTCACTTTTCATATCAATGGTAATGAGCATACGGTGCACTTTCCGAAGAAACAATTCAAAGTGAATGGTATTAATCTTATTGAAAAATCTCTGACAATCACTATTGGAAGCTTTCAACTACCTCTACCTATTGACAAAAAGAAATATGAAATGCTTATTGTGGGGGACATGCATATCCCCGTTGAGGTAACTTAGTGTTTTACGGAAGTTATTCGGTTTCATGCTAATTGAAAGTGGTTGTTAATAAGACTTGATTAACCTTATTAATGGACATTTTTGAGAGGTATGAAGTTGATGAATTTAGTAGACACTACTTTTTGTCCTTACCTTTTATTTTATGTTTTTCTTAGTTAAATAAAATAAAATGTCATGTTATGTCTGTTTTCTGAATTTCCCATGCAATAAAAAATGACCTAAGAATAAAAGTTCTCAGAATATCCTGGAAATTTAATACGATTTTTTCTCAATATTCCTGAACTTTTGATGCAAATAAAATTAGAGGGGGGTGCACCAGGTGGGTACAACCCACCTGTGCGCGCCAGCACCCCCAAGCATGCCCTGGTGGGTTGTGGCCCCCACGTGGGCCCCTCACTTATCTCTTTAGCCCATGTCATCACCTACCTCCAGAAAAAATTCACCATTGCTCTCTCCCCATGTTCTTGCTCTCAAACCCGTGGATTTCGATCTCTTTGCTTAGCTCCATTTTTGAAACTGCTTTGGGGGATTGCTAATTGGTATGTGACTCCTCCATTGGTCCAATTAGTTTTATCTTTAGTGCTTTATGTTTTGAATAATTAGCTACTCTTGGTGCTGTTGTAGATGAGCTTGCATGTTGAATTCTTAGAGTTCTAAGTAGTTTGAATGCTTGATATGGCCTATATGCATCTCTATGAGTAGTTCCTATCAATCTTGTGAAGTTTTATTGAGAAAATTTCGTGCACTAAAAATTTCAGAATTTTGTTCATAGGAAAAAGATGAGTTTATTTAGGAAGTTTGCTTCCAATAAAAAACTCCAAGGGAGTTATTGGGGAGTCATCGGACAATGACCTCCGCACCCGGAGAATGGCGGAGGTGCGGCCGTGCAAATGGCCGCACAACCCATTCATGGATGGAGCCGAAATCGGTCAAGAGTTCGCACAATTTGCTGCTAATGCTGGCCTCACCGACTTCATCGCAGCTGAGTATGAACAATACCATCTCCTTACAAATTACTTTGTGTAAAGTATCCATTTTCTGAGTAGGAATAACCCTCCTGAGGTGCAGTTCAATCTTTATGCTAAACCCCGTCAGATACCACTTACTGAATTTTGTGACGTATGCTTGATCCCTTCTGACGGGAAAATAAGGGAGCCTAGGCCTACAGAGTTCGAGGGCTTTTATCGTACTCTGCCCATGGGAGATGAGAGAGGGGTGTCGAGTATCACCGCCACTAGCTTGCAGTTTCCTTTAGTGCATTATTTCACTCTATTCATTGCGAAGTGTTTACTTGCTAGAGAGAAAGCTGGTGCACTTAGTGCCCCCGATTTTGCTGTGCTACATCGTGTCCTCTACGGCGACAACACTTATAGCTTGGCAGCTATTGTGGCACGTCGCCTCCACATTAACAGATCCAAGGGTAAAATTCATGGCGGTATTTATGCTATTCGCTTATTGAGTCACTTTAACATTCAGATACGCCAGCATGATTATCGCTTGCCCAAGGTTTATTTAGATCATCAGGCTATGGAACATAATCACTTTATTGATAGCGAGAGCACTACTATGGATGTTCCTTATAACTTGGTCTTTAGTGAAATTACCCGTGATGTTATTCCGTTGCCTGCACCTACTTTGTTTGATTCTATTGCCAGATGCGGATACATGATCATGCCTGAGGATATTGTCGCCTACCAGAACAACCAGGTTGTGGCTGAGGAGGACCTCAGGAGTGGGATGCTCAGGTACCCTCTCGACAACACTTCAACATAGGACCCGATGGCTTCTTCGAGTGGTGATTACCAAGCTAGGCCAAAAGCCTAAGCTTGGGGGAGTACGTATTTCCACCGACATTACATTCATGTTCACACATTTCATTCCAGTTATCGGTGTCCAGATTTTTTCATTGTATTATCCATGCTAGATTTATTTTCTTGCTTTCTTCTTGTATGTTTGAAAAGCTTTGAGAAAATCCAAAAAAATGTTTCTTGTTTCTTTTCAATTATTCTTTCTAGTGTAGTAAGTTGTAGTATTAAAAAGAAAACCCAAAAAGATTTCCTTGTTCTTCTTTTGCTTGTAGGGAGCTCTCCCATGTAAATAGTTTTTCTCGGATTTGTTTTTCCTCTTTTAATTTGCTTTCTTCCAGAAAAACCAAAAACTCCAAAAACATTTCAGTGTGTTTCTCTGAAATTATTTTCTTTTTATTGAATCATACCGAGGGGAAGACCCCGATGAAAATCTTGAGTGGCTCTCATGTGCATTATTGTTGATCTAATAAAGAGCCCATATTACCTTGTCTTCTCCTTTTGAATAAAATGTTCCAGATTCCATTTTAGTCCACGACACTCTTGCACTATTATTATTTTCATATCATTCGGTCGTGCAAGTGAAAGGCAATAATGACGATATTTGATGAACTAGCTGTGGCAGGGAGAAACGAGTATGAACTCAGCTTGTTCTGTTTTTGTAAATATGTTTAACCCAGTATCCATGATCAGCCTATTATGATTAAACATGTTTGGAATGATCCTTGGAGATTATAGTTTCTCATGCCATGCTTAAGTAGCTAGGAGTGGATAATGATTTATCTTGCACGTCAACATTGCGTTAAAATGATTGTGATGTACTAGTATGATGATATGGTATCCTCCTCCGAATGTTTGAGTGGCTTGACTTGGCACATGTTCATGCATGTAGTTGAATCAAAACCAACATAGCCTCTATGATATTTATGTTCATGGTGTTCATATCCTACTCATGCTAGTATCTAATGTTACTTATGCATAATGCATGTTCATGACCGTTTTCACTCTCTAGCTGGCCGCTTCTCAACCTATTTGCTAGCCGTCGCCTGTACTAAGCAGGGATATTGCTTGTGCATCAAAATCTTGAAACCCAAGTTATTCCAGATGAGTCCACCATACCTACCTATATGCGATATTACCCTGCCGTTCTAAGTAAATTTGCATGTGCCACCACCTCTAAAAACTTCAAATAAATATCCTTTTTGTGTGCTTGGACTGTTCATGGAGTGACAGGAGGTAGTCAGTATCTTCCATGCTAAGTGGGTTATTCTCATGATGAGTGTTTATTCACTCATCCTTGCATGAGAGGGGCGGTCATAGGGATTCCCAAAACTCCCCCAGAATTGTTGGTTGTATGCACGGTACCCGTGGATTCGGTTAACCATGGAGTGTGCTTGTTGGTGGAGGGGGAGTAAACCTTTACTTTTTATCGCTTGGGAACCGCCACTAATGCGTTTAGCATGGAAGATACCGATAAATGATGGCCGCGAAGTAAACAAGAAGGGTGCATTTCTCAAAATTTCATTTACCTCTATTTTAAAATTTTGAGCTTTGGCACCGCTGCAAATCATTGCTTCCCTCTGCGAAGGGACTATCTATTTACTTTTATGTTGTGTCATCACCTTCTCAAACAAGCGCCAGATCCTGAGAGCACTATTGTCATCCTCATGCATTGTGTGTAGCTAATTAATGTTGGGGTGCATCATGACTGGATCTTGTCGACCATGAATTACAATGTCTAGTCACTGCTTGAACTTTGGAGGTGCTCTGCATTTATGTTTTGCGGTCTCAGAAAGGGCTAGCGAGATACCACTATTGTCATGTTATATCATAGTTGTTTTGACAAAGTGTTGTCATTTGAGATATTTTATTATTTCTCACTAGTTGATTATGCCATTGATATTGTCGGATTCAGGGCTCCGCAGACCCAAGAAAGGTTCGAACTCTAGGGCGTGTGCGAAGAACTCAACCTCCCCAACCAACTAGTTCGTCGCCCCCACGACCTAGCTCAATGAACAATAAAGGAAAGGGACACGGCAGATTACCCAGGTTCGGGCCACCTTGCGGTGTAACACCCTACTCCTGCTTTGGGGTGGATTAACCTCGCGAGGGGCTGAGGATGAACTAGTAAAGAGGAAGAACAACCTCAGGAGGTTTGTTCTTGTGTGGGTGTGAGCTAGTGAGGGTTTGGATTGGGATCCCTCTCTACGGTGGTGGCTAAGCTATATTTATAGTGGCCTTGGTCTTCTTCCTCCAAACGAAGGTCGGAAGGGATCCCAAAGTGGCCAATTTTGAAGGGGGGTAAGTAGTACAACCTATCCCGACGAAAGGTGGTCTTCGTCTGAAAAGCTTCTGGTCATGATGCCATGGTGGGCTCAGCGATGTCATCCGTCCTGCCGTCCTAGTGGTCTTGGTATCGTTGCATGTGAATGGAAACATTTGGATGATTCCTTGGGTCCCCGCGCCTGCGCTTGCCTCCTTAGCACCAAAGAGGAAACTTGCTGCTCTGCGCCCGCTGGTGCCTGCTTGGCCTTGGCCATCATGGCTTGCGTCACCTCGACCTCATGAGGTGGGCACCTGCATAGGAATCTCCGCTGCTCGGGAGCCAGCCTGGTAAGGCCGCTCCCTCCAGAGGTCTTGGTGTCGTCCACCTCGCGAGGCTTGGCTCCTTTTGAGGGTCTTGTCTTGTTGATGCTGACGATGGTCTGTACTAGGCCGTCGATGGAGCCACGTCGTGGGCTGCAGACTGGCAAGTCTGGGTATCCTGGTTCCCAGAATGCCGACAGTAGCCCTCGGGCCCAAGGCGCTCGGATTGGCTTCGAGGCGAAGCCAAAGGGCAAGGGAGAAACACCATGGGCCCCAATAGCATGCAGATCGAGTCGACGTGTGGCGCTTGATGGGACGTGGGCGTCTCCACTTCCCCACACTACCTCGGCAACTGCCCGACTTGACGATTGCCTATTGCATGCATAAAAACCATCATTACTTGGAATCATGGGAGGCCGGCGATTGGCATCCCTCCGGCTATAAATGGGAGAGGGGGTGGACCCCAGCCCATCTTCGTCTTCTCGCCGCCTGCTCCTCCTTCTTCCTCTTCGTTATGTCGCCTTGCCAAGGCACCCATGGTACCAACAAGGAAGTTCTCCGCCATGGAAAAGGGAAAGGCCCCCAAGGAGGGGCCGGGCTCGCCACCGCCCAAGAGAGGCCGCCTACGCCCCCGTAAGTACGCCGCGACTCCAGCAGTGGCTCCTCGAGGCCGCGGGCGCATCCCTTCGAAGGCTGGCTCCGCCTCTAGCAGCCGCGGCGGTGTTTCCTCCCGCGGTGGAAGCTGCCGCGAATGTGGTGGCCCTGGCGACGAGGGGAGGCGCGTGGCGGTCGCCCAGCCACCGCGGCCGCGCTCCCACTCAGCCGACGCGTCCCCGGAGTTCATCGTGTGGTTGGAGGCCCGCGGGCATCTGGTTCCAGCTTCCGCGCTTCTTCGCAGGCACGCTACCGGCCGAGGGGGCCCGACGGCTGCTACAGCAAGGCCTCTTGGGTGGAGGTTCTGGTCACCGCTTCTGGGAATGTGTTCCTGAATCGCGGGTGGCAGCCGTTCGCCCGTGCATGGGGCCTGCACGGGAGGTGCACCCTACACTTCAGGTACGACGATGTCGCGACCCTGTATGTCAGGGTGTTTGGGGAAGACCCGTGGGTCATAGATTTCACTAGTGGCTTCTCTCGAGAAAATAACATACGATGGGTAAACAAATTACTGTTGGGCAATTGAAAGAAGATCAAATAATTATGATGATATCTAAGGCAATGATCACGTATATAGGCATCACGTCCAAGATTAGTAGACCGACTCCTGTCTGCATCTACTACTATTACTCCACACATCGACCGCTATCCAGCATGCATCTAGTGTATTAAGTTCATGGAGAAATGGTGTAATGCAATAAGAATGATGACATGATGTAGACAAGATCTATTCATGTAGGAATAGACCCCATCCTTTTATCCTTAATAGCAACTATACATTTGTGCCTCGCTACCCCTTCTGTCACTGGGTGAGAACACCGCAAGATCGAACCCATCACAAAGCACCTCTTCCCATTGTAGGAAAAATCAATCTAGTTGGCCAAACCAAACCAAAGTTTCAGAGAAGAAATACGAAGGCTATAATAATCATGCATATAAGAGATCAAACAAGACTCAAATGATATTCATGGATAGATATGATCATGAGCTCACAATTCATCGGATCCCAACAAACACACCGCAGAAAGTCATTACATCAAATAGATTTCCAAGAACATCAAGGAGAACATTGTATTGAGACTCAAAAAGAGAGAAGAAGCCATCTAGCTACTGCCTACAGACCCATAGGTCTGTGGTAAACTACTCACGCATCATCGAAGGAGCACCAGTGAGGATGATGAACCCCTTCGTGATTGTGTTCCCCTTTGGCAAGGTGCCGGAATAGGGCTCTAGATTGAATCTCGTGGTTCTGGAACTTGCGGTGGCTGGAATTTTTTTCGTCGACACCTCTAGGGTTTCTAGAATATTTGGGTATTTATTGAGCTAAGCAGAAAAAATCTATAAAAAATTTCGCCGCGTTTGGACTCCATTTGATACTGATATTCTGCGAAGTAGAAAACAAGCAAAAAACAACAACTGGCACTGGGCACTATGTCAATAGGTTAGTCCCAAAAATGATAGAAAGTTGCTATAAAGTGAATGTAAAACATCCAAGAATGATAATATAATAGCATGGACCAATCAAAAATTATAGATACGTTGGAGACGTATCAGGGGGGCATAGATTTCACATTGAATAGATCTCCATGAACATCGAGTAGAACATTGTATTGAAGATCAGAAAGAGAGAAGAAGCCATATAGCTGCTACCTATGGACCCGTAGGTCTGTGGTTAACTACTCACGCATCATCGGAGGGGAAACAAGGATGATGAAGAACCACTCCGTGATCATTGCCCCCTCCGGCAGAGTGCCGAAAAAGGCCTCTAGATTGGATCTCCTAGTTCTGGAACTTGCGGCGACTGGAATTGTGTTTCGTCGACTCCCCTAGGGTTTTTGCAATTTTAGAGTATTTATAGAGGTGGAGGTCAGTGCATAAGCTTCCCGTGGGCCGAACTAGCCACCAGGGCGTGCTTGGACCTCTTGGTGCGCCCTGGTGCCTAGTGAGCCCCACGTGTCTCCTCCCATGTGCTCCTTTGGCTCCCTATGTGTCCTCTGTCTAGAAAAAAATCTCCAAAAAGTTTTGTTGCATTTGGACTTCGTTTGGTATTGATATTCTACAAATTAAAAAAACAAGTGGAAAACAACAACTGGCACTGGGCACTATGTCAATAGGTTAGTCCCAAAAAAGATGCAAATTTGCTAGTAAGTGAGTATGAAACATCCAAGATTGATACTTTAATAGCATGGAACAATTAAAAATTATAGATATGTTGGAGACGTATAAGTTGGGTTTTATTCTGACCCTTCATCGTGACTTTGATGGCCTGCTTGAAGACCCATCAATTTTTGCTAGTATGAGTTGCTGGCTGCTACCTCTTGAGCTTGCGTTGGTTTTTCCCTTGAAGAGGAAAGGATGATACAGCAAAGTAGCACTACAAAAAATACACTTCTGTGATGATACATGTTTGTCATAGTAGGTCACATTTTCTGTCATGCATGTACATCCATGATGAATTTATGACAGAATCAAGATAGTCATACCTGTGCTGTCGTAGAAGTATTCCATGAAATTACCAAAATTATCATCACAGAAGTGTTCACTTCCATGAAGATAAATGTTGCATCATGGAAGTGCTTTCGTCAAGGGTGACCGACACGTGGGATCCACCGTAACGGGTCGCCTTTAAGCTATTGGGTCCGGTTTTGGATCCGATAACCCGCTAACAGCCACGACCAATGCCGATTTTCCATGTGTAAAATTCTCATTGGCTGACGGAACCACGTGTCAGCTCCAGGTTGGCACATGTGTCACTCATCCAATGGGCGAGATACGCCTATGATATGTTGACACGTGGACCGGCCCAAAAGTGGCCCATAAAGATTAAATGGGCCGACCAAACTAAAGGCCCACAAGATTTTGTGGACCATAATGGGCTAGCCCAGCTAAAGGCCCACGAGATTTCACTGACCATAGTGGGCCGGCCCAGCTAAAGGCCCACAAGATTTTGAGGACACTAGTGGGCTGGCCCGTTAACAGGATGCCATGTTTTGGGCCAAATGCCAGCCCATATTTGATCCGGTCCATTAACAGCTCGCCATGATCCGAGCCTAATAAAGGCCCATATGAGATCCGGCCATTAAAAGCTTACCACGTTCTGGGCCAAATTACGGCCCAGATCAGATCCGACGCTTTAAGAGGCTCTGGGCTAAATTATGGCCCATACTAGATTCGGCCCGTCAACTGGACGCTATGCTTTTGGGCCCACTTGCTAAAGGCCCATTTAGTAATTTGGCCCGATATTAGTTTCAGCCTGTTAAAGGCTTGTTTAACATTTTGACCCTATATTTATTTCGCCTGTTAAAAGCCCATCATATAGTTGGGCCTAACTATGGCCCGGTTTGCATCCGGCCTGCTCACAGCCGATAATCTGATTGGGCCAAACAAGGACCGAGACAATTTTGGCTTGTTAACGACCCGTGATGTGATTGGAAGAATCATGGTCGGGGTCTATTTCGGCCTGCTGCCAGCCCGTGAGCCGTTCGGCACGTTTCAGGCCCAACCTACTTTTTAGCCTCCTAAAAGCCCATTGAGCTTTCTTGTGAAAATAGGGTCGGCAGTTTGCTCAACCTCTTAAAGGCCCGAATCTCCTAGTGGCCCAATTTACATTTAGGCCTGTTAACCAACCAAGATGACTGGGCCCATGATGTGGATCATACATAGTGATTTGCATGACGGCCCGATTATGTACCATAATTTTATGGTTTGGCCGGTTTACTGCGAATAAGAAAAAAAGTCTAGACTATACAATAAATAAATTATGGCATATTACATCCACTGGGCATCAAAGTTCGCCACTATGATAATAAAGCACAAGCAGATAGCAGATTACATACACTGGGCATCAAAGATCACCACCAGTGCAAATAAACACGCCTACAAAATAATATACAAAACCAACAGCACTTCAATAGAGTTCAAGAAAGATTAGCCCTACTCGGGAGCTGTAGCGCAAGCTGATGAGATTGCGCTTGTTTGACACTTATATCCTCCTCACTCTGAAAGATAAACAAGCAGACAGATGACATGTTTTGCACATATAAGTATCAGTGCTGACAATTCATCACATTTCTTACTGATGAATAAAGTGACACAGTTTAAAATAGCATTAACACAATATGGTATTGTTCAGGTTAAGGCATGGCAGGAAATGACATTGTGAAGGAGTTGGCAGCTTCACGATACCACTGGATTACAGATCAAGAACTCATAAGTATCAATGGTTAGTGTGCTGTCAATTTATCCCATTTCAGATTGGAAAATAAAGAGACGGTTTAAATAATAGTAGAATGATATGACATTATTCATAGTTAAGACATTGCAGAATATGACATTGTGCTGTAGTGGGTAGGTTCACCACACCACTGGATTACGGATCAATAACAGAAGTATACATGCAGTGCAAGAGAAGATCACTTGCTATGTATAGTTTAATTTACATGGTATGAAGAAGGAACTTGGTTGTACAACTGAAAACTTAAATTGAGAAGGACAAACTTTTGTTTATGAGCTACATAATAAACTTTAAACATGCAATTTGATGCAAACACCAAAAATAAATAGTTATTGCAGTCATTCCTAACCAAATATACACAACAAAGTTTGAAGGCTTGAGAAGGACAAACTTACATTATTGGTGAAGACATGCTCTATAAAGCCCTTGTCCATGCTGATGGGCGGGCAATTCAAGAAGTTTACTACATAATCTTCTTCATAAGCATTGCCTTTATTCTACATTTTGTTAAGAGTAAATATAGATGTGATAATATAAGAAAAATGGAGAATATTTAAGATCAGATGAAGAGTGATGCTACATAACCAAGTAGCTATAAATGTAAGTATAACGATACAGGCAAAAGGTACAACCAAGAGCAATGCAAAGCTAAACTTCTTCAGTACCATCGGTGTTATCCAACCTTATGGTAAGACTAAATATAGGTCTGATGTGTAGAAAATGGAGGGTAAAGGAAAATATGCTGCAGAGTGATGGTACATGAACAACTACATGTCAATATAAGTACACTGATAAAGGACAACAGGTACTTACAAGAACAATGCAGAGCTAAAATATTGCATTGGCATTGGATATATTCTACACTAATGTAACCATTCATACAGATCAGATAATTTGGAGCCAACAATTGATAAGCAAGCTATCATGCATACTGCTGTCACATAATGAACCAGGTATGAATGCAAGTACAGTGATACATGACAATAGGTACTAACAAGAGCAAAGCAGCGGGCAACATATTAGCGATATCTTGTCATTCTTTTCAAACCGGAATTCTTCTTTGAGCAGATTTCCTGCAAAAAAGATCCGTAAGGCACATGCGGAAAAGTAGAAGTTCAAATTGTCACGTGATATCATAGATAGTACCTCATCGTAGGAACAAGACCATTGCATAACAAGGGTTTTCCATTCAATGTCTTCTAAATTTAGCACATGAGACTTCACCGGAAATTTGTTTATAGACTTGCCATCAAAGTGTGATTTCCTCAGGTAACACCGATACTGCTGCAATGCTTCCTTGAAAAGCGTAAGCAAGCTTTGCTCGTCTTGACTATCCAGATTGACCCTCGCCTACTTACAACAATGTAATGTAAATCATTGATGTGTTCAATCAGCAGAAAATAGGAAAATAATCACCATGAATAATAGCACTTACACGTAAGTGGGACAGGAAGATGTGAAAATGGTGTTTGTCTTCACTATAATCTTCCCATGATGGGAATATATGCGCGTGGTCCCTAACAACATTAAAAGCATTGTCTTTTAAACTGGGAATAACTGGAATGAGGTTCCAATCTGCAGGAATTAGCCGTCTCTGCACTTGGATAAGTCTTCGGCCGGTGGACTAGCTGTACTTTTTGTTGGAGTGGGATTTTTCTGTGGTATGACTGGTGCTATGGCAACTGAAATCAACATACCTTTTGCAGGAGTGCAGGTCCTGTGTGGTGGGGCTAGTGGTGTGGCCAGTGAAGTATGGGTATAAAGTCTACTGGAGTCGGTCCTACGTTTTGTGTCACTGGTTGTACAACCAATATAAGTGGGGTGTTGTCTGATTTCTCCGGCACCACCACCTTGTTCAAGGACTTTGCTGGTGCTCCTTCAGGTTCAGCAATCACCCTCTTCCTTTTTGATGTCTGGTGCACAAGAATAACATTTGAGTGGAAAAACATGGTATGATGACAGATGGAATATGTATTGATAATGGATGAGCATGGCATCTTGACATATATGATGAGTAAACTAAGTAGATGGCGGTGGAACAAAGTAGAAGAAATACAAGACAACATATGCAAGACACACGCAACCAATAAAACCTTGCCAAAATAGAACAGGCGCCTTGATGGGTGAACTGGACATGCCATCTGCCTTTGACTCCTCGAGGTTAGAATAGTCATTAGGATCATATTCTGAACAAGAATCTACAGGTGGGGAGCGTATGAGTTACATTGCATCCAGAATGGCACTCAATACCTTGGTGCCAATTTTGTAAGTCATTGTGGTGTTCCATAATATTCTTCTGATGCGCGAATTCTGATATTCACTGTAGTTATGTATAATATCTAAGAACCATGAAAACATAAATAGTAGTGAGATTATCTTTGTAATACAGAGGATATTCTAATATAGGGGTGCCCCTGTAAACCCTTGTGTGCTATCACTGGATTCTAATGAGAGAGCTCATGTGTGTTGTAATATGGTGCGTGCATTAATATAATCCGGCACTAG
The DNA here is from genome assembly GCF_002162155.2 of Triticum dicoccoides. Taxonomy (NCBI): domain Eukaryota; kingdom Viridiplantae; phylum Streptophyta; class Magnoliopsida; order Poales; family Poaceae; genus Triticum; species Triticum dicoccoides. The sequence goes on from NC_041393.1 coordinate 249,350,285, forward strand.
TACACAAAAAATAGGCTCCAGAAGTAAGGATAGTTGGAAGATGATAGGTTCATAATATACTGTATAGAGAGTTTATTGCCAAACCATGGTAACAAGAGCACACATCAACTAGGCAGATCGTAGTGTACATAAAAGGGGTACACCATAACGACGATATATAAATTGGGAAAGTGGAACTGGCTGGAAAATACGGTGTTGTATTGCCGCTACTAATTGAAAGCCTATCGATCACGTATACATGCCAACTCTATCAGCTATTGACTGCAGATGTCCCTGCTCCCCTTCCTGACAAGGAACATACTATACGTACTAAATACAGAATAACAAAAGAGGAACATGTTAAAGAACAGAAGAGGAAGCAAATTCTTGAGGTTCCGCTTCATTGCATACAATGTTGGTTGCCCACTCATGATGAATCACAGCGCCCAAAGAAATGCAATTCCATGCTGTCTCTCAATATGTGGCCACATGCATTTGGAAAATCAAGTGGGAGCATTACCTGACCAATTAAATGTGTGTTTGTTAACTAATATCGGTATTATATCACAATTCGTATTTGAAGAAGTAAGCTTTGGACTTATGATTGGTGTGTTGTTTAGCTTCAAGACTGGACTACTGCTAGTGCGACACAAAGCATCTACACAGATCATAGTGTAGATATAATGGGAAAACCGTAAGCATCAGGAGTAAAATCAGCAAAGTGGAACTTGCTGGAATATATGTGCTAGTATTTCCAGTATGGCTAGAAAGGCTTCGGATACCAGCTCTCTTCAACTGAAGGTGCGGTACTGTTAATATCAATGTAACTCTCAAAGGAGACACAGCTCCCCACATTTCCTTGCTAATCTTATAGGATTCAAGTGGGCAAGCCACTACAATTCCTATTCCTATGTTTACAAAATCCTATGAATCAAAGAGGACCGAAGAGTTCAAAGTGTCCATCACAACCGACCATATAGGCCTCTACACTGCAAATGTCCCTGCTCATCTTCACTACAAGGAACATATTGTACTACTATCATACTCCCTCTATTCCAAAATATAAGTCTTTGTAGATATTTCCACTATGGATCACATACATATGTATACAGATACATTTTAGAGTGTAGATTCACTCATTTTGCTCCATATGTAGTCCATGGTGGAATCTATACAAACACTTGTATTTAGGAATGGAGAGAGTACTTATTAAAGAAGAACGGAAGAGGAACATGCTAAAGAAGAGCAAGCAGATTTTGGATGATAAAATGTTCATTGCGCAGTGCCCACACATGATAAACCAGAGCACATTAAGAATGCAACTCCCTGCTATCTCTCTATATGCGGTGCACGTGCTTTTCGGAAGTAAAGTAGGAACATTAGCTGACCAATTAAACTTATCTGTTTTAGTAATATCAGCATCACATCAGATTCGTATTTGAGCAACAAGTTTGGAATTATGAGTGGCACATTGTTTAGCTTGATGGATTCAGGAGCAGTGGTAACTAGCTACGCTGATGGTACTGAATATAAAGGCATGTTTGCATGGAGGTCGCGTGACTTTTGTCATTTGGGTCAGTCGACCATTTCATGCGGTTGGATGAAGATCCTACGTCTCCTAACCCTTCTTCTTCCTCGTATTTGATTCCTCCCATACAGAACACTGCACGGGCCGTCGGCCGAACAACCGGCCCCGACCCGCCACCCCCGCCCTCCCCTGATCCGCCCCCACCGCATGTGTTCCTCTGCCACCTCCACCCCCACTCCTGCCCCCACCCGCGTCGAGCTTTCTTCGTTCGGCGAGGCCCCACCACCGCCCCCACAACCACAATACTCACCCGAGCCCCTTCCTTCGCACCGGCAAACTCCGACGACCTCTCAAAAGTCGACTGACCCAATTTTGAAATTTAGTCTACTGTCATTTAACTAGTGTGGAATATAAAAGGGGAAAACCATAAGCATTGCGAGTATAGTGTTGAGCGTGCCATGGCGGATCTGAAGGTGCAAACCGGACAAAGGCAACTTCGCAACCAGTGTTTGCTTTCAACTAACAAGCATTGTTCGGGAATTCGGTAACTGGTAACTACTCGGTTGACTACTGATTAGCAATTAATCACTTAATCGGCCATTTAACTGAATTAATCGGTCGATCATTAATTGGCTACACATGAGAATATATTGGCAACATGTAACTAGTTTTTCACGTATTGTACCACATAATCCAATGCTCACAGCTATGTATTATACATTTTTACTAAAATATAATGTCGTAGGCATATAAAAAGCATGGACAAGAGGTAGAATTTTTACCTGGATGGTTTGGGCATGATGCATCCAAACCGAAAAGCAACAAACCTATAGAATTGATGATAGATATGCATTTTTATATGCTCTAAACTTGTCAAGATAAATGAATAAATGACAGCCATACATGTGACAACAAGCAGTCACACATGAGACATGATAAGACAAATTAAAATGACAGCCACACAACTTGGCAATATGCAGCCACACATAACAAGATAAATAGCAGCCACACATGTGAACATGGAATAATTCACTACAAGGTTCAACACAAATAGCATAATAGGTAATAAGGTTCACAGACGACAAATACTCAAATAGTTCTCACAACTCATATAGTCGCATCACAAGCATAACTGCATAAGTGCATAATAAAGTAGCAAAATAAGGTCTTATTCTTATGGATCATAAATGGTTCAAGGCTGTCGGGTGTCCTCATCCTCATCATCATCTTTGGTTGCCATCACACCATCATCATCAGACTCGAAATCAATGTCTTCCTCCATATCCACCCCCCCATGATCAGATTCATCATCATCGGAAACAAATTCTTCAACTTCATGTAGTTCTCTCACTCTTGCACTCCTACGAGGCTCCATAGCTTCGGTTGCACCCTCTGCTTCATCATCAATATTGTATGGCAACCTTGTCACAGGATCGATCTCCTCATCAATGGTTAAAGGCTGCTAGTGGTCAGGGAAGGAGGCTAGGGCCGACGACGGGAGCAGGGAGATCTCCAATGGTGGCTAGGGCCGGCGAAGAGAAGCCATGGTAGTGACTCATGAGGAGTCAGGAGAGGAAGGGGCGCTACGATTTGGGAGAGGGAGGGTGCAGCGCCAGAGGTTACGGGGCCAAATAATGGCCTGGATTGCCACTCCAGTTACCCCCTTTTTTTATGGATGCCACTTCAGTTACCTGACCCATCACCGATTAATCAGTTTGGCAACCAGTTAATCGTCTGACAACCGATTAAATGCCAGTTAATCGGCTTGACCAGTTAATGAACCAAGTATGTGCTATTCGCCTAAGTTAGGCACTGAGTAGCGATTAAATGGGCATTTAAATGGTAACTCAGCCGAGTTCTTGAACAATGCTAACAAGTAAGCGATGGACAAGAAATCAGAGTAAAGCAGTGGCGATCTATTTTCTTGCTACGATAAATAAGCTGAGTAGATACGAAAGAGTACCGCCTCTGGTGCGATGCCGTGTATGCATCTACTGAGAATTTGAAGGTGCTGCGGTAGCGATGGCTGTCGGCGGCGTGGAAGCAGATCTAGGAGGGTAGACGGTGGCGGCAGGGTGTGGTGGACGAGACGGTGTAGGAGCGGAACCGACAAGGTGGATGACGGAAGGGATGAAGCGAGAGGACGAGATGCAAGGATCCCGGTACAAAGCCATGGATGAGAGAGGTCGGTCTCTCGTAATGGACGACGGCATCGGGGTATCTGCTCCGGCATGGTGGAGGAGGACGGCGGTGGATGGGGTGGCGGACGGAGGAGGCTAGGGTGGAGAGGGTGTTTTGGCGCCCATGGAGTACGAATGGGGAAATGGAGGGAGAGAGGAAGGGGGAACCATGTCTTCAGGGCGCGCTTGTCTCAAATGCGAGGATATTTACAAACTTAGCCCCTATTTAAAATTTCCTACATCGCAACAATATTCGTCGGTTGGGGATAGGACGGTAATCTCGCATACACAGAATATTTGTCGACGAGAGTTTGTTTTGGTGCCCATCATGTATGAATCAGGGAGGGAGCCGATTTCGACCGAGGAGACACTGTGTTTTGGCGCCCACCGTGTATGAATCCGGGTGAGAGGCGGTTATGTCATGTTTGGGTGAAATTACAAACCTACCCCTATCGAAACCTATAGAAATTGAGCCGATAAGCTTTGCGTGTTAGGGATAGGCAGTAATTTCCATCTCGCAGATTTTGGTTTCGGGCGGTTACTGCAACTCGCTTCGCTCAAATTTTTGCATTATCGTGCCAACTCAGTTTGAATCCAGTTTGTATTCTATTTTTGTTCGGGCAAGATCCATTTTGGATTGGAATAAAATTCTATATACATCATTTTTTATATATACTTTCAAAAGCACAACAAAGTATTCTGCTCCTTTATATGTATAATATGATTTACAAATATAATGATCTCAAAATCATAAGGTTGAATTAAAAAAATTTAAACCAAATTATGTTCTAATAAAATGTATGGATGAGTAATATCTACATATTAAATAACATAGATGCACATGAATTCATATGAGTATGCATGTTTGATAGATCAATTTTGGTTCAAGTATGAATTACATGTATCATCATCTCGAATTCAAATATTTGAATCCCTTTTATGCTGACTCATTTCACGCCCATCTCTCTCGCATGCTCCTTCATGTAGCTATCACTCACCCGCACGCTCACTTCATGTTTATCCTATCTTCGCAAACATGGTCTCTTGACGTCTCCCTTGAGAAGTGTCACACTCTCCCTATCATTATTCATTACACGGTTTTCATTATCTCTCACGTTTCTACTGTTCTCTGGTATCACTAGGTACCTAAGCTTTCTTTTTCACCGCCACACACACAGTCTCACTCCTCTTTCACTTTGTCTTTCTCGCTATGGGTTCTCTCACACACCCTATATGTCTCTAGATATGACTCATACCACTAAAATTACTCTTTCCTGCAGACACAACATTTGTTGCGGTATCCTTTCCGTCTCCATCCCAGTTATAAAACTGACATTATTCATTTGTTTACCGATCAGACAAACTCCACCCTCTCTCTCTCTCACACACACACAACTCCTGCTTCCACTCCCCTTCCCGACTACCGTCTCTCCCTCACACACACAAAACTCTTGCTTTCGCACCCCCGACTCGTATTTCTCTCACAAACATTAATCGATTAGCCTCCAGATAGGTTTATACACCCGCACACTCGTGCTTCCACTATCGCGTACATGTCTCTCTCGCACTCCTTGTATCTATGTAGATTTTTCGTCCCTTCTTGAGACACGCCCTCTCGATCATGCACACACACACTATCGCCTCATTTTAAGCTGATACCTCTTGCACACACACTCTTTGTGTCTTTGTCACACATGCACTTCGTCCTCCTCCTCTCTCCCTCTCTCTCACACACACAACACACACATGGGCTTTTTGCAACAGCTAGCAAGATGCCCATGCGTTGCACGGAACATCAAGATGCATTTGTATGAGTAGTTTATCTTGTGGGAGAAAAGGATGAATGAGGCAAGGCCTTATTTGCAAATGTGGAGAGGGGTGTGGGTATCTTTTTGCAAAATTGCCATAGTTTCCTTCCTATCCGTCAGATGTAAATCGGATGGCCTATATTGCAGGATGGCAGGCACACCATCATCACCAACTCTGTTTTTATCTCTACTCTTATAAAAAGCATAGTCAGTGATGATGGTGTGCCTACCATCCTGCAATATATGCCGTCCGATCTATATCTAACGGATAGGAAGGAAACAATGGCAATTTACCCGCACTCCTCTCCACATTTGAAGATAAGGCCTTCCCTCGTTCATCCTTTTCTCCCACAAGATCTTGATGTTCCATGCAACGCACGTGCATCTTGCTAGTAAGAGTAGAAATTAGAGATATACCACTTCTTGAATCTTGAAACCAACAACATTCCTCCCTTATCTCATCAAAACCGCCAAAGGAACATATTTTGAGTGAAACATAACATATTTTTAGTGATATACATATTTCAAAACTAGACTCTTTTTTCTATCAAATCGGTGAATATGTATTAATCTACTTTGATCGTGTGGCAACGCATTAGCACATTGCTAGTAGTTCTTACTATTGTATAATTTTTTGGACACCAGACAAACTGCGGAGTACATATACGAAGAGAAGAGGCGCACGCACGCAGTCGGTCTCTCGCTGTCTCGCACACATGAGAGTTACATAAACGCACTATTAACAAATAAACCCTAAAACCCTAGGTGCACGATTGCTGCATGCGTGGGTACCAGGTACGTGGTGGAGCGCACCTCTGTAGGAATAGTCAGATCGCGTGATAATTTGATCTGTAGGAGTTGATGGTCGGGTCCACAGGTGAACGACCCGGAGGCAGTGGCTCGCCAGTTGCCACAAATTGAGTAGCCACGTTTAAAATATCATTTTTTTAGCGGGGTAAGAGTTCCAATTTTCAATGGTGCGTTATAAGTACTAAGTAGTTTTTAGAACGATTGGTATGGAGCAAAAATGGAATTCATAACTACTACCTCCTTGGCGTATGGTTGTATGGGTTTATGTTGTGAGATGTTGAACCTGGTAGTTCTAGGGCAAATACTCTGGTTCAGATGTTGGTTTTCAGTAATGAAAATCGAAAGGAGGAAACCCTTCTTTGATAAAAAAAACTACTACCTCCGTTCTGGTTTACTATCCCCCATCGTATTTTGGGTCAAAGTTTGTCCACAAATTTTATTTGTACTAGCAAGATGGCCGTGCATTGCACGAAACGTCAAGATGATTTTTTTACAAAACACCTGTTGTGATTGACCCATGCAGGAGTAATCCCATGTGTAAAAACTAATGATATCTCGAGAATATTATCGGAAAAATGGTATCTCGAGAATTTCATCAGAAAAATGAAAGATGAGAGATAAGGTGAGGAGGAGTGGAGCGTGGTGGTGACTGGTGGTCGGACTGGGAGGAGGCATGGGGATGGACGGCACCGGCAGGTGGCAGCAGCCACCATGCTACATTGTTCCAGAGACTTCCTTTTTTTAATTGCTCAGCAATGAGGTTGTGGGAGATAAGGATGGACGAGGCAAGGCCTTATCTGTAAATGTGGAGAGAGGTGCATGTATCTTTTGTAAAATTGTCATAGTTTGTTTTCTATCTGTCAGATATAGATCGGACGGTCTATATTACAAGATGGCAGGCACACCATCATCACCAACTCGATTTTTTACAAGAGTTGAGAAAATGTGAATGGAAAACGAGATTTTGTTATACCCAAACAAAAAAGGGCTGGAGGGAGTGATTGATCTAACACAGACGTGACCTCTCATAGCGTAGGCATTGAACCGGCGAGCCGGCCAAGACGGCCCCACTCGCTGCAGCCCTGCTGAACACGCCTCCTCGCCGCATGCAACCGGCTTCAGACTGCCCCGCCTGCCTCCATTGAATCCGTGTGTGTTCCGGCAACATGTCCTTCTGCGAGCCGCCGACATTTTAGAACACAAAAATGAACAAAATATAATTAATTACGCATGGTCTTGACTTGTTGTGCTTGCACTGGTAACAGGAACTAGATGTTTTTCTTAATTTATAACTCTCCTCACATTTTTTGGCTTTGAAGAGAATCATGGTTGTGGACATTATCTATGAATGTGCAGATCTCTCTGAACATGAGTTTGATGTGGAAGTTGAACGTGGAATGTTGGGCTTGCACGTGAATTATACCGTGTCCAATGCTTTGTCTGTTATTGTTTGGAAAGTAATTCCTGTTATTACATGACCCGAAAAATATTTATTTTGTGCCTGTCAGTAGATGCACGGACAACACAACAGGCATGCTGACTCGATAAACATTTGAACCTAGCTATTATGAAGGAAATTTTGTATGGACAACAGTTTTAGATAGCAGGAGACGCCTAGCCTACTCTGCCTCTACTGGCTTATTTCTGGCTTCTTCCATCTCTTCTTTGGCTTGGGTGAAGAGAGCATCTGATTGCTCTTTTTGCTTCTTTAGGAACTCAGCTACATTCTCAAGGGCTGATGCACGCTTTCTTTCAGCCTTTACTAGAGCCACGAGGACATGAACAGTTGATGACTCCACCTAGCTTGTGTGTAATCCAGCATCATCTGGGAATTTGCACCTTGTGTCTAATCCAGCATCATTAGGGAACTGGCACCTTGTGTGTAATCCAGCCTCATTTTGGAAACATGATCTTGAGGTTGACCATACTTCCCTCCTAGCAAGAACTGCATCCTGACATGAAGTTACTTCTTTTTTAGATCAATACTCAGAGCAACCCACATCCATTTAGTAGAAACCGGATTAACAGGAGTCGGAGAAGTGAATTCAAAAGGAAAAATATGAAAACGGACTACAAGGTGAGAACACCCACTTCCTACATCAAGCTAAAAACGAAAGCATTAGGATGATTAAGACTCTTCTTATTACACATCGAAGAACACAAGGCTAAGAGAAACAGAAACTACAACATATACACATCGAAGAACATGAGGCTAAACGGAAGTAATTGAAAGGGTGTTACTTACCAAAGCTCGTCTTACAGGTTCAGTGCAACTCCTCTTTAACTTGCCATGCTCCTTCAAGATGTCCCCAATATCCCATGTTTGGTCTTCGTTCCTCCTCTGCATGTTCGCACTCGTGGTTTTAAAATCTCAACATGGCAAGAAAAATATACTACTCCCTCTGTCCCATAATATAAGAACTTAAAGCACTCGTCTGCCATGTTAGAGCATCTCCAACAGAAGCGCAAAGCGCGGCGCTTTAAAAAAGCGTTTACAACGCTGAAATAGCTAGTTTTTGTGGGTGCAGAGTGCTGAGATTGAGAAGTAGAGATAGAGAGTAGAGACTAGAGAGTAGAGAAATAGATAGTTCTCGGCATAGATATAGCATAGATAGATAAAAAATAGATAGTTCAACTACTCCTTGTCGCCTGACTCCTTCTCGGTGATGTCCTCCTCCACGTCTCAATGTATGCATGAAGATACCGATCGTCGTCGGATTCCCAGGGCGACACTGCTCCTAGCCTCATGTTGAATTGAGCGTCCGCTTTTCGCGTACGCTTGTCCTCGTGATCGGCGGCTCGCTCTTCCCTCCTCTTCTCCCTCTCCACTCTCCTTTGTGCATAGGATTCGCGCTCGTTGATGATGTCCTGTGGGAAGCGTTGGTGCCATAGCGCCATGGCTTCCTCGTCCATCTCAGCGATGCCGAGACGGTGCTCCCGCCTCCGGTTGTCGCGACGATCCTCGTCGGTGATAAGTCGCGGCAGAGGCGTGACTGAAGGAAATATGTCCTAGAGGCAATAACAAAGTTGTTATTTATATTTCATTATATCATGTTTATTATTCATGCTAGAATTGTATTAACCGGAAACTTAGTACATGTGTGGATACATAGACAAACATAGTCCCTAGTATGCCTCTACTTGACTAGCTCATTAATCAAAGATGGTTAAGTTTCCTAGCCATAGACATGTGTTGTCATTTGATGAACAAGATCACATCATTAGAGAATGATGCGATGGACAAGACCCATCTGTTAGCTTAGCACTATGATCGTTTAATTTATTGCTATTACTTTCTTCATGAATCTCGGGCAAGAACATACCAATGACAAAGGGAACAATGTATGTTGTTATGCGATTTGACCGATAAAGATCTTCATAGAATATGTGGGAGCCAATATGAGCATCCAGGTTCCTCTATTGCTTCTTGACTGGAGAGGTGTCTCGGTCATGTCTACATAGTTCTCGAACCTGTAGAGTCTGCACACTTAACGTTTGATGACGATTTGTATTATGAGTTATGTGATTTGATGTACCAAAGTTTGTTCAGAGTCCGGATGTGATTACGGACATGATGAGGAGTCTCAAAATAGTCGAGACATAAAGATTGATATATCGGAAGGTTATGTTTGGACACTGGAATGGTTTCAGATAGGTTCGAGCATTTACCGGAGTACCGGGGGGTTACCGGAACCCCCCGGGGGGTTAATGGACCTTCATGGGCCCTAGTGGAAGAGAGAAGGCGGCGGCCAGGTGGAGGCGCGTGCCCCCCCAAGCCCAATCCGAATTGGACTAGGGTTGGGGGGGCTTTCCTTCTCTCCTTCTCCTCTTTTCCCCCCTTCTCCTTGTAGGAATAGGAAAAGGGGGGCCGAATCCTACTTGGACCGGGAGTCCAAGTAGGACTCCCCCCTATGGTGCGCCCCCTCTAGGGCCAGCTTCCTCCTCCTCCCCCCTTTATATACGTGGGAGGGGGGCACCCCGAAGACACACCAAAGTTTCTATTAACCATGTGCGGTGCCCCCCTCCACAATTACACACCTCAATCATATCATCGTAGTGCTTAGGCAAAGCCCTGCGCCAGTAAACTTCATCATCACCGTCGCCACGCCGTCGTGCTGACGGAACTCTCCCTCAGCCTCAACTGGATCAAGAGTTCGAGGGATGTCACCGAGCTGAACGTGTGCAGATCATGGAGGTGTCGTACGTTCGGTACTTGGATTGGTTGGATCGCAAAGACATTTGACTACATCAACCGCATTACTAAACGCTTCCGCTTTCGGTCTACGAGGGTACGTGGACACACTCTTCCCCGCTTGTTTTTATGCATCTCCTAGATGGATCTTGCGTGATCGTAGGTAAAATTTTCGAAATACTGTGTTCCCCAACAGTGGTATCAGAGCCAGGTAAAACTTGCAACAACAAAGTAGAGGACGTCTAACTTGTTTTTGCAGGGCTTGTTGTGATGTGATATGGTCAAGACGTGATGATATATAAATTGTTGTATGAGATGATCATGTTTTGTAACAGTTATCGGCAACTGGCAGGAGCCATATGGTTGTCTCTTTATTGTATGAAATGCAATCGCCATGTAATTGCTTTACTTTATCACTAAGCATTAGCGATAGTCGTAGAAGCAATAGTTGGCGAGACGACAATGATGCTACGATGGAGATCAAGGTGTCAAGTCGGTGACGACGGTGATCATGATAGTGCTTTAGAGATGGAGATCAAAGGCACAAGATGATGCTGGCCATATCATATCACTTATATTGATTGCATGTGATGTTTATCCTTTATGCATCTTATTTTGCTTAGTACGGCGGTAGCATTATAAGATGATCTCTCACTAAATTTCAAGGTATAAGTGTTCTCCCTGAGTATGCATCGTTGCTACAGTTCATCGTGCCGAGACACCACGTGATGATCGGGTGTGATAAGATCTACGTTCACATACAATGGGTGCAAGCCAGTTTTGCACATGCAGAATACTCGGGTTAAACTTGATGAGCCTAGCATATGCAGATATGGCCTCGGAACACTAAGACCGAAAGGTCGAGCATGAATCATATAGTAGTTATGATCAACATGGTGATGTTCACCATTGAAAACTACTCCATCTCGTGATGATCGGACATGGTTTAGTTGATTTGGATCACTTAGAAGATTAGAGGGATGTCTATCTAAGTGGGAGTTCTTACGTAATATGATTAATTGAACTTCAATTTATCATGAACTTAGTACCTGATAGTATTTTGCATGTCTATGTTGTTGTAGATAAATGGCCCGTGCTACTATTCCTTTGAATTTTAATGTGTTCCTAGAGAAAGCTAAGTTGAAAGATGATGATAGCAACTACACGGACTGGGTCCGTGACTTGAGGATTATCCTCATTGCTGCACAGAAGAATTACGTCCTGGAAGCACCGCTAGGTGCAAGACCCGCTGCAGGAGCAACGCCGAATGTTATGAACGCCTGTCAGAGCAAAGATGATGACTACTCGATAGTTCAGTGTGCCATGCTTTACGGCTTAGAACCGGGACTTCAACGACGTTTTGAATGTCATGGAGCATATGAAATGTTCCAGGAGTTGAAGTTAATATTTCAAGCAAATGGCTAGATTGAGAGATATGAAGCCTCCAATAAGTTCTACAGCTGCAAAATGGAGGATAATAATTCTTACAGTGAACATATACTCAGAATGTCTGGGTACCGCAACCATTTGACTTAACTGGGAGTTAATCTTCCTGTTGATAGTGTCATTGACAGAGTTCTTCAATCGCTGCCACCAAGCTACAAAAGCTTCATGATGAACCATAATATGCAAGGGATAGATAAGACAATTCCCGAGCTCTTCGCGATGCTAAAGGCTGCGGAGGTATAAATCAAGAAGGAGCATCAAGTGTTGATGGTTAACAAGACCACTATTTTCAAGAAAAAGGGCAAAGGGAAGAAGGGGAACTTCAAGAAGAACAACAAGCAAGTTGCTGCTCAATTGAAGAAGCCCAAGTCTGGACCTAAGCCTGAGACTGAGTGCTTCTGCTGCAAAGGGACTGGTCACTGGAAGTGGAACTGCCCCATGTATTTGGCGGATAAGAAGGATGGTAAAGTGAAAGGTATATTTGATATACATGTTATTGATGTGTACCTTACTAATGCTCGTAGTAGCGCCTGGGTATTTGATGCTAGTTCTGCTACTCATATTTGCAACTCGAAACAGGGGCTACGGATTAAGTGAAGATTGGCTCAGGACGAGGTGATGATGCACGTGGGAAATGGTTCCAAAGTCGATGTGATCGCGGTTGGCACGCTACCTCTACATCTACCATCGGGATTAGTTTTAGACCTGAATAATTGTTATTTGGTGCCAGCGTTAAGCATGAACATTATATCTGGATCTTGTTTGATGCGAGACGGTTATTAATTTAAATCATAGAATAATGGTTGTTCTATTTATATGAGTAATATCTTTTATGGTCATGCACCCTTGATAAGTGGTCTATTTTTATTGAATCTCGATAGTAGTGATACACATATTCATAGTATTGAAGCCAAAAGATTCAAGTTTAATAATGATAGTACAACTTATTTATGGCACTGCCGTTTAGGTCATATTGGCGTAGAGCGCATGAAGAAACTCCATTAATTGATGCTTGCGAACCATGCCTCATGGGCAAGATGACTAAAACTCCATTCTCCAGAACAATGGAGCGAGCAACAGACTTATTGGAAATAATACATACTGATGTATGCGTTTCAATGAGTGTTGATGCTCAAGGTGGATATCGTTATTTTCTGACCTTCATAGATGATTTGAGAAGATATGGGTATATCTACTTGATGAAACATAAGTTTGAAACATTTGAAAAGTTCAAAGAATTTTAGAGTGAAGTGGAAAATCATAACAAGAAAATAAAGTTTCTACGATCTGATCGTGGAGGTGAATATTTGAGTTGTGAGTTTGGTCTTCATTTGAAATAATGCGGAATAGTTTCGCAACTCACGCCACCTGGAACACCATAGCATAATGGTGTGTCCGAATGTCGTAACCGCACTTTATTAGATATGGTGCGATCTATGATGTCTCTTACTGATTTACCGCTATCGTTTTGGGGTTATGCTTTAGAGACGGTTGCATTCACGTTAAATAGGGCACCATCTAAATCCGTTGAGACGACACCACATGAACTATGGTTTGACAAGAAACCCAAGTTGTCGTTTCTTAAAGTTTGGGGATGCGATGCTTATGTGAAAAATCTTCAACCTGATAAGCTCGAACCCAAATCGGAGAAATGTGTCTTCATAGGATACCCAAAGGAAACTGTTGGGTACACCTTCTATCACAGATCCGAAGGCAAGATATTCATTGCTAAGAATGGATCCTTTCTAGAGAAGGAGTTTCTCTCGAAAGAATTGAGTGGGAGGAAAGTAGAACTTGATGATGTAATTGTACCTTCTCCCGAATTGGTAAGTAGTCCATCACAGAAATTAGTTCTAGTGATTCCTACACCAATTAGTGAGGAAGCTAATGATGATGATCATGAAACTTCGGATCCAGTTACTACTGAACCTCATAGGTCAACCAGAGTAAGATCCTCTATAACATCCCAAAATTCTAAATTTTGGAATGTTATAATAAAATAAATAGTTTTGATTGTTTGTTTGATTGCTTGTGTGAAATTGAGTGAAATTTGAAACTCTTTGAAAGTTAAATGAGAGGGAATAAAAGGACTTTCCCAAACTTTCATCTTGCATTTATGATCTCCATGAATTCAAATTCTTTTCAAATACAAAACCCTAGAGTGAAGATAATATGACTTATTCCATTTAAATAAATGAAAAGGGTTTTTGAAAATATTTGAATTTCATTTGGAAATATTTCAAATTCAGAAATTTTATGCAACTCAATGGTTTTCATGAGAGAATATAAAATGACTTTTTTAAAACATATGAAATATGAGTTGGAAGTTTAAAAGAATCAAATTTAAAGTCCCTTTGAAATTATTATTCTAGTTTGGAGTTATTTAGTTTTTATTCAAATTATTTTTCTCCAAAACAAAAACATATGGAAATTAGGGTAAAATGATTCCCTACAGTAGAAAATTGGAGAGAAATAAATTTGAAATCATTTGGGTATTTTTAAAATGATTTTTATGGGGTTTTATTGCAACAATAGCACTCTTTGCTTTATTTAGATTTTTGTGGATTTTATTTGACGCCAACAAAATGTTCATGTTGTAGAAAATCTTTTACTGAAATTTTTGATATATAATATGCCTAGGTTATATTTTATTTCACTTTATTTTATTCTGTTGCGTCTGTTTTAAAAAAACAAAAAAGCCGCAGCCAAACTAGGCCGACCCAGCCAACCGGGCCAGGCCGCAGCCCAACGCCCCACGCACCGCCTTCGCCTCCGTCCCCGAGCGGGACTCCGCTGCCACGCCGCCGTGAGCACCCCGGACGCCGCCTCGTCTTGCCCCCTCGTCCAGGCTGCCTCCCCGCCCATCCCTCCTTAAATACCCCAGCATCCCCCTCTCCTCCTCAAGCCGCCACATCGCCACCGCTGCCTGCAAGCTGCCGCCGCCAGCCGCAGCTGCCGCCTAGCACCACGCCGCACCGCCGCCTGCCGCTCGCACCACGGTGCCGCATAACCATCACGCCGTCGCCCGGCCTAGCCGCTGCCGCGCCACCCGCTCGATAGAGTAGCCGCGCCGCCGCTACCGTTTTATTCTCCTCGAAGCGGTATAAACTGCAACCCGTCCTTTTTTTATAAAGTTTGGTTTTATTTTATTAGATCAGTTTATTATTTAGGTTATGCTATTTAGTGAACGTTCACTCGATTCATTCTGTTAGCGGACAAATTCGTTCGTTAGTTTCTATTAGTGAATGTTCATTTGTTACATTTTTCTTTTTAGTTTAATGTTCGGCCAGGGACCTATCCACGAATAGTTTTCTTACAGATTAGTCCCTGATCTTCAAACAATCACAACCTTTTACACGGTTTATCCAAATCCAATGAAACCAACACCCACTTCTTCGTTATGATCCCCTCTATCCAGTAAAACAACTTAAACATATTTTTGAAAGTTTAAAACTTGATTTCAAACAGATTTGAATTCAAACTTCTTTTGTTCATAACTTGAGTTTTATAACTCCGATTTAATTAATCTTTTTCCTAATTGAAGCTCTTGACCTAAATTTCTGATATGACCAAATCCACTCAATTTTGGTACTGTTAGAAATTGTTTTCTGTTGTAAGAGTTAATTGCTTGTTTTTGAAGTTTTCTGAGATCTTTTTTTTTGATTCTTTTGCATGAGTGCTTATGTATGCAATTGCTTGCTCACGATAGATTGACCGGAGTGTGACGAGTAGAACTATCAGGAGTTATGAGTGCGAATCATCTTCATCAACAGTACAAGGCAAGTTCACACTTTGATCATACTTTTCATACCCAGTTTTTATGCATTAGTTTTACCCTCAAACATTGCATGAGTAGGTTTTGATAACATGTGGGTATTGGGAACTAGTTATTGAGGTAGGAACCTATTGTCTTATATCAACCCTGGGATTATACGTTAGGCTCATACTGCTTTGTTTTGCTCGTAGACGTGGATTGGTATGTGAGATTCATGAAAGATGTGAGAGTTATGTTAACTAAGGGAAACTTAAGGTGGCTACTTTAAATACACATATGGGTGGAATGGTTGGGGCACCTTGGGGATATACCAGTGGCTTGCCCAGGCACCTGGGGATATACCAGTGTTGTCCTAGGAGATCCCGGGGAACCCGTGTGATCATCCTATTGGAATGCCACCCAGGCACAAAGGGATCATAAGATTATTCATGCTAGAAACTTCCGCGTGGAGCCACAAGCCATTATGGGCTCTGGCATAGTTGAGCAAGTTGTGGGGATCCTTTCCATGATGGGCTAGAAAATGTAGGGGATTGTAGGTGTACCAGCTTATCTATCGGTTAAGGGGACCTCTTCGGAAAGACTGTGTCTCGATCATCCGTTTCTCAAACATCATGCAGTGTGAGGAATACAACGGAGGGGATCGAGTCTTGTGGGGAAAGGTGAGCAAACCTCTATAGTGTGTACAAACTAATCATGATTAGCCGTATCCCCGGTTAGGGACATCTTGAGTATCTAGTACTTGAATTATTATTTTGATGATCTCATCAATTTAAATTAATAATTTGTTCGGTTATTAATGTTAATTTGGGATTGAGTTGGGGGTACCTTCTCAATAATATTCAACAAACTTGGTAGTTAAATAAAATATATTCCTTTGTTGTAGGGAAAAAAATGGCTTTATGCAAATGTTAAACTTAGAGCCTCCACCAGCCAAACATGCATGTAGTGATAGCCATTATTCACCATTGCTCTATAGTGTGAAATTTCCAGTACACCCAATGTACTGACCTACATGGCTGCAACGTCTCATGTTGCAGGAATCTTACGACGAGTAAGTGATATGTTAGGGTTACGATGTCTACACTCAACTTTGCCGTTGGCATTGTTGGGACTCCACAACCTTGTTATTACTTTCGTTATATGGATTGAGGTAATAGTATTTACATTACTTTATACATGTGATTTACCTTTGTTATAAATCCTCGAGTACTATGTGTGTCAGCATACCGATCCAGGGATGACACTTAACCACATATACTTGATCCATTCAGGTCGGGTCGCTACAAGATGGTACCAGAGCACATGTTGACTGTAGGACATGACCCCTAGAAACTGGCAAGCCCATAGGAAATGATTTCTCTAAAACTTTATTTTCAAAAGGATCTTTTCCTCTCTTCTTTTCTGAGCTTTATCAAATATTCCCTTTTAGTTAGACTATCACTTTCCCCTTTTGGACCATGCGAAGATTCGACTGATGAGAACACTTCAAGGAGTACAAGATATCGGATAACTAAGACCACTTTGGAAGGATTTTACCATGCAACTGAATAATGGAAACTACAACTACTGAAGACTCCGAAGACTAGGAGAATTTGAAGGCTCTAAAGAATTTCCAGATTGGTATGACCTTGGAAAGTTACCCTTATGAAACTTGTGAGACTATTGAAGCTGTCAATGCCCAAGATCAAGGTGCGTCGGTAAAAGACCGGAACATGGAGAGTTAAAACTCATTTTGTGAATAAGACCCTAAGGCAGGAGATATCAGCTGTGGAATGATATCTCATGGCAATGACAAGGTCAGAAACACGACTAACCATGATGTTATCGTCCGCTTATGCTATTGGCACCATGCTGAGTTAAGCATGCATTTATTCGGAAGGATTGGATGAAAAAAGGGTTAATGGAGCACCTATCAGCGAAAGACGAAGTTTTAACCTTAGCTGGTGTATCACCAGGATCTGGAGTATTACATCAAGAAGTTTAAGATGGATCTGCAGGAAGCCGTATTTGACAAGGAAGCATTTCGTGAAGAACTCAGGACCCAGAAGCTAAAAGTAGCCAAGCTGGAGGAGGAAAACTTCAAGATACAGGAGATTCATCAGGAACTGAAGGACATTAGGACCATGGTTCATGCCAAGGATGTTGAAACCCAGAAGTTTGAAACACAACTCCAGAAATAGACGTCACGAGAGACTTCCTGTCAACAGAGATGATCTGGCAAAATAATTTGAGAAGGTCAAGCACGATCGGAAGAAGCCCGTCGGAGACATGAGCAAGACTTGAAGAGTTTGGTGACTTTGAAGATTTATTGACCTTTAGAAGACCAAACCCCTGTTATATACCTATGTTAGATGCGACGATTGTGAGTTGTCATTTGTTTGATGTTTTTCTGACAGCCACAAAATAAAATCTGTCTTTTCAAAACTTTTGTTTGTATTGTGTGTATCCCTCTCTACCTCTCTTATCTCATCCCAAAACCCATGGACTCAATAGAGGATGAATGGAGATGAACTCATATTTTCTGGACCAATGACTCAATTGGACATGGACCAATGGATTCAGAACATGGAAGATCATATGGAGAATAACACTATAGCCGGAAAGGATATGGCCCAGCATGCTCTTTAGTGCTTTGAAAGAGGTGCTGCTACTTGGTGGAGGATGTACCAAACCATCAATGGATGGCAATGAGTAACCACTTGGGAAGAATTTAAGTTGACTCTGCAAAGGTCTTGGCTTGTGTCCCAGAAATTGGAGCCTTATGGGAATGATATGAAGAAACCTTGTGCATGCAAGCTCTGTGGAGAAATAGGACACAACCATAAAGAACACAAGGATGAATGCCCTCATTGTGAAGAAAGTCACCCAGATGAAGAATTTCCAACTAGGCAGATTGCTTGTTTCTTGTGTGAAGGGATGTAACACCCCGGATGTAACTTTCCACAATTGTAACTCCGACTCTTGCCTTTTCCTACTATGTGATATGTTATTTCCTCCGTGGTTGGGTTTTGTCTTTTTGTTTTGCATTGTGTTCATGTCATGCATCTCATCTCATAGCATGATGCGCATTGCATCTGCATGTTTTCATAAAACTCGTAGCCATTTGTAGTTGCCCTTTATCTCTTTGCCTCTGTTGTCATTTTGTCAGGCCCTTATCCTCGTTGACCTCTCTCAGACCCCTCGTGTGCGTGTCCAAAACTTACCCAAACCCGAACTGGTCTGTTGTTACCGATGGATCCGGATCATCCCCAAACATCTATAAAACATCTTCGTTTTATTTATTGGACTCCCTAGTCTATTTTTCCCGACCGTCCGATTTCGATCGGAGGGACGAAATAGCCCCTAACCAAAATCCAGTGCTATATATATAGACCAATCCCCTAGGTAGCAACCCTAAAATCTAGCCCCTTGTCCCATCGCGCCGCTACCAGTCATCCACTCCTCTCCTTCCTCGGGATCCATCCCGATCCACCCAATCCCTCCATCGATCCAACCAGCCAACCACCTCCCTCCTGCAACCACCCCCCAAGGCTGCCCCTTCCTCGCATCGATCTGGAGCCAGACGCTCTCTCTGCGCCTGAGCTCCTCCCGATCCCCATGGATGCCTTCCCCTGCCCAAGCTCTTCAACTGCGAGCCTCCCGCTCGCTCGTGCCTGCAGCCACCCGAGCCCCTGTCTAGGAGCTCCTCGGGCATCCGTGCCCTGCCGTCCGGCCACCGGTTCGAGCTACCGGCGACCAGGCCGTCCCGCTCTCCTTCCTCCCCCCTCTCTTTTATTCATCTCCCTGCTCTCTCTAATCTCTCCAGTCCTCTCTCTGCTGTGGGTTACAGGAACGATGCATGGAGCTCGTCCATGGCGCCCAAAGCATGGAGCTCCGCTCCGTTCGCTAGTTCCGTCCACCGCTGCCCTGAACTGAAACCCCATGCCTGGACCGGCCACCCCGACACCCTTCATCTACGTGCCCTCGCCGGGCCGCCAAGTCCCTCACCTCGCACGCCAAGTTTGCCGTCGTCGCTCCCTGCATTGCTGCTGCCTGCCTGCGACCTCCTCTGCTTTGTCATCGCCCTTATTTTTCCCGAGGGGAACGAGCAGCGCTGCTCGTGCTCGATCCGCTGGCACGTGTTGACCGCGACAACGCCTGGGCCAGCAGCCTCCAAGCCCAGCAACCGGCCTACCTCTCCACCAGCTGGGCCGAGGCCCATGGTGAGAAACCCCCCCAGCCCCTCCTGTGCACTGTTGGCCCAGCCAAATGCAGCCTGTGTTATTTTTTCCCTGCGCTGCGATTTTAGCATTATCCTATGTTTTATAGTTTTTCAGAAAAGTCCCTCTAGATCATGCATTTAATAACTCATAAATGGTGCATCGGATTAAAATAATTTATCCATGTAAAATGCTTAGAATTTTATCTAGTTTCATAATATGCTGGTTTCATCCATGTTTAAAATGTTTAAAATGCTGCTTGATTAAATTTGCTCAAATGCCATGCTAAAATGATTTATTTCATAACTAAATAATTGTAGCTCCAATTTTAATAAACTTTATATGCAAATGGGGTAGAAAAATGCATAGATTATCTTGCTGCACTTTATTTTCCTGTTTAACAACAATAAAATATGATTTCAGGCAGAACAGTACCAAATTCGAATATTGCTCATGAGGATTTTCCGGAATTGTTATTTGTTGTTCCGGCCTCATTTAAACTTGCCTAGATAGGTAGTTTAATTATGCTTCACCCCTTGCCATGTTCAACAACATTTAATATTGCTTGGTAGCTTAACAAAGATTAAACTAAATATGTCAATGTGGTGTTTTGTCAATATGCAACTTGTTGCATATTGTGCTCCACTTAACATGTAGTATTGTTTGTTGTGCTTTGCCATGCCATGCCTCATTAAACCGGACATGCATCATACTTGATTGTGCATCATGCCATGATTATGCTTGTGTGTTTACCATGTTGTTTGCTTCTTTCCGGTTATGCTTCTTCTCAATAGTTCCTGTTTCGTTGCGATTGTGAGGATTCGTTCGACTATGCTTGGTTCGTTTTCATGGCTTCATCTTCTTCATGGACTCGTTCTTCTTCCTAGCAGGATTTCAGGCAAGATGACCGCTACCCTGGATCTCACTACTATCATTGCTATGCTAGTTGCTTCGTTCTATCGCTATGCTGTGCTACCTATCACTGTTTACCAAGCCTCCCAAATTACCATGTCAGCCCCTAACCTTTTACACCCTTCCCAGTAAACCGTTGCTTGGCTATGTTACCACTTTGCTCGGCCCCTCTTATAGCGTTGTTAGTTGCAGGTGAAGTTGAAGATTGCTCCATGATGGACAGGATTATGTTGGGATATCACAATATATCTTATTTAATTAATGCACCTATATACTTGGTAAAGGGTGGAAGGCTCGGCCTTATGCCGGGTGTTTTGTTCCACTCTTGCCGCCCTAGTTTCCGTCATACCGGTGTTATGTTCCTTTATGTTGCGTCCCTTACGCGGTTGGGTCATTTATGGGCCCCCCTTGACAGTTCGCTTTGAATAAAACTCCTCCAGCAAGGCCCAACCTTGGTTTTAACATTTGCCACCTAAGCCTTTTTCCCTTGGGAGTCGCGCTCCCGAGGGTCATCTTTATTTTACCCCCCGGGCTAGTGCTCCTCCGAGTGTTGGTCAAAACTTGAGCACCATGCGGGACCGTCCCTTGGCAACTTGTGTTATGTTGGTACATGTACGCTTAGCTTATCCGGTGTGCCCTGAGAACAAGATATGTGCAACTCCTATCGGGATTTGTCGGCACATCCGGGCGGTCTTGCTGGTCTTGTTTTACCATTGTCGAAATGTCTTGTAACCGGGATTCCGAGACTGATCGGGTCTTCGTGGGAGAAGGAATATCCTTCGTTGACCGTGAGAGCTTGTGATGGGCTAAGTTGGGACACCCCTGCATGGTTTAAACTTTCGAGAGCCGTGCCCGCGGTTATGTGGCAGATGGGAATTTGTTAATGTCCGGTTGTAGAGAACTTGACACTTGACTGAATTAAAATGCATCAACCGTGTGTGTAGCCATGATGGTCTCTTTTCGGCGGAGTGCGAGAAGTGAAGACGGTTTTCGGGTTATGTATGAACGTAAGTAGTTTCAGGATCACTTCTTGATCATTGCTAGCTTCACGACCGCTCCGTTGCTTCTCTTCTCGCTCTTATTTGTGTATGTTAGCCACCATATCATGCTTAGTCGCTGCTACAACCTCACCACTTTACCCTTTCCTTACCCATTAAGCTTTGCTAGTCTTGATACCCATGGCAATGGGACTGCTGAGTCCTCGTGGCTCACAGATTACTATAACAATAGTTGCAGGTATAGGTTATGCGATGATCATGACACGAGAGTGATGCTTGCTTTCTTTGAGTTCCCTTATGCTTCATCATCCAGGGGATAAGTTCCTGGTCGGCAGCCTGGGCTAGCAGGGTGGATGTCGGTTGCATTTCTGTTTGTGTTTCATCCGTAGTCGGAGGATGCTCTTATGTATGATGTTGTTGTATTCATGTGGTCTTGTATGTATCCCCAACTATTATGTAATGGTACGATGTAATGATATCCACCTTGTAAAAGCATCTCCAATATGCGCTTCTATCCTTAGTGGGACCTTCAAGTTCCTTTAGGATAGGGTCACATATTGGGCGTGACAAGTTGGTATCAGAGCCTCGACCGACCATAGGAGCCCCCTTGATTGTTCATAGTTGGCCGTTGTTGAGTCTAGAAGAAAACTATTTCTAAGTCTAGTTATATCGGAGGGTAGGAATTCTTTTTACTCCTCTGCCCCTTCGTCGCTCTGGTGAGGAATCTTGACATAGGTGTTTTGAATTACTCCTCTTTCCCTTCAAACTTTCTTTAGGATCACGCAGTTGGTTTTTCGATTGTTGGTTCTCAGCTCTTTTTATCCGGTGCATTTCTCGTTAAGTGTACTCGAGCCTCTTCATCTTTGCCAAGTTCAATCCTCAGTTGTCTTATTTTCCCACCGCCCACCCTTTTCCTTCTCAGATCCGGAGTCCGTAATCGAGTATCCATCCTACTCGCGCGAAGCCTTTGTTTTTTTTTCAACCGGTGAATTCTCGTTTTGTTCAACATTCTTCATCTCTTTTTCTTTTCCGGTGGATTCGATTCAAGTATTCGCTGTTGATCATATTCTTTTCCCTCGTCTCAAGTGCTTTCCCTGCTTGTTCACCTCTCACCAGTTTATCCTTTCGGAGTGCTCAAGACATTTCAGGAGATTCGTTTGTGTTCCAATTAATTCGAGGTTGTCACCTTATTCAAATATTTCAATTGTTCTAGTGCATCATCTATCTGTTCAACAATCCTTTTTCAACGGTGTTTTCTTTAGTGGGACCTAACCCGCAAGTCTTTTCCCAAGATCTTACCTGACTCTTCTAATTTCCTGGAGCTATTCTCAAATTCTTTTTGGAGTTTGATGTAAGAATGAATTTCATCTATCAGATGTTTTCCAAGATCGATTCCAAATTATTTTTCGGTGTTGGCTCAATCTCTTTGTTTTTCATTCTCCCGGAGTATCTCAACAATTTATGGTGGTGTTTCTCGCCGTCATTTCTCAGATTTTGAAGACCGAAGAAGAGTTCCTCTTAAATCCTTACCTGTTCTTCCAAAGATGCGTAGTTCAAGCTTGATGCCATCCTCTCGTACTTGTTTTCGATTGTGAGAATTCTTTTCACCCATCCAGAGCATTTCATGAGTTTTTTTCCATTTCTTTCCTCCGAAGGCCATCATGTCATAATTCTTCATTCTCAGCGTGTAGTTATCTTTCTCCAAATCTTACCGGTGCATCGTTCAAATATCCTCTAATTAGTTCATGATCTCTTCGTTCTCGTGTATCTAAATCCCCTCAACTATCTTCTTTTGTTTTCCAATTCTTCCTGGTGAATTGTGCCTTTGATACGTTCATTTTCAATTCTTACGGTGGTTCATTCAAGATTTCTCTTCCTTCGTTATCGTATCAATTCATTCATTCTTTCGTTGTTTCAATCCCGCCGGTGGTTCCATCAATAACTTCTCAAGTTTACGCTATATCTCTCTTAATCCTTTCTACGAGAATAAGTAGTATGCCAAATCCGTTACCTGTCATCAATTTAAATTGGTGAAGGATATGCATAACGTAGTTCTTATTATTGTTTCATCCAAGTAATCTAGTTTCTTCTTTTCAGAGTTGTTCATCATGTCATTTTCTCGGTTCGAGATGCTTCATCTTTTCTTTTTCGGAGTTCCAAGTTTTCCACTTTATCTCGTCGTGAAGCTCCTTCTAAATCATCGCAAGGCTTCACCTTGTGTTTTCAACTTCTCTTCCTTTTTATCATCCTTTTATTACCAGAGTTCTCCATGGAGGCTCTACATGGTGGGTCATCAAGGATTCCTTTCATTCTTCAATTGTTCTTCAAGATTTCTCTCGAAGTTATGACCCGCCAAGCTATACTCTAAAATAAACATGGTATTCAACACATGTCTTATTTTGAGGAGTTCAAGTATACTTCTTCTTGCATTTTGAAGTGCAATTCTTTCTACCTTATCTTTTGAGATGGTGATATGTCATTCTTGATAATTTCCCTTCGTGTTTCATGATTCCCATGTTGTCAAGAATGAGGTATTTTAAATCCATTAATCTCTTCGTTGGAGTTACCTTGTGTCATATTTCACTTAAAGCCTTCCCTAAGGAATGTTGCTATTGTGGTGTTTATCAATGATCCAAGTTTTCTCCTATCCTCTCGGCGAAAGAAGTTTTCATCTCTTCTTTGATCTCAAGTAAGCAGTTGTTTTTCGTTAGTGGCAGAATTTAACCTCAAGTGTTGAGATGTTTCAATAAGCCCACTACAAGCTTATTCATTTTGTTGTTGGTTTTCCATCAACCCCGTTGTAACCTTCTTGGAAGGGTGCTTTCCAAGCTCATTTGTGGCAGAAGTTGGCATTTTCTTCTCCATTCTTTTATTCCAATAATCTATCTTCTATTATTTCTTCCGGGGGCATTGTGATATTGCTCTCTTCACCCATAATATCGCTTTTTCAAGATCATGTTCTCTTCTTGCTTACCGATGTAATCAGAGTGTTTCGTCCTATTTTCAAGCTATTTCCATCTTATCATTTTCCTTCCCTTTTCAACCGGAGTGCTGTCTGAATTTGATCTTCCTTGTTCCTTGTTTATCTCGTTTCAACCAGAGTGGTTCCAATTCCTTCTTATCCATTGTACTCGTCATTCATAGCTTTGCAACCTCCAAGGTTCACATGGTGTTCCTTCTTTCTATTTTCTACCGCAGTGCTCTCAATTGTGTTCAACTCTGTTATGTTCTTTCTTTCAACTTTTCAACCCCTCAAGGTTCTTTGGTTTCACTCATTGGTCGCAGAAGCAACTTAGTTTTACCTCTTCTCTTCCTCTTCCGTTTCTCTCCGGTTCCATCCTAGATCTCGGGACAAGATCCTCTTGTAGTGGTGGAGTGTTGTAACACCCCGATTCTAACTTTCCATAATTGTAACTCCGACTCTTGACTTTTCCGGCTATGTGATATGTTATTTCCTCCGTGGTTGGGTTTTGTCTTTTTGTTTTGCATTGTGTTCATGTCATGCATCTCATCTCATAGCATGATGCGCATTGCATCTGCATGTTTTCATAAAACTCGTAGCCATTTGTAGTTGCCCTTTATCTCTTTGCCTTCGTTGTCATTTTGTCAGGCCCTTGTCCTCGTTGACCTCTCTCAGACCCCTCGTGTGCATGTCCGAAACTTACCCAAACCCGAACCGGTCTGTCGTTACCGATGGATCCGGATCATCCCCAAACATCTATAAAACATCTTCGTTTTATTTATTGGACTCCCTAGTCTATTTTTCCCGACCGTCCGATTTTGATCGGAAGGACGAAATAGCCCCTAACCAAAATCCAGTGCTATATATATAGACCAATCCCCTAGGCAGCAACCCTAAAATCTAGCCCCTTGTCCCATCGCGCCGCCACCAATCATCCACTCCTCTCCTTCCTCGGGATCCATCCCGATCCACCCAATCCCTCCATCAATCCAACTAGCCAACCACCTCCCTCCTAGAACCACCCCCAAGGCTGCCCCTTCCTCGCATCGATCTGGAGCCAGACGCTCTCTCTGCGCCCGAGCTCCTCCCGATCCCCATGGATGCCTTCCCCTGCCCAAGCTCTTCAACTGCGAGCCTCCCGCTCGCTCGTGCCTGCAGCCGCCCGAGCCCCTGTCTAGGAGCTCCTCGGGCATCCGTGCCCTGCCGTCCGGCCACCGGTTCGAGCTACCGGCGACCAGGCCGTCCCGCTCTCCTTCCTCCCCCCTCTCTTTTATTCATCTCCCTGCTCTCTCTAATCTCTCCAGTCCTCTCTCTGTTGTGGGTTACAGGAACGATGCATGGAGCTCGTCCATGGCGCCCAAAGCATGGAGCTCCGCTCCGTTCGCTAGTTCCGTCCACCGCTGCCCTGAACTGAAACCCCATGTCTGGACCGGCCACCCCGACACCCTTCATCTACGTGCCCTCGCCGGGCCGCCAAGTCCCTCACCTCGCACGCCAAGTTTGCCGTCGTCGCTCCCTGCATCGCCGCTGCCTGCCTGCGACCTCCTCTGCTTTGTCATTGCCCTTATTTTTCCCGAGGGGAACGAGCAGCGCTGCTCGTGCTCGATCCGCTGGCACGTGTTGACCGCGACAACGTCTGGGCCAGCAGCCTCCAAGCCCAGCAACCGGCCTACCTCTCCACCAGCTGGGCCGAGGCCCATGGTGAGAAACCCCCCCCAGCCCCTCCTGTGCACTGTTGGCCCAGCCAAATGCAGCCTGTGTTATTTTTTCCCTGCGCTGTGATTTTAGCATTATCCTATGTTTTATAGTTTTTCAGAAAAGTCCCTCTAGATCATGCATTTAATAACTCATAAATGGTGCATCGGATTAAAATAATTTATCCATGTAAAATGCTTAGAATTTTATCTAGTTTCATAATATGCTGGTTTCATCCATGTTTAAAATGTTTAAAATGCTGCTTGATTAAATTTGCTCAAATGCCATGCTAAAATGATTTATTTCATAACTAAATAACTGTAGCTCCAATTTTAATAAACTTTATATGCAAATGGGGTAGAAAAATGCATAGATTATCTTGCTGCACTTTATTTTCCTGTTTAACAACAATAAAATATGATTTCAGGCAGAACAGTACCAAATTCGAATATTGCTCATGAGGATTTTCCGGAATTGTTATTTGTTGTTCCGGCCTCATTTAAACTTGCCTAGATAGGTAGTTTAATTATGCTTCACCCCTTGCCATGTTCAACAACATTTAATATTGCTTGGTAGCTTAACAAAGATTAAACTAAATATGTCAATGTGGTGTTTTGTCAATATGCAACTTGTTGCATATTGTGCTCCACTTAACATGTAGTATTGTTTGTTGTGCTTTGCCATGCCATGCCTCATTAAACCGGACATGCATCATACTTGATTGTGCATCATGCCATGATTATGCTTGTGTGTTTACCATGTTCTTTGCTTCTTTCCGGTTATGCTTCTTCTCAATAGTTCCTGTTTCGTTGCGATTGTGAGGATTCGTTCGACTATGCTTGGTTCGTTTTCGTGGCTTCATCTTCTTCATGGACTCGTTCTTCTTCCTAGCAGGATTTCAAGCAAGATGACTGCTACCCTGGATCTCACTACTATCATTGCTATGCTAGTTGCTTCGTTCTATCGCTATGCTGTGCTACCTATCACTGTTTACCAAGCCTCCCAAATTACCATGTCAGCCCCTAACCTTTTACACCCTTCCCAGTAAACCGTTGCTTGGCTATGTTACCACTTTGCTCGGCCCCTCTTATTGCGTTGTTAGTTGCAGGTGAAGTTGAAGATTGCTCCATGATGGACATGATTATGTTGGGATATCACAATATCTCTTATTTAATTAATGCACCTATATACTTGGTAAAGGGTGGAAGGCTCGGCCTTATGCCTGGTGTTTTGTTCCACTCTTGCCGCCCTAGTTTCCGTCATACCGGTGTTATGTTCCTTTATGTTGCGTCCCTTACGCGGTTGGGTCATTTATGGGCCCCCCTTGACAGTTCGCTTTGAATAAAACTCCTCCAGCAAGGCCCAACCTTGGTTTTAACATTTGCCACCTAAGCCTTTTTCCCTTGGGAGTCGCGCTCCCGAGGGTCATCTTTATTTTACCCCCCGGGCTAGTGCTCCTCCGAGTGTTGGTCAAAACTTGAGCACCATGCGGGACCGTCCCTTGGCAACTTGTGTTATGTTGGTACATGTACGCTTAGCTTATCCGGTGTGCCCTGAGAACAAGATATGTGCAACTCCTATCGGGATTTGTCGGCACATCCGGGCGGTCTTGCTGGTCTTGTTTTACCATTGTCGAAATGTCTTGTAACCGGGATTCCGAGACTGATCGGGTCTTCGTGGGAGAAGGAATATCCTTCGTTGACCGTGAGAGCTTGTGATGGGCTAAGTTGGGACACCCCTGCATGGTTTAAACTTTCGAGAGCCGTGCCCGCGGTTATGTGGCAGATGGGAATTTGTTAATGTCCGGTTGTAGAGAACTTGACACTTGACTGAATTAAAATGCATCAACCATGTGTGTAGCCATGATGGTCTCTTTTCGGCGGCGTGCGAGAAGTGAAGACGGTTTTCGGGTTATGTATGAACGTAAGTAGTTTCAGGATCACTTCTTGATCATTGCTAGCTTCACGACCGCTCCGTTGCTTCTCTTCTCGCTCTTATTTGTGTATGTTAGCCACCATATCATGCTTAGTCGCTGCTACAACCTCACCACTTTACCCTTTCCTTACCCATTAAGCTTTGCTAGTCTTGATACCCATGGCAATGGGACTGCTGAGTCCTCGTGGCTCACAGATTACTATAACAATAGTTGCAGGTATAGGTTATGTGATGATCATGACACGAGAGTGATGCTTGCTTTCTTTGAGTTCCCTTATGCTTCATCATCCAGGGGATAAGTTCCTGGTCGGCAGCCTGGGCTAGCAGGGTGGATGTCGGTTGCATTTCTGTTTGTGTTTCATCCGTAGTCGGAGGATGCTCTTATGTATGATGTTGTTTTATTCATGTGGTCTTGTATGTATCCCCAACTATTATGTAATGGTACGATGTAATGATATCCACCTTGTAAAAGCATCTCCAATATGCGCTTCTATCCTTAGTGGGACCTTCAAGTTCCTTTAGGATAGGGTCACATATTGGGCGTGACAAGTTGGTATCAGAGCCTCGACCGACCATAGGAGCCCCCTTGATTGTTCATAGTTGGCCGTTGTTGAGTCTAGAAGAAAACTATTTCTAAGTCTAGTTATATCGGAGGGTAGGAATTCTTTTTACTCCTCTGCCCCTTCGTCGCTCTGGTGAGGAATCTTGACATAGGTGTTTTGAATTACTCCTCTTTCCCTTCAAACTTTCTTTAGGATCACGCAGTTGGTTTTTCGATTGTTGGTTCTCAGCTCTTTTT
Source organism: Triticum dicoccoides (assembly GCF_002162155.2). Lineage (NCBI taxonomy): Eukaryota > Viridiplantae > Streptophyta > Magnoliopsida > Poales > Poaceae > Triticum > Triticum dicoccoides. The sequence goes on from NC_041393.1 coordinate 249,379,503, forward strand.
ATCCGGTGCATTTCTCGTCAAGTGTACTCGAGCCTCTTCATCTTTGCCAAGTTCAATCCTCAGTTGTCTTATTTTCCCACCGCCCACCCTTTTCCTTCTCAGATCCGGAGTCCGTAATCGAGTATCCATCCTACTCGCGCGAAGCCTTTGTTTTTTTTTTCAACCGGTGAATTCTCGTTTTGTTCAACATTCTTCATCTCTTTTTCTTTTCCGGTGGATTCGATTCAAGTATTCGCTGTTGATCATATTCTTTTCCCTCGGCTCAAGTGCTTTCCCTGCTTGTTCACCTCTCACCAGTTTATCCTTTCGGAGTGCTCAAGACATTTCAGGAGATTCGTTTGTGTTCCAATTAATTCGAGGTTGTCACCTTATTCAAATATTTCAATTGTTCTAGTGCATCATCTATCTGTTCAACAATCCTTTTTCAACGGTGTTTTCTTTAGTGGGACCTAACCCACAGGTCTTTTCCCAAGATCTTACCTGACTCTTCTAATTTCCTGGAGCTATTCTCAAATTCTTTTTGGAGTTTGATGTAAGAATGAATTTCATCTGTCAGATGTTTTCCAAGATCGATTCCAAATTATTTTTCGGTGTTGGCTCAATCTCTTTGTTTTTCATTCTCCCGGAGTATCTCAACAATTTATGGTGGTGTTTCTCGCCGTCATTTCTCAGATTTTGAAGACCGAAGAAGAGTTCCTCTTAAATCCTTACCTGTTCTTCCAAAGATGCGTAGTTCAAGCTTGATGCCATCCTCTCGTACTTGTTTTCGATTGTGAGAATTCTTTTCACCCATCCAGAGCATTTCATGAGTTTTTTTCCATTTCTTTCCTCCGAAGGCCATCATGTCATAATTCTTCATTCTCAGCGTGTAATTATCTTTCTCCAAATCTTAGCGGTGCATCGTTCAAATATCCTCTAATCAGTTCATGATCTCTTCGTTCTCGTGTATCTAAATCCCCTCAACTATCTTCTTTTGTTTTCCAATTCTTCCTGGTGAATTGTGCCTTTGATACGTTCATTTTCAATTCTTACGGTGGTTCATTCAAGATTTCTCTTCCTTCGTTATCGTATCAATTCATTCATTCTTTCGTTGTTTCAATCCCGCCGGTGGTTCCATCAATAACTTCTCAAGTTTACGCTATATCTCTCTTAATCCTTTCTACGAGAATAAGTAGTATGCCAAATCCGTTACCTGTCATCAATTTAAATTGGTGAAGGATATGCATAACGTAGTTCTTATTATTGTTTCATCCAAGTAATCTAGTTTCTTCTTTTCAGAGTTGTTCATCATGTCATTTTCTCGGTTCGAGATGCTTCATCTTTTCTTTTTCGGAGTTCCAAGTTTTCCACTTTATCTCGTCGTGAAGCTCCTTCTAAATCATCGCAAGGCTTCACCTTGTGTTTTCAACTTCTCTTCCTTTTTATCATCCTTTTATTACCGGAGTTCTCCATGGAGGCTCTACATGGTGGGTCATCAAGGATTCCTTTCATTCTTCAATTGTTCTTCAAGATTTCTCTCGAAGTTATGACCCGCCAAGCTATACTCTAAAATAAACATGGTATTCAACACATGTCTTATTTTGAGGAGTTCAAGTATACTTCTTCTTGCATTTTGAAGTGCAATTCTTTCTACCTTATCTTTTGAGATGGTGATATGTCATTCTTGATAATTTCCCTTCGTGTTTCATGATTCCCATGTTGTCAAGAATGAGGTATTTTAAATCCATTAATCTCTTCGTTGGAGTTACCTTGTGTCATATTTCACTTAAAGCCTTCCCCAAGGAATGTTGCTATTGTGGTGTTTATCAATGATCCAAGTTTTCTCCTATCCTCTCGGCGAAAGAAGTTTTCATCTCTTCTTTGATCTCAAGTAAGCAGTTGTTTTTCGTTAGTGGCAGAATTTCACCTCAAGTGTTGAGATGTTTCAATAAGCCCACTACAAGCTTATTCATTTTGTTGTTGGTTTTCCATCAACCCCGTTGTAACCTTCTTGGAAGGGTGCTTTCCAAGCTCATTTGTGGCAGAAGTTGGCATTTTCTTCTCCATTCTTTTATTCCAATAATCTATCTTCTATTATTTCTTCCGGGGGCATTGTGATATTGCTCTCTTCACCCATAATATCGCTTTTTCAAGATCATGTTCTCTTCTTGCTTACCGATGTAATCAGAGTGTTTCGTCCTATTTTCAAGCTATTTCCATCTTATCATTTTCCTTCCCTTTTCAACCGGAGTGCTGTCTGAATTTGATCTTCCTTGTTCCTTGTTTATCTCGTTTCAACCAGAGTGGTTCCAATTCCTTCTTATCCATTGTACTCGTCATTCATAGCTTTGCAACCTCCAAGGTTCACATGGTGTTCCTTCTTTCTATTTTCTACCGCAGTGCTCTCAATTGTGTTCAACTCTGTTATGTTCTTTCTTTAAACTTTTCAACCCCTCAAGGTTCTTTGGTTTCACTCATTGGTCGCAGAAGCAACTTAGTTTTACCTCTTCTCTTCCTCTTCCGTTTCTCTCCGGTTCCATCCTAGATCTCGGGACAAGATCCTCTTGTAGTGGTGGAGTGTTGTAACACCCCGATTCTAACTTTCCATAATTGTAACTCCGACTCTTGACTTTTCCGGCTATGTGATATGTTATTTCCTCCATGGTTGGGTTTTGTCTTTTTGTTTTGCATTGTGTTCATGTCATGCATCTCATCTCATAGCATGATGCGCATTGCATCCGCATGTTTTCATAAAACTTGTAGCCATTCGCAGTTGCCCTTTCTCTCTTTGCCTTCGTTGTCATTTTGTCAGGCCCTTGTCCTCGTTGACCTCTCTCAGACCCCTCGTGTGTATGTCCGAAACTTACCCAAACCCGAACCGGTCTGTCGTTACCGATGGATCCGGATCATCCCCAAACATCTATAAAACATCTTCGTTTTATTTATTGGACTCCCTAGTCTATTTTTCCCGACCGTCCGATTTTGATCGGAAGGACCAAATAGCCCCTAACCAAAATCCAGTGCTATATATATAGACCAATCCCCTAGGCAGCAACCCTAAAATCTAGCCCCTTGTCCCATCGCGCCGCCACCAGTCATCCACTCCTCTCCTTCCTCGGGATCCATCCCGATCCACCCAATCCCTCCATCGATCCAACTAGCCAACCACCTCCCTCCTAGAACCACCCCCCAAGGCTGCCCCTTCCTCGCATCGATCTGGAGCCAGACGCTCTCTCTGTGCCCGAGCTCCTCCCGATCCCCATGGATGCCTTCCCCTGCCCAAGCTCTTCAACTGCGAGCCTCCCGCTCGCTCGCGCCTCCAGCCGCCCGAGCCCCTGTCTAGGAGCTCCTCGGGCATCCGTGCCCTGCCGTCCGGCCACCGGTTCGAGCTACCGGCGACCAGGCCGTCCCGCTCTCCTCCCCCCTCTCTCTTTTATTCATCTCCCTGCTCTCCCTAATCTCTCCAGCCCTCTCTTTGTTGTGGGTTACAGGAACGATACATAGAGCTCGTCCATGGCGCCAGAAGCATGGAGCTCCGCTCCGTTCGCTGGTTCCGTCCACCGCTGCACTGAACTGAAACCCCACATCTGGAACCTGCCACCCCGACGCCCTTCACCTGCGTGCCCTCGCCGGGTCGCCAAGTCCCTCACCTCGCACGCCAAGTTCGCCGTCGTCGCTCCCTGCATCTTCGCTGCTTGTTTGCAACCTCCTCTGCTTTGTCATCGCCCCTGTTTTGCCCGAGGGGGACGAGCAGCACTGCTCGCGCTTGATCCGCTGGCACGCGTTGACCGCGACAACGCCTGGGCCAGCAGCCTCCAAGGCCAGCAACCGGCCTACCTCTCCACCAGCTGGGCCGAGGCCCATGGTGAGAAACCCCACAGCCCCTCCTGTGCACTGTTGGCCCAGCCAGATGTGGCCCATGTTATTTTTTTTCCTGCACTGCGATTTTTGCATTATCCTATGTTTTACAGTTTTTCAGAAAAGTCCCTGTAGATCATGCATTTAAGAACTCATAAATGGTGTATCTGATTAAAATAATTTATACATGTAAAATGATTAGAATTTCATCTAGTTTCATAATATGCTTGTTTCATCCATGTTTAAAATGTTTAAAATGCTGCTTGATTAAACTTGCTCAAATGCCAAGCTAAAATGATTTATTTCATAACTAAATAACCGTAGCTCCAATTTTAATAAACTTTATATGTAAATGGGGTAGCACTTTATTTTCCTGTTTAACAACAATAAAATATGATTTTAGGCAGAATAGTACCAAATTCGAATATTGCTCATGAGGATTTTCCGGAATTGTTGTTTGTTGTTCCGGCCTCATTTCAACTTGCCTAGATAGGTAGTTTAATTATGCTTCACCTCTTGCCATGTTTAACAACATTTAATATTGCTAGGTAGGTTAAACGAGATTAAACTAAATATGTCAATGTGGTGTTTTGTCAATATGCAACTCGTTGCATATTGAGCTCCACTTAACTTGTAGTATTGTTTGTTGCGCTTTGCCATGCCATGCCTCATTAAACCGGACATGCAGCATACTTGATTGTGCTTCATGCCATGATTATGCTTGTGTGTTTACCATGTTGTTTGCTTCTTTCTGGTTGTGCTTCTTCTCAATAGTTCCTGTTTCGTTGTGATTGTGAGGATTCGTTCGACTACGCTTGGTTCGTCTTTGTGGCTTCATCTTCTTCATGGACTCATTCTTCTTCCTAGCGGGATTTCAGGCAAGATGACCGCTACCCTGGATCTCACTACTATCATTGCTATGCTAGTTTCTTCGTTCTATCGCTATGTTGCGCTACCTATCACTGTTTACCAAGCCTCCCAAATTGCCATGTCAGCCTCTAACCTTTTACACCCTTCCTAGCAAACCGTTGCTTGGCTATGTTACCACTTTACTCAGCCCCTCTTATAGCGTTGTTAGTTGCAGGTGAAGTTGAAGTTTCCTCCATGATGGACAGGATTATGTTGGGATATCACAATATCTCTTATGTACTTAATGCATCTATATACTTGGTAAAGTGTCGAAGGCTCGGCCTTATGCTTGGTGTTTTGTTCCACTCTTGCCGCCCTAGTTTCCATCATACCGGTGTTATGTTCCTTGCTTTTGCATTCCTTACGCGGTTGGGTGATTTATGGGACCCCCTTGATAGTTCGCTTTGAATAAAACTCCTCCAACAAGGCCCAATCTTGGTTTTAACATTTGCCACCTAAGACTTTTTCCCTTAGGAGTCGCGCTCCCGAGGGTCATCTTTATTTTACCCCCCCCCCCCGGGCCAGTGCTCCTCCGAGTGTTGGTCCAAACTAGAGCATTGTGCGGGACCGTCCCTTGGCAACTTGGGTTATGTTGGTACCTGTACGCTTAGCTTATCCGGTGTGCCCTGAGAACGAGATATGTGCAGCTCTTATCGGGATTTGTCGGCACATCCGGGCGGTCTTGCTGGTCTTGTTTTACCATTGTCGAAATGTCTTGTAACCGGGATTCCGAGACTGATCGGGTCTTCGTGGGAGAAGGAATATCCTTCGTTGACCGTGAGAGCTTGTGATGGGCTAAGTTGGGACACCCCTGCAGGGTTTGAACTTTTGAGAGTCGTGCCCGTGGTTTTGTGGCAGATGGGAATTTGCTAACGTACGATTGTAAAGAACTTGACACTTGACTTAATTAAAATGCATCAACCGTGTGTGTAGCCGTGATGGTCTCTTTTCGGCGGAGTCCGGGAAGTGAACACGGTTTTGGGGTTATGTATGAACGTAAGTAGTTTCAGGATCACTTCTTGATCATTGCTAGCTTCAAGACCGTTCCGTTGCTTCTCTTCTCGCTCTTATTTGCGTATGTTAGCCACCATATCATGCTTAGTCACTGCTGCAACCTCACCACTTTACCCCTTCCTTACCCATTAAGCTTTGCTAGTCTTGATACCCATGGTAATGGGATTGCTGAGTCCTCGTGGCTCACAGATTACTACAACAACAGTTGCAGGTACAGGTTACGCAGTGATCATGATGCCAGAGTGATGCTTGCTTGCTTTGAGTTCCCTTCTGCTTTGTCATTCAGGCGATAGGTTCCTGGTCGGTAGCCTAGGCTAGCATGGTGGATGTCGGTTGAGTTTCTGTTTGTGTTTCATCCGTAGTCGGATGATGCTCTTATGTATGATGTTGTTGTATTCGTAAGGGTCTTGTATGTATCCCCAACTATTATGTAATGGTACGATGTAATGATATCCACCTTGTAAAAGTGTCTCCAATATGCGCTTCTATCCTTAGTGGGACCTTCGAGTTCCTTTAGGATAGGGTCACATATTCGGCGTGACAAGGGACTACCCACTACCCTGCTCAGTGTCACATTTACCCCATAGTACAACGAACCATCCAGCATAAGAAAGAAGCAATGAAAGGAGATATCATGGAAATTTTAGAAGGAACTGTGATGAAGGAAGGGGTGGAGGACACCCCCGAAGAAGACCCAATTAAACCCCACCAGGTCTTGCTATTCATGTGGAGAATAAGGACACATCTCCCAGAATTGTCTGAAGGGAGAGCTAGTAGCATTCCCGACGGTGGAAGTAGAGTATGACCCACAGGAAATAGAAGCCCTGATTGGCATGGAAAAGTCCAGGAACAGAAATAGATTAGATTCCAGGAACAACCCAATTTCTGCAAAGAAGGACCTGAGTCATATCACATGATTTAGGTGCAAAGATTTAGGGCTCTACTTCAGCGGTTGCCTAAAAAGGAAGCCGAGGACCCAAGGAGGCTATGTGATCATAAGGAAACCTCGAGACTTGTTAGAAGTAATATGTTTCTGTTGTAATGAAGCGGGGCACTTTGCCAGGGATTGTCCCAAAGAGAAGAAGGCTTGTGCTAAATAGTTGAGTCTGTGAGAAATACAGTAGTAGTAGTTGGAACATTTATTATTATTATTGAGGTGTTGAGTTGAGGCATGTAATGGGAATGCAAGAGATTGTAATAATTTGAGAACCAATGAAGTTAGCATCGTTGGTACTCATTTGGATTTTATGAGTTGTTACTCTATGAAGAAAGATTTTGACCATTTTCGAGGATATGAGAAATATGGTCTATGGAAGGATTTGTGCATTTCAAGGGTGGTAGTACTCTGTGAGGACACTTGCCCCCTGGAAAGGATAATGATATTCCACAAAGTGGACTTTAGACAAAGTAAGTACGAGTTTTATCTCGATATGTGGGATACCCCAAGAATATGAAGGGATGAAGTACTATTGGATATAGAGGAGGTATAATGTTGGTAATATGGAGCAATTGTAAATCCATGATCAGTCTGAGCAATCATGTCTTAGTTTGGTACCAATAGAAGGAAGAGACACAATACAATTGGATGGATTTAAGAATGCTAGGAAGCTGGATGTCGAAATAATGATCAATTGCCCCCGATGACGAGTTCAAGGTTTACAAGTGATGAGATGGGCCATAACCCACAGGCTCCAGGACCTTCCAAGAAGCAAGCACACTCTTGCCAAAGGAAAAACCCTGGAAGAGGATATGCCTTTATCAACAAATGATCTTATAGGAGTTACGCAAAACCTGAGAGTTGTGAAGGAACAATAGATGTTTGTTTGGCTTGCAGAATCCATGGATTTATCCAAACTTGGTTTGCCGATAAGAGAATTTCTGCAAAGCTTGTGAGGATGACCGAGTGTTAGAATGCGAGATTCGCTAAACCATATACAGGGTAATGATTTGGGTGCGGGATGGATCGATCACCATACCGACTTACTCTTATTATTCGCCTCTGCTATATGGGATGCTAAATCTGAGTGACTTACCCATAGTAGAGCAACGACGATCAAAACCTTGTTTGAACCTTAGAAGTGGTATGATAAATTTTCCCTTGTACAAGGCAGTTGTTGCCAAACATAGGAGATACAGTGAGAATGAAGCCCAGAACCATTTCCTGCAGGAGAAACCATAAATTGATGACCACCATGAGATATCGATAGTTGTTTAGTATTGGCGCCAGACTTTTCAAATAAGAAGACCCAGTCACAGAAGAATCGTACCAAGATGAAAGGACACATGAATTGAGGAAAAAGGTTATGCCACTATCTGAAGAGCCCAGAAAAGGAATTATTCTGAAGAACTGAGAAGATCGACACTGCCAACAATAAGGATGGAGTATATGAGTTTCAATGGAATCGTAACAATGCTTCTAAGGGTGATAGCACCCGAGACCTTCGTGCCAATTGATGGATTTTGAGGAGACTCTCGAACCTAACCTATTTCTTGCTAGCCTCTCCGAATCTCAAGGGCGAGATTCATTTTAAGGGTTGTAGGTTTGTAACATCCCAAAATTCTAAATTTTGGAATGTTATAATAAATAAATAATTTTGATTGTTTGTTTGATTGCATGTGTGAAATTGAGTGAAATTTGAAACTCTTTGAAAGTTAAATGAGAGGGAATAAAAGGACTTTCCCAAACTTTCATCTTGCATTTATGATCTCCATGAAATCAAATTATTTTCAAATACAAAACTCTAGAGTGAAGATAATATGACTTATTCCATTTAAATAAATAAAAAGGGTTTTTGAAAATATTTGAATTTCATTTGGAAATATTTCAAATTCAGAAACTTTATGCAACTCAATGATTTTCATGAGAGAAGATAAAATGACTTCTTCAAAACATATAAAATATGAGTTGGAAGTTTAAAAGAATCAAATTTAAAGTCCCTTTGAAACTATTTTTTCAGTTTGGAGTTATTTAGTTTTTATTCTAATTATTTTTCGCCAAAAATAAAATATATGGAAATTAGGGTAAAATGATTCCCTACAATAGAAAATTCGAGAGAAATAAATTTGAAATCATTTTGGTATTTTTAAAATGATTTTTATGGGGTTTCATTGCAACAGTAGCACTCTTTGCTTTATTTAAACTTTTGTGAATTTTATTTGACGCCAACAAAAAGTTCATGTTGTAGAAAATATTTTTCTGAAAATTTTGATATATAATATGCCTAGGTTATATTTTATTTCACTTTATTTTATTCCATTGCGTCTCCTTTTTTAAAGAAAAAAAGCAGCAGCCGAACTGGGCCGGCCCAGCCAACCGGGCCAGGCTGCAGCCCAGCGCCCCGCGTGCCGCCTTTGCCTCCGTCCCCGAGCGGGACTCCCCTCGAAGTCCGCTGCAGCGCCGCCATGAGCACCCCGGACGCCGCCTCGTCTTGCCCCCTCCTCCAAGCTGCCTCCCCGCCCCTCCCTCCTTAAATACTCTAGCACCCCCTCTCCTCCTCAAGCTGCCACCTCGCCACCGCCGCCACGTGCAGCAGCCGCCGCCTAGCGCCGCGCCGCCGACTGCCGCCTGCACCACCACGCCGCCTCCCCGCGCGGCGTAGTCGTTGCGCCATCGCCCCGCCTCACCGCTGCCGCGCCACCCGCTCGCCGGAGTAGCCGCGTCGCCGCCGCCGTTTTATTCTCCCCGAACCGGTATACCGCAACCCGTCCGTTTTTTATAAAGTTCAGCTTTATTTTATTAGATCGGTTTATTATTTATGTTATGCTATTTAGTGAACGTTCACCTGATTCGTTCTGTTAACGAATGAATTCGTTCGTTAGTTTCTGTTAGTGAACGTTCATTCGTTAGATTTTTATTTTTAGTTTAATTTTCGGCTAGGGACCTATCTGTGAATAGTTTTCTTACAGATTAGTCCCCGATCTTCAAACAATCACATCCTTTTACACCGTTTATCCAAATCCAACGAAACCAACACCCACTTCTTTGTTATGACCCCCTCTATCCAGTAAAACAACTTAACCATTTTTTTGAAAGTTTAAAACTTGGTTTCAAACAGATTTGAATTCAAACTTCTTTTGTTCATAACTCGAGCTTTATAACTCCGATTTAATTGAATCTTTTTGCTAATTTAAGCTCTTGACCTAAACTTTATGATAAGACCTAATCCACTAAATTTTGGTATTGTTAGAAATTGTTTTCTGTTGCAAGTGTTAATTGCTTGTTTTCAAAGTTTTCCGAGATCTTTTTTCGATTCTTTTGCATGAGTGCTTATGTATGCAATTGCTTGCTCACGATAGATTGACCGGAGTGTGACGAGTAGAACTATCAGGAGCTATGAGTGCGAATCATCTTCATCAACAGTACAAGGCAAGTTACACTTTGATCATACTTTTCATACCCAGTTTTTATGCATTAGTTGTACCCTCAAACATTGCATGAGTAGGTTTTGATAACATGTGGCTATTGGGAAGTAGTTGTTGAGGTAGGAACCTATTGTCTTATATCAACCGTGGGATTATACGTTAGGCTCATACTGCTGTGCTGTGCTCGTAGACGTGGATTGGTATGTGAGATTCATGAAAGATGTGAGTTATGTTAACTAAGGGAAACTTAAGGTGGCTACTTTAAATAGACATCTGGGTGGAATGGTTGGGGCACCCTGGGGATATCCCAATGGCTAGCACGGGCACCTGGGGATATACCAGTGTTGTCCTAGGTGATCCCGGGGAACCCGTGTGATCATCTTATTGGAATGCCACCCAGGCTCAAAGGGATCATAAGATTATTCATGCTAGAAACTTCCGTGTGGAGCCACAAGCCATTATGGGCTCTGGCATAGTTGAGTAAGTTGTGGGGATTTGTCGTGGAATTAACACGACAGTTATCCTAGCAGAAGGACTTAGTCGTGGAGCCATCGCAACAAGATTAGCTTAAAGGGGTTAAACCGGACAAGGGACACGAGAGTTTTATACTAGTTCGGCCCCTTACGATGAAGGTAAAGCCTACGCCTAGTTGTGATGGAATTATTGGGGTTTCGATGACCAGGGAGCGAATACGCTTTGCCTGAGTCTCGAGTTGTTGTTTTCTGTCCCTGAACCACCGCCGGGTCGTCCCTTTATATACACAGGCTGACGCCCGGCCGGTCTACAGAGTCCCAAGGCCGGCTCATACAAGTGTCCGGCTCGGTCTCTTCCTTTCCCTAACTTACAATACAAGTTATACAAGTATGGTGGTTTACAACTATGGGCCCTAATCCGCCTTCGGGCTCTGGGCCTCCAAGCTTTAATAGTAGAATGCCATCTTGTTTGTCTTCATGGGCTTCAATATAGATGAGCGTGAACCGGCCCCTCCTGGGCGGTTTACACTCAGTAGTTATATCCTCAACATTAGGCCCCAGATTGATTTGAACCTGTTCATGTCAATCTTCAATACTTAGAAAATTTCCCTGAACATCTTCTTATGATCCTCGTAAACCGCCATGATATCTTCTCCTTGTAAACTTTGGTAAACCGCCATGATGTCATCTTCTGAAATTGCAGTAAATCGTCATGACATCATCTCTATATAAAAAGGTTATAAAGATTCCCTTCATTAATTAACTTCCGAAGATCGAGGCGACAGCTGCGCCCCATTTTGCCGCTTCAGGCTCCTCGATTCTCGCGCCTGTCACTTATCCCTTTGCCTTTATAAATAAGACCGGAGGTCCTTTCCATTTCCCCCTTGCCTCTTCGCATCTTCTTCCTCCTCACGACCCCGAAGAGCTTCAAGCATAACCGCCGCCGTCGACCCTTGAATCTGCACCGACTAGGCCGCTGCATCAAACTGTTCGTACCAGAGACCTTGCGACACTCCTCCGCCGCTACGTGGCCCTGGTAAGTACTCCCTTTTTCAACTATCAAATCTGCATTAGGGTTCGAAGGTTCTTCGGTGTTCATCAGCGTTCATCGGTGCTCATCTGCTTTCCCTTAGTATCTCAGTGAATCTAGCTAGGCCTGACAGCTTCTTCTCGTGGCTGAACCCGTAGTTTTAATCTGTCCCACCATAGCATCTCGTTGTTCCTGGATAGATCCCATCTGGACTGTTAATGTTCTATCGTCACCATTTTTAGGGCTCAGAAAATTTTCTTTACCAGGCCGCTGTAGATCCGAAATTATAATACCATCGTGCGAAACCTGTTTCTTCAGTACTTAGTAAATTTTAGATGTGCTTCTTCCACTTGTAGGCGGTTTAACCTTTAGAAAATGATAATCCGCCAGGTACCGTTAGCCCTCACGTAAACCGCCATCTTAACTTGAGCATAAAAATCCGGTTTATCATGCATTTATGCTCCAATTAAATCCCCCAGTTTAACACCGGTTTGTGCACATCAATCTTGAACTGTGAACCAGCTTTTGCACTTCCATTACAGTTTGTCCTCCAAAATGGCCAAGCAATTCTCCTCTTGCAACTGGGTTCCTTCCCGGATCACAGAAACACAACTCAATGGATATGTTCTAACTGGCGCTTCGGCCAAGAAGGAGGTCATTCATTGGCGAGTCCCTGGCCCTGAGTGCCCTCCTGAACCTCAAGATGGAGAACTGGTTGTATTTATGCAGCATCTAGACCGGGGATTTAGCCCTCCCGGATCAAAGTTTTTCTGGGATGTACTTGCCAACTTCCAACTCCATCCTCAAGACATTGGACCGAACTCTGTGTCCAACATCTGCAATTTCCAAGTGTTCTGTGAAGTTTACCTTCAAGAAGAACCGACGGTTGAGCTCTTCCAGGACTTCTTCCACTTAAACCGCTGAACTGAATTCTCTGACGGCCCCAAAACTGAACTTGGCGGAGTGTCGATTCAGAAAAGGAAAGAAGTCGATTTTCCTCATGCCAAACATCACAACCACCCCAAAGATTGGAATCAAACATGGTTCTACTATCAGAACACCGATCCTACTGATGAAAACCCTCTATCGGGTTACTGTGCTCACCGGCTTAGCAATGGACATCCACTACATCAGCGGCTCACTTCTAAAGAACGACAAACATATGTGCCTCAACTTGCTAAGCTCCGGGCTCTGCTAACAAACGGCTTAACAGGCATTGATCTCGTCTGTTGCTGGGTTACGCGGGGTATCCTGCCGTTAAGCCACCTCACCAGGTTGATGCATGAGTATACCAGGGATGTTAAGGACCCTCAACGGCACCATGTGTAACGCCCTGGATGCAACTTTCCATATTCGTAACTCCAACTCTTGCCTTTTCCGGAGATGCGACATGTTATTTTCCTCCATAGTTGGGTTTTGTCTTTTGTTTTGCATTGTGTTCATGTCATGCATCTCGTCTCATGTCATCATTCGCATTGCATCGGCATCGTTTTCTTAAAACTTGCATTCATTCGTCGTTGCCGTATCTCCCTGTTGCCTTCATCACCTTCCCTCGGATCGCCTTGCCCGCGCTGACCGTTCCAGACCAATCGGGTTTTGCTTCCCTCTTGACCATGACGACCAAACCCCCCTCGCGTGCGCGTCTGAAACCTTTCCCGAACCCGACCGAAGCAGTCGTCACCGTTGGATCCGGATCATCCCCTAACGTCTATAAAACATCCCCGTTTTCTTATTTGGACTCCCTAGCCTATTTTTTTTGATCATCCGATTAAAAATCGGAGGGATCAAATATCCCCAAAACCTAGCCTACTTACTATATAAATAGAGCAACCCTAAAATCTAGGGGAGCTATCCCATCCTCCGAATCCCTCCGCCGCCACTCCTCTCCCTCGGGATCCAAGCCCGCAGCCAGCCTCTCTCCCTCCCTCATTTTCAGCGTCACCAACCAGAGCCCGATCCAGATCCCCTTTGCTCCAACCAGACGCTGCCTCCTTCTTCCTCGATCTCCCCTGCCACCCAGTCCCTTCGATCCATCCAAACATCCCCACGGCCCTCCTCGACCAGCAGCAACCAGGAGCCCGAGCTCCTTCTCCCACGCGCCATATTCACCGTCAACCACCTCGCGTCACTGCCTCATCAGCTCCGCTGCCGGCAGCAGCACCCGAGCCCTGCCTTGTCCCCGTCCTCGCTCGTCATCACGTCACCGGTGTCCTAACCATCAGAGTGCAGCCGCCCTTCCGCTGCCGTCGAACGCCACCGCAGCAGCAGCTCCAGGCCGGCCCCCTCACCCCGCGCCCTTGTCTCTTCTCCCTTCCCTTTGCTTTCTCTCTCCCCCTCTCATCTCCCTGCTTCCTCTCTCTCGTAGGAAACACAGGGGCACATGGAGCTCCATGGCCGCCCGATGCTCAAGCCACAACCAGGAACCACTCGTCCGCCTCGGGTCCTCCCAGATCGGGACCGTCCCGGCCTTCCTCGCACCTCCTGATGCCCAGCGCCGCTCGCCTCCGTCCGCCAAGCTTCTGCGCCGCTGCACCTTCTTCCTCTGCTTCTGCATCGAGCAGGAGGAGGACGCCCCTGTCTCTGCTTTGAGCGTTGACCGCGACCCCTCCCCTCGTTCGATCCAAGCCCAGCCGCCAGCTCGGCCGCTTCGGCCTGCCTCCTCCCCGCGCCGACTGGGCCTTGGCCCATGGTGAGCAATCAGCAGCCCGCTAGCCCTTTGACCTGTTGCAGATTCGGCCCTATTATGTTTTTTTACCATCTATGATTTTGTCTATTATCCAGAGAACTATCAGTCTTACAGAAAACCCCCTGTTGTTCATGCATTTAATAACTCACAAATATGCATCATATGTAAATAATTTATATATGTAAAATGCTTAGAATGTCATCTAGTTTAATATTTTGCCACTCTCATCCATGTTTAAAATGTTTAAAATGTTGTTTGTTTAAATTTGCTCAAATGCCATGTTAAAATGATTTATTTCATAACTAAATAATAGTAGCTCGGTTTTAAATAAACTTTATAAGTAAATGGGGTGGAAAATGCCTAGATTAACATGGTACACTTTATTTTCCTGTTTAACAACAATAAAATTGGTTTAGGGCAGAACAGTAGCTAATTCATAAATTGCATATGAGGATTTTCCGGAAATTGTTGTTTGTTGTTCCGACCTCATTTAAACTTGCCTAGATAGGTAGTTTTCTCTTGCTTCACCTCTTGCCATGTTTAACAACATTTAATATTGTTGCATACCTAAAAGAGAGCAAACTAAATAAATGTTGTGAAGTTTTGTCAATATGCAACTCGTTGCATATTGAGCTCCACTTAATTTGTAGTGTTGTTTGTTGCACTTTGCCATGCCATGCCTCATTAAACCGGACATGCATCATACTTGTTTGTGCATCATGCCATGTTTATGCTTGTGCATTTACCATATTGTTTGTTTGTTTCTGGTGTTGCTTCTTAGTTCCGGTAATGTTGCGATTGTGAGGATTCATTCGACTACTCCCGTTCGTCTTCTTCATGGACTCGTTCTTCTTCTTAGTGGGATTTCAGGTAAGATGACCGTCACCCTGGATCTCACTACTATCATTGCTATGCTAGTTGCTTCGTTCTATCGCTATGCTGCGCTTCCTATCACTTGTTCTTCAAACCTTCCCAAATTGCCATGTCAGCCTCTAACCTTTTCACCCTTCCTAGCAAACCGTTGTTTGGCTATGTTACCGCTTTGCTCAGCCCCTCTTATAGCGTTGTTAGTTGCAGGTGAAGTTGAAGATTGCTCCATGGTGGACAGGATTATGTTGGGATATCACAATATCTCTTATCTTAATTAATGCATCTATATACTTGGTAAAGGGTGGAAGGCTCGGCCTTATGCCTCGTGTTTTGTTCCACTCTTGCCGCCCTAGTTTCTGTCATACCGGTGTTATGTTCCCGGATTTTGCATTCCTTACGCGGTTGGGTGATTTATGGGACCCCCTTGACGGTTCACTTTGAATAAAACTCCTCCAGCAAGGCCCAACCTTGGTTTTACCATTTGCATCACCACCACCTATACCCTTCCCTTGGGTCGGCCAACCCGAGGGTCATCTTTATTTTAGCCCCCCCGGGCCAGTGCTTCTCTAAGTGCTGGTCCGAACCAGAGCCACTTGCAGCGCCACCTCGGGGAAACTTGAGGGCTGGTTTTAGTTGTACGTAGTGTTCATCCGGTGTTGCCCTGAGAACGAGATATGTGCAGCTCCTATCGGGATTGTCGACGCATCGGGCGGTCTTGCTGGACTTGTTTTACCATTGTCGAAATGTCTTGTAAACCGGGATTCCGAGTCTGATCGGGTCTTCCTGGAAGAAGGTATATCCTTCGTTGATCGCGAGAGCTTATCATGGGCTAAGTTGGGACACCCCTGCAGGGTATAAACTTTCGAGAGCCGTGCCCGCGGTTATGTGGCAGATGGGAATTTGTTAATGTCCGGTTGTAGATAACTTGACACCTGATTCGAATTAAAACGCATCAATCGTGTGTGTAGCCGTGATGGTCTCTTTTCGGCGGAGTCCGGGAAGTGAACACGGTTTTGGGTTATGCTTGACGTAAGTAGGAGTTTCAGGATCACTTCTTGATCATTGCTAGCTTCACGACCATTCCGCTTGCTCTCTTCTCGCTCTTATTTGCGTATGTTAGCCACCATATATGCTTAGTCGCTGCTGCAACCTCACCACTTTACCCCTTCCTTACCCTTTAAGCTTTGCTAGTCTTGATACCCATGCTAATGGGATTGCTGAGTCCTCGTGGCTCACAGATTACTACCACAACAGTTGCAGGTACAGGTTATGCGATGATCTTGACGCGAGAGCGATGTTACTTGTTCTTCTTCTGCTTCTTCTTCGATCAAGGGATAGGTTCCAGGTCGACAGCCTGGGCTAGCAGGGTGGATGTCATTTGAGTTTCTGTTCGTGTTTCATCCGTAGTCGGATGTTGATCTTATGTATGATGATGTTGTATTCGTGTGGCATTGTATGCCTCTTGTATGTATCCCCATCTATTATGTAATGTTGATGTAATGATATCCACCTTGCAAAAGTGTTTCAATATGCGGTTCTATCCTTGGTGGGACCTTCGAGTCTCTTTAGGATAGTATCGCATATTGGGCATGACAAGTTGGTATCAGAGCCTCGACCGACCATAGGAGCCCCCTTGATGGTTGGCCGTTGTTGAGTCTAGAAGAAAACTATTTTGAGTCTTAGGATTATATATATATATCAGAGAGTAGGATTCTTTTTACTTCTCAGTCCCCTTCGTCGCTCTGGTGAGGACTCTTGACGTAGATGTTTTGACTTTCCTCTCCTCAAATTTCACTAAAAAAAATTTTAGGATCACGCGGGTATCTTGGAATCGTTCCGATGGTTTTGTGACGAGAACATTGTTCTTGGTGCCTCCTGTCTTTTATGTGGCAGTGACCCGGGGAGTTGAGCTCTGAGGTGTTGTCGTCACAATTTTATCGTTGCAGTTCTGGAATACCTGAGTTTTTGTCGACATCGAAAATCTCTTTTATGCAGTTGTTGGTGAGATAACCTCGACGCCACCCAGTAGTGGGGAGTTCGGGAGTATTGTCATAGCTCGTATAACGGATGCTTTTCGAAGGTTGAGGTACACGATTTCCGGAGTTTTCTTGGTTATGTGTTGACGGATGGATACAACTTGGATGTAGGTATTGTTAGTTTGGGTGAGATATATTGCTTCCCCTGTATCCCCAACACCAGATTGCATAACCAGAAAGTTTCGGGAGTTTATAGGTGGGAATTCAAGTAGCTCCTAGAATATCTTTCCGACAGATGCATGATATGGGATTGGGTAAATCTCTATCATATGTATTTGTTCTGGCTTATTTCTGCAAGCCAATCCTTTGTTTTGTTTTGAGTTGTGGTATTCGAGTTGCTTCAATGTCAAGTGTTGATTCCATACCTTTCAAGCGGTGTTCTCATATTTCTATGGGAGTGCTAATCCTTCTTGATCATTGAGGTTGTCATGTTAATTATTTTTCCAACTGACGTGCTTCTCTCCAGGCTAATACTATCATTTTTTCCCATTCACGAGGTCAATTCTAAGTTTTCTCAACGGTATCCGTTTCATCCGTCCCCAAGTTGCCTTTGTTTTCCCGCCCTCCCACCCTTTTTTTCAAGGACTCAGATTTCTTAATCATGTATCCTTTTATTTGTGGGAAGTCTCTTCATTCTTTTCTTTGAATGTTCTTATCCGGTGGTTTCCCATGAAGATGCTCAAAAGCTTCAAGTTCATCATTCTTCATTCTCGTATTCTTCTCCGGTGGATTTAATTCAAGCTGTCGGTGTTGATCATATCCCTTTCCTCGTTTCAAATGTTTTTCCATGTCGGTGCACCTCTTAATTGTTCACCTCTCTCTATTCTTATTCGGAGTGCTCAAGATATCTCAGAAGACTTGTGATTCCATTCTCAATCTGTTCAAGATATTTCGAGGTTGTTATCTCATTCAAGCCATTTAATTCAACTGGTGCAACCTCTCTTTAAAATTGTTTCAATGGTGTTCCTCTTGAGTGGGCCCTAACCCGCAGGTCTTTTCCCAGGATCTTACGTGACACTTCTAATTTCCCGGAGCTATTCTCAAATCCTATTTCGAAGTTTGATGTAAGATTGAAATTTCATCAGTCAGATGCCATCTCCAAAATTGCTTCGAAATTCTTTTCATCTTTGGTTCAACCCTTCTTCTTTTTCATTCTCCCGGAGTATCTCAGTAATTTTGGTGGTGTTTCTCGTCGTCAGTTGAAGATTGAAGAAGGATTTCTCCTAAATCTTGGTCCGTTCTCTTGAAGATTCATGGTTCTCTTAAATTCTTTTCACCCATCCGGAGCAATTCAGGAGTCTTTTCAATTTTATTTTCCGGAGCCCATCTTCTCAGAATTATTCATTCCATCTTTCATTTCTCGTTCTCCAAATCTTACCGGTGCATCGTTCAAGTTTACTCTAGTCAGCTCACGATCTCTTTGTTCTCTTGTATCTAAATTCTGTCAAGTATCTTCATTCATTTTCCAATTCTTCCCGGTGAATTGTGCCTTTGCTAATCTCATTTTCAATTCTTACGGTGGTTCGTTCAAGATTTCTCTTCCTTCGTTATCGTATCAATTCACTCGTTCTTTCGTTGTGTCAATCCTACTGGTGGTCGTTGAAGACCTTCCTCAAGTTTGCGCTATATCTCTTTTAATTCTTTCTACGAGAATAAGTAGTATGCCAAATCCGTTGCTTGTCATCAATTTAATTTGACGAAGGATAAGCATACAATAAATCTTATTCTTATTTCCTCGAGGTGATTCAATTCTTGTCTTCCGGAGTTTGTTCATGAGGAATAACTCGATTCTAAGATGTTCATCTTTTCCTTCTGGAGTTCCAAGTTCTCTCGGTTATATCATCGCGAAGCTCCTTCTAAATCATCGCAAGGCTTCACCTTGTGTTTTCAACTTCCCTTTCTTTCTATCATCCTTTTATTATCGGAGTTCTTCATGGAGGCTCTACATGATGGTTCGTCAAGGATTCTTTTCATTCTTCATTTGTTCTTCAAGATTTCTCTTGAAGTTATGATCTGCTAAGCTATACTCTAAAATAAACATGGTGCTAAACACATGCTTTGTTTTGGGGAATTCAATTAATCTTCATCTTGCATTCCGAAGTGCAATTCTTTCTACCTTATCTCTTGAGATGGTGTTATGTCACTCTTGGCAATTTCTCCTCGTGTTTCATGATTCACATGTTGTCAAGAATGAGGTATTTTAAATCCATCAACCTCATTGTTGGAGTTATCTTGTGTCATATTTCACCTAAAGCCTTCCCTAAGGATTGTTTCTTTTGTGGTGCTTATCAATGATTCAAGTTATCTCTCTATCATCTTGGTGGAAGAAATTTTTCATCTCGTCGGTGTTATCAATTATATTATTTGTTCTGTAGTGGCAGAATTTCACCTCAAGTTTTGAGATGTCTACATAAGCACACGAGGATCATATCCTTTTGTTGTTGGTTTTCCAACAACTCCGTTCAATTCTTCTTTGCAAGGATGCTTTCCAAGCTCATTTGTGGCATAATTTGGCATTTTCTTCTCCGTTCTTTTCTTCTCAATAATCTAGCTTCTATTCTTTCGTTCCGGAGGCATTGTGATGTTTCTCTCTTCACCCATCATCTTGTTTTGTCAAGGTCATGTTTTGTTCATGCTTATCCATTTAACCGGCGTGTCGTGTCCTCCATTCAAGTTCTCTCATCTTATCAAGTTTTCCTTCTCTTTTCTATCGGAGTACTGTCCGAATTTGTTCTTCCTTGTTACTTGTTTATCTTGTTTCAACCAGAGTGGTTCCAATTCCTTCTTGTCCATTGTACTCGTCATTCATAGCTTTGCAACCTCCAAGGTTCACATGGGGTTCTTTGTTTCTATTTTTCTACCGCAGTGCTCTCAACTGTGTTCAACTCCGTTATGTTCTTTCTTTCAAGTTTTTCAACCTCTCAAGGATCATGGTTTCACTCGTTTGTCAAAGAAGCAACTTAGCTTTACCTCTTCTCTTCCTCTTCCATTTCTCTCCGGTGCCATCCTAAATCTCGGGACGAGATCCTCTCATAGTGGTGGAGTGTTGTAACGCCCCAGATGCAACTTTCCATATTCGTAACTCCAACTCTTGCCTTTTCCAGAGATGCGATATGTTATTTTCCTCCGTGGTTTGGTTTTGTCTTTTGTTTTGCATTGTGTTCATGTCATGCATCTCGTCTCATGTCATCATTCGCATTGCATCGGCGTCGTTTTCTTAAAACTTGCATTCGTTCGTCATTGCCGTTTCTCCCTTTTGCCTTCATCACCTTCCCTCGGATCGCCTTGCCCGTGCTGACCATTCCGGACCAATCGGGTTTTGCTTCCCTCTTGACTGTGACGACCAAACCTCCCTCGCGTGCGCGTCTGAAACCTTTCCTGAACCCGACCGGAGCAGTCGTCACCGTTGGATCCTGATCATCCCCTAACGTCTATAGAACATCCCCGTTTTCTTATCTGGACTCCCTAGCCTATTTTTCTCGATCGTCCGATTAAAAATCGGAGGGATCAAATATCCCCAAAACCTAGCCTACTTACTATATAAACAGAGCAACCCTAAAATCTAGGGGAGCTATCCCATCCTCCGAATCCCTCCGCCACCACTCCTCTCCCTCGGGATCCAAGCCCGCAGCCAGCCTCTCTCCCTCCCTCGTTTTCAGCGTCACCAACCAGAGCCCGATCCAGATCCCCTTTGCTCCAACCAGCCACTGCCTCCTTCTTCCTCGATCTCCCCTGCCACCCAGTCCCGTCGATCCATCCAAACATCCCCACGGCCCTCCTCGACCAGCAGCAACCAGGAGCCCGAGCTCCTTCTCCCACGCGCCATCTTCCCCGTCAACCACCTCGTGTCGCTGCCTCATCAGCTCCGCTGCCGACAGCAGCACCCGAGACCTGCCTTGTCCCCGTCCTCGCCCGTCGTCACGTCACCGGTGTCCTAACCATCGGAGCGCAGCCGCCCTTCCGCTTCCGTCGAACGCCACCGCAGCAGCAGCTCCAGGCCGGCCCCCTCACCCCGCGCCCTTGTCTCTTCTCCCTTCCCTTTGCTTTCTCTCTCTCCCACTCATCTCCCTGCTTCCTCTCTCTCGCAGGAAACACAGGGGCACATGGAGCTCCATGGCCGCCCAATGCTCAAGCCACAACCAGGAACCGCTCGTCCGCCTCGGGTCCTCCCAGATCGGGACCGTCCCGGCCTTCCCCGCACCTCCTGACGCCCAGCGCTGCTCGCCTCCATCCACCAAGCTTCTGCGCCGCCGCGCCTTCTTCCTCTTCTTATGCATCGAGCAGGAGGAGGACGCCCCTGTCTCTCCTTCGAGCGTTGACCGCGCCCCCTTCCCTCGTTCGATCCAAGCCCAGCCGCCAGCTCGCCCGCTTTGGCCTGCCTCCTCCCCGTGCCGACTGGGCCTTGGCCCATGGTGAGCAATCAACAGCCCGCTAGCCCTTTGACCTATTGCAGATTCGGCCCTATTATGTTTTTTTACCATCTGCGATTTTGTCCATTATCGAGAGAACTATCAGTCTTACAGAAAACCCCCTATTGTTCATGCATTTAATAACTCACAAATATGCATCATATGTAAATAATTTATATATGTAAAATGCTTAGAATGTCATCTAGTTTAATATTTTGCCACTCTCGTCCATGTTTAAAATGTTTAAAATGTTGTTTGTTTAAATTTGCTCAAATGCCATGTTAAAATGATTTATTTCATAACTAAATAACCGTAGCTCGGTTTTAAATAAACTTTATATGTAAATGGGGTGGAAAAATGCCTAGATTAACATGGTGCACTTTATTTTCCTGTTTAACAACAATAAAATTGGTTTAGGGCAGAACAATAGCTAATTCATAAATTGCATATGAGGATTTTCCGGAAATTGTTGTTTGTTGTTCCGGCCTCATTTAAACTTGCCTAGATAGGTAGTTTTCTCTTGCTTCACCTCTTGCCATGTTTAACAACATTTAATATTGTTGTGTACCTAAAAGAGAGCGAACTAAATAAATGTTGTGAAGTTTTGTCAATATGCAACTCGTTGCATATTGAGCTCCACTTAATTTGTAGTGTTGTTTGTTGCACTTTGCCATGCCATGCCTCATTAAACCGGACATGCATCATACTTGTTTGTGCATCATGCCATGTTTATGCTTGTGCATTTACCATATTGTTTGTTTGTTTCTGGTGTTGCTTCTTAGTTCCGGTAATGTTGCGATTGTGAGGATTCATTCGACTACTCCCGTTCGTCTTCTTCATGGACTCGTTCTTCTTCTTAGTTCTGGTGCTCAAGTTTCTTCTTCCTAGCGGGATTTCAGGCAAGATGACCGTCACCCTGGATCTCACTACTATCATTGCTATGCTAGTTGCTTCGTTCTATCGCTATGTTGCGCTTCCTATCACTTGTTCTTCAAGCCTTCCCGAATTGCCATGTCAGCCTCTAACCTTTTCACCCTTCCTAGCAAACCGTTGTTTGGCTATGTTACCGCTTTGCTCAGCCCCTCTTATAGCGTTGTTAGTTGCACGTGAAGTTGAAGATTGCTCCATGGTGGACAGGATTATGTTGGGATATCATAATATCTCTTATCTTAATTAATGCATCTATATACTTGGTAAAGGGTGGAAGGCTCGGCCTTATGCTTGGTGTTTTGTTCCACTCTTGTTGCCCTAGTTTCCGTCATACTGGTGTTATGTTCCCGGATTTTGCGTTCCTTACGCGGTTGGGTGATTTATGGGACCTCCTTGACAGTTTGCTTTGAATAAAACTCCTCCATCAAGGCCCAACCTTGGTTTTACCATTTTCCTCACCACCACCTATACCCTTCCCTTGGGTCGGCCAACCCGAGGGTCATCTTTATTTTAGCCCCCCCGGGCTAGTGCTTCTCTAAGTGCTGGTCCGAACCAGAGCCACTTGCAGCGCCACCTCGGGGAAACTTGAGGGCTGGTTTTAGTTGTATGTAGTGTTCATCCGGTGTTGCCCTGAGAACGAGATATGTGCAGCTCCTATCGGGATTGTCGGTGCATCAGGCGGTCTTGCTGGACTTGTTTTACCATTGTTGAAATGTCTTGTAAACCGGGATTCCGAGTCTGATCAGGTCTTCCCTGGAGAAGGTATATCCTTCGTTGATCGCGAGAGCTTATCATGGGCTAAGTTGGGACACCCCTGCAGGGTATAAACTTTCGAGAGCCGTGCCCGCGGTTATGTGGCAGATGGGAATTTGTTAATGTCCGGTTGTAGATAACTTGACACCTGATTCGAATTAAAACGCATCTACCGCGTGTGTAGCCGTGATGGTCTCTTTTCGGCGGAGTCCGGGAAGTGAACACGGTTTTGGGTTATGCTTGACGTAAGTAGGAGTTTCAGGATCACTTCTTGATCATTGCTAGCTTCACGACCATTCCACTTGCTCTCTTCTCGCTCTTATTTGCATATGTTAGCCACCATATATGCTTAGTCGCTGTTGCAACCTCACCACTTTACCCCTTCCTTACCCTTTAAGCTTTGCTAGTCTTGATACCCATGGTAATGGGATTGCTGAGTCCTCGTGGCTCACAGATTACTACCACAACAGTTGCAGGTACAGGTTATGCGATGATCTTGACGCGAGAGTGATGTTACTTGTTCTTCTTATGCTTCTTCTTCTATCAGGGGATAGGTTCCAGGTCGGCAGCCTCGGCTAGCAGGGTGGATGTTGTTTGAGTTTCTGTTCATGTTTCATTCGTAGTCGGATGTTGATCTGATGTATGATGATGTTGTATTCTTGTGGCATTGTATGCCTCTTGTATGTATCCCCATCTATTATGTAATGTTGATGTAATGATATCCACCTTGCAAAAGCGTTTCAATATGCGGTTCTATCCTTGGTGGGACCTTCGAGTCTCTTTAGGATAGTATCGCATATTGGCCGTGACACCATGAAATACAGATGACCGATGATGAAGTCACTGAGGCTGTCAAGAAGATGCTAGACGAATCGATCGTTGAATGCAGCAAGACTGGGCTGTGTCCCTTTTATGCCTCCAACAAACCACCAGCGGTAAGAATTTTATCCTTCTGTTTTTTAATCCGTCTTTGCTTTAACATTTTTCTGATAGCCCTCTGTTTATTCTTATAGGCCAAAGATCCTTTCTGGAAGAGGAAAACTCAAGACAAACTGGTAAAAGTTCAAGACAAACCGGCGAGGGGGTCCTCGTGGCAAGAGCAAGGCCACAAAGCGGCCAGCCAAGAAGAAAACCACCGAGTCCTCTGATCCGCCCGAAGATGTTGATGATTCGGAACAAGAGGTAGAACTTGACTCCCTTGGTTCATTTTTCATACATCTTATTGACAACGACCATTACCAGGATGATGCGGAAGCTAGCCGTGCTGACCATGTAGAGGTAATCTCCCTTTCCTCCAATTCTGATCTTGTGCCAGTAAGAAAAATCCGTCGCGCAGTCCGGAAAGTGAAGTGTTCACATCCTTTCACTCATTTGGATGCACAACATCCTGAAGCTCGTCGCACAACCCGGCATAGTAGCCAGCAAGTCACTTCCTCCGGTTTACCAGACACCCCAATTCGGAAGCGCCGTGCAGAGGTCTCTTGTAATTCTAAGAAGTCTTATCCCTTGGCGGGTTACTTCCGATACCCTCTTAATCCGTCTGACTCAAATTATCAGATAACTTCCAATTCATCCTCTGGCGATTCATCAACCACACAAATGCCTCCCCTCAAGACCGTCCTTGGGTAAGTATAATAATCTTAGCTTTGCCTTCTTGCGCCGGTTACCATATTAACCTCCGTGTGCCATTTTGTAGCGCCAAAGCCCGACTCAGCAAGAAAGCAAAGACCAATGCCTCCACTGATGAGATTGAACCGGAGAGAACCCCCGAAGGTGCTGGTGGAGATGCTGATATTGCTATGGATGATCCTGTGCCACAAGATCAAGCCACTGATGCTGATCTGCTAGAAGTTAACCCGGAAAGCCGTCATATCAATCCACCAAGCCTACAAGCCAATCCTCCAAGTCCGACTGTTGATCCGCCGAGCCTTGCCAAGGCGTTAGATAAACCGGCAAGCCCAAATGCAACAACTAATGATGTTGTGATTACTGGGTTTGGCCATACTTCTCCTGGTAATCCTGTCGCTTTGTCAAAGCACAATGCCAAAGTGGAAACTGTTGCTGAAGAGAATGGCAAGTGGGAAACTGATCTGTCAAGTTATGCTCATCTCCCCGCTCAAGAACTTCATTCTGGATACCTAAACCGCATATACACAAGTCGTGACTATGAGGTCGGTTTGGTCAACTTGATGAAGGAGCATTATGAGGTAACTTCCAAACACTTTATAAATTTTCTTTGCACCGTATATCAACTCCATTGTAGCCCCCAAGGGCCGGTTTATCTCTTCAAGATGAACCGGGACTTTAAATAAAAAGACTTTCAACTGTGTAGCCCCCAAGGGCCGGTTTACCTTTGTAAGATGAACCGGGACTTTCTGTCCCAAACTTGTCCTTGTTGAATTCCTTCACCTTTGATTTTTCTGATCAATTATGCATTAGCCCCCAAGTGCCAAGATTAATACTTGTATTGAGCCTTGGGACTTTGCATGATAGTCAAAATAAAAAGCAATCCGCATTAGCCCCCAAGTGCCAAGTGTATAACTTGTTAAGTGCTTGCGACTTTGAGAAAAAATCTTAACAACATCATCATCTGTCTTTTGCAGTCTGACTTAGGCAACAAAGATTCTCAGACTGCTGATCTTCAGGAAAACATCAAGTCTCAGCAAGCAGAAACCTCCAAGGCCAAAGATGAACTGAAGGGCGCTTTGACTGCCATGGAGCAACTAAAGGATGGTTTGAAAAGTGAGCGGGCGGATTGGGAAATATAGAAGGCTGCTTTATTAAAGCGGGCTGAAGACGCCGAAGCAGCTCTTAAACCGGTGGCAGAGGAGCTAACTAGGCTAAAGCATCAAGTCAATGCTATGACTTCAGCAATATTTGGTAAGTACTCTTTGTAAGCACCTTCCCTTATCATTTTTGAAATTGTCGGTTTAACAACAAATTCTTAAACCGTTTGCAGGTAGTCGTGTTGCTCATCTAGGCTCGGATATGCGGATTAAGTTGAAAGCAGCCTACACGTTGATAGAACAGTTGTATACTAGTGCTCAACGAGTCATCTGTGCGGCCTCCTTCAACAAACGGACACCAACCTTGATCAAAGATACGTTGACCAAATTATCTATGACCCTGGCCCAGATGGAAGAGGTAAAGCGATCTGCTATAAGGGCTGGCGCTTTAACAACACTGACTCGGGCCAAAGCATGGATTGTTGATCTCGATCTGGCCAATATCGCAAAGGGCTATCCTGGTCAACAAGAAGACGGATCAGACTTTGATAATGAATCCCTCAAAGTCCTGACAAAAGAGATGCGCCCACTGGCAAGCCAATTGGCTGAAGAGGTTGACTTGTCTGTCTACTGGTCCAGCTATGATGCAGATAACAAACGGATTGACGCAGCTGTGAAAGAAGCTTAGAATCTAATCCCTCCAATCTGTAAGCACACCTATGCCCCTAATATTGAACCGCCAACCTTATAAGCAACGAAGCTGTCTTTCAAGCCTTAACCAGGATTGGTTGGACCACCCTTGACTTCCAGCCACTAGGTGAGGAGGAGGAGGTTGAACCGATGCGAGATGATCCTTCAACTTCACGTCAGCCTGGTGATGAATCATAATCCGCCAGCCGGTTTGATTTTCACATATAGCGTTGCGAGCAACAAACAATTATTCTTTTGGGCATCAAAGCGCCTTGTAACAGGCTTAGTTGAAATACTTTGATCTTCTGCCATCATGCATTGCTACCTGATATTGTAATCTGGCATGATTGTTGCAACGCTAGCTTTAGTTGCCTTGGTATTTTTTATAAAATCCTGCCTTCTGCATTTGAAAAACTTAAACATGTCCTGGCAGTTTACCGCCGGACGGGTTATGATATCCAACACAGAACCAGAATTCTCATAACCAAGGTTATAAAGTAATGAAATATGAAATATATCATACCTGTGATATTAAATCACCTTTTGTTGGCTTACCAATCTTATATAGTAAGGGTGATAACCCAAACCTTGAGTGTTTGAAAACGCCCACCGTATTGTGCTGGTGCGTAATAAGCCATGTTAGGTTATGATAAACACCGGATGATCATCCTGGCGACTTATAGTCAATGTCAGACCGGATTAAGATATGCCGGTTCATAATTGATTATGTGCTAACAGCTGATAACTGGAAGCCACACCGGGTTAAGAAACACCGGGTTGATGTAATGACATATAGTCTGGCCGGGTCAGTAAACACCGGTTTAACTTAGAATTTGATCAAAAAGAGATAAGAGTTGCAAAAAGCAAAAGAAAATAAAAATTGTAGTCGAGGCTTTTCAAGGGCTGCCAGGCCCAAATTCGAGGCTTTTCATGGGCTGCCAGGCTGCTGAGTTAAACCATTTGACAAAGCCTTTTAAGATGGACCTCCAACTAACCATCATCGTTTTAACTTTGACAAGTTCAGGGTCTGTATAAGAGTGACTTGTCAAACGTTCGGCGGGTCATGCCAGGATTACCTGGATAGGAGTGGCTTACTTGATGAAGGCAGGTTAACCCGGGGTTTTAGGTGAATACACCAGGCTTCCAAGCCGTGGGTCGATACCCAATTACAAGGGTCCTTTCAAACTCTTTGTTGCTTTGCACAAAGAGCCCCCAAGTAACTTTATGAGATGTGCTCAATGGGTGCCTATGTTTGAGCTGTGCTTTTAGCAACAATACTCTCTTTGGCCCCTTGGGTGTGAAGCTCCCAAGCTGTATTGTGGCATGATAGCCGGTTTAATGGACAAAACAGGACGTCGCTTTGTAAGCAGAAGCCCCCTTGTAACCAAGAAATATTGGAAGAACGGCAGAGGACCTGCTTGTAGCAAGGATGCCAGTTTATTATACTGATCATAATATATACATTGTCAAAATATGTACATAATGAGAGCCTATGGCTCAGGTGTAGTAAGGCCGTAGAAGAGCGATATTCCACGGCCGACGGGTCTCCTCCTCTGATTTGCTTGAGTCTTTGTGCTTGCAAACGTCGACGAGGTAATATGATCCGTTGTGCAGATTCTTGTTGACCACAAAGGGCCCTTCCCAAGGTGGGGCTAACTTGTGCATATTGGTCTGATCCTGGATGAGCCGGAGCACTAAGTCGCCTTCTTGAAAGGTTCTTGTTTTAACCCGGCGGCTGTGATAACGCATCGGGTCTTGCTGATAAACCGCCGAACGAGCCAATGCCATGTCCCGTTTTTCATCTAACAGGTCCAGTGCTTCTTGACATGCTTGCTCGTTGTCCGCTTCAACATAATTGGTAACCCGGGGCGAGTCATGATGAATATCACTTGGGAGCACCGCCTCTGCCCCGTAAACCATGAAGAAAGGTGTATGACCTGTAGATTGGTTTGGGGTGGTGTTTATGCTCCATAACATAGATGGTAGCTCATCTACATAACAACCCGGCATCCTCTTCAAAGGAACCATAAGCCGGGGCTTGATACTCTTCAAGATTTCCTAATTGGCTCTCTCAGCTTGACCATTAGATTGGGGGTGAGCCACAGATGACACGTCAAGCTGGATGTGCTCTCGTTGACAGAAGTCCTCCATCTCGCCTTTGGAGAGGTTCGTGCCATTATCTGTGATAATGTTGTGTGGAAAACTGAAACAGAAGATCACCTTTTTGATGAATTGAACCGCCGTGGCTGCATCACACTTGCTTACTGGCTCCGCTTCTAACCATTTAGTAAACTTGTCAACCGCCACCAACAGGTGGGTCTTCTTCTCTTTGGATCGCTTGAAAGGCCCTACCATGTCAAGCCCCCAAGTAGCAAACGGCTAGGTGATGGGAATCATCCATAGCTCCTGAGCTGGAACATGAGCTCGTCGTGAGAATTTCTAACAACCATCGCACCGCCCCACTAAGTCTTCAGCATCAGCATGAGCCGTCAGCCAATAGAAACCATGACGAAACGCTTTAGCAACCAAGGATTTTGAACCGGCATGATGACCACAGTCTCCTTCATGGATCTCTCATAAAATCTCACGGCCTTCTTCAGGAGAAATACAACACTGGAACACACCAGAGACACTGCAATGTTGTAACTCGCCATTGAGAATAACCATGGACTTGGACCGCCGGCCTATCTGTCTGGCCAAAACTGCATCTTCTGGTAACTCGCCCCGGTTTATATACGCCAAGTATGGAACCGTCCAATCTGGAATAATGTGTAAAGCGGCCATCAACTGTGCCTCCGGATCAGGAATAGCGAGGTCCTCCTCTATAGGCAACTGAACTGACGGGTGGTGCAAGATATCCAGAAAGGTATTGGGTGGCACCGGTTTACGCTAAGATCCCAGCCGGCTTAAAGCATCAGCTGCCTCATTTTTGCGCTTATCAATGTGGTCCACTTGATAACCCTTGAAGTCACCGACAACAATATCTACCTCTCGTCGGTAAGCCGCCATGAGTGGATCCTTGGAATCCCAAGTACCTGGAACTTGCTGGGCTACCAGATCCGAGTCTCCAAAGCATCATACTCGGCTTAAGTTCATTTCCTTAGCCACTGGAAGACCATGGAGTAAGGCTTCATAATCAGCTGCATTGTTAGTAAAAGGGAACATTAAGTGAAGAACATAATGAATTTTATCACCTCGAGGGGAAGTAAGGACAACTCCAGCCCCCGAGCCCTCCAATTGCCTGGACCCATCAAAGTGAATAGTCCAGTATGTACTGTTCGGTTTGTCCTCCGGTATCTGCAACTCTATCCAATCATTGACGAAATCCACAAGGGCCTAGGATTTGATAGTTTTTCGAGGCATATACTTCAAACCGTGTGGTCCAAGCTCAATAGCCCACTTAGCAACCCAGCCAGTTGCCTCCCTATTCTGGATTATATCCCCCAAAGGAGCAGAACTGACCACTATGATGGGGTGACCCTGAAAGTATTGCTTAAGCTTCCGACTTGCCATGAAAACCCCATACACCAGCTTCTCCCAATGCGGATATCTCTGCTTTGACTCAATGAGCACTTCACTGATGTAATAAACCGGCCTTTGAACTGGGTATTCCTTTCTAGCCTCCTTGCGCTCCACCACAATAGCCACATTGACAGCCCGGGCATTAGTAGCCACATATAACAACAGAGGCTCCTAATCAACTGGAGCAGCAAGAACCGGCAGTTCAGCCAACTGCTTCTTTAAGTCCTCAAACGCCGCATCAGCAGCATCATTCCAGACAAAATTGTTTGTCTTCTTCAACATCTGATACAAGGGGATTGCCTTCTCTCCCAATCTGCTGATAAACCGGCTCAAAGCTGCAATGCGACCTGCCAGATGTTGAACATCATTGATACACGCCGGTTTAGCGAGGGACGTAATAGCTTTAATCTTTTATGGATTAGCCTCAATACCCCTGTTAGATACCAGAAACCCTAGGAGCTTGCCTGCCGAAACACCAAAGACACACTTAGCTAGATTAAGCATCATTTTATAAACTCTCAGATTATCAAAGGTTTCTTGCAAATCAGTGATGAGTGTCTCTGCTTTCCTGGATTTCACTACAATATCATCCACATAGGCATGAGCATTGTGCCCAATCTGATTATGAAGACAATTCTGCACACAACGCTGATAAGTTGCCTGGTCACTCTTGAGCCCAAAGGGCATAGACACATAACAGAAGGCTCCAAAGGGAGTGATGAAAGCTGTCTTCTCCTGGTCCTTAACTACCATCTTGATCTGATGATAACCAGAGTAAGCATCCAAGAAACTCAAACGCTCACAACCCGCCGTAGCATCAATGATTTGATCAATATGAGGGAGGGCAAAGGGATCAGCTGGGCAAGCTTTGTTCAAATCTGTGTAATCCACGCACAATCCGCCAAGTGCCGTTTTTCTTAAGTACCAGCACCGGATTAGCCAACCACTCTGGGTGAAACACTTCCAGAATAAACCCTGCCGCCAACAGCCGGGCTACCTCTTCACCAATGGCCTTGCACCACTCTTCATTAAAACAGCGAATAAACTATTTGACCGGTTTGATCTTTGGATCGATATTAAGAGTGTGCTCAGCGAGTTCCCTCGGTACACCTGGCATGTCAGAAGGTTTCCATGCAAAGATGTCCCAGTTCTCACAGATGAACTCCACATCCTGAGCATTCAAACCGCCGTGCGCCGGATTAGGCCCCCGTGGGGCATCACGACGCTGTGCACTACTTGACATGGCCGGTTCGTCCATGTGCCTGCTATAACTTTTGCTCGGACGGGAGGTTGAATGTATTCTGTCTTGGCTGTAGGAGTAAGCCTGCTGCTGCACAACAGTGGTTTGAAGAAGATCTCTGGCCCGTCGTGTCTCAACCGCCGCTAGTGAGTCACCCTCCATCGGAATAGCTGCCAAACGCGATGCTGCAGCGATCATGTTATCCAATGGGCTAGAGAAGTAGAAGTGACCCGGTGGCGTTGTTACGTATTGCGGCGGGTTGTCCGTCTGTCGAGGCGGGTCCATCACCCGTGGCTGATTCAGCGCCGCCCCAGGTTCCTCGGTCCGATTTACTGCTGCCGGATTACTGGGCCCGGCTCCTGGCGTATTGAAGAGATTCATACCCTCATAAACCGGCGGCAGACGAGATCGATACTTCCTTCTCATTACTTCGTTTTACGCATTCTGATCGAACATAAGCCGGTAATTGTGCACCTAGATCTGTTGCGATTGGGCATCTAAAGTGGCCCGCTCCTCAGCCATCCTGGCCTCCTCAGCCGCCAAGTCCGCCTTGGCCTGAGTTATTTGATCCTTTAGCTTTGTAACATCTGCGTTATACTGATCTTGAGTCTCTGGGGTGACTGCTATGGTTAACAATGTCGTCAAAGTGTCCAACAGACCGGCAAGAACTTGAGCCGGCCGGTGCGCCAGACCTCCTGCCGCGGCTGCCGATCCAGAGATCATTGATGTTGTAGATGAAGATTGCACGGTGGGCTGCGTATCGGCCATGAAGATTGCAACCCGGTTTGGCAGTTCAAAGGGGCCCAGAATACTGTTGCCATCGGAATACCCCCCAATCCGGCCATCTTGCAACTGGTACAGTGACTCGGTTTCGCCAGTGGATGATTCACCATCTGAGTAGATGGCCGTCTCACCGTCAGACACCGGTTCAGATTCTGCACCATGGATGAACCCTACGAATGCATGTTTCATGGCAGGTTGAACCCGGGCAGGACTTGCACGCTGAGCCGTTTCGACGAGGTCGGTGGAGATGTCCAGCTCAGGGCCCGGTTCGCTGATCTTGCCAATGAAAATGTGAATTCCGCCAAACGGGACCCGGTACCCGTACTCGATTGAGCCGGCCTCGGGGCCCCAGCCTGCGTCGTTGATGTAGAGCCTGCCGCGGCGACTCTTGGTCATCCGGCCAACCGCGTACCCTTTGAGTCCTTCAAAATTGCTCTTTAAGAACTCGAAACCATCGTGCGATAGCCCCACGGTGGGCGCCAACTATCATGGAATTAACACGACACTTGTCCTAGCAGAAGGACTTAGTCGTGGAGCCATCGCAACGAGATTAGCTTAAAGGGGTTAAACCGGACAAGGGACACGAGAGTTTTATACTAGTTTGGCCCCTTACGATGAAGGTAAAGCCTACGTCTATTTGTGATGGAATTATTGGGGTTTCGATGACCAGGGAGCGAATACGCTTTGCCTGAGTCTCGAGTTGTTGTTTTCTGTCCCTGAACCGCCATCGGGTCGTCCCTTTATATACACAGGCTGACGCCCGGCTAGTCTATAGAGTCCCGAGGCCGGCTCATACAAGTGTCCAGCTTGGTCTCTTCCTTTCCCTAACTTACAATACAAGTTATACAAGTATGGCGGTTTACAACTATGGGCCCTAATCCGCCTTAAGGCTCTGGGCCTCCAAGCTTTAATAGTAGAACGCCATCTTCTTTGTCTTCATGGGCTTCAATATAGATGAGCGTGAATCGGCCCCTCCTGGGCGGTTTACACTCAGTAGTTATATCCTCTTATTGGAATGTACCAGTGTTGTCCTAGGAGATCCCGGGGAACCCGTGTGATCATCTTATTGGAATGCCACCTAGGCTCAAAGGGATCATAAGATTGTTCATGCTAGAAACTTCTGTGTGGAGTCGCAAGCCATTATGGGCTCTAGCATAGTTGAGTAAGTTGTGGGGATCCTTTCCATGATGGGCTAGAAAATGTAGGGGATTGTAGGTGTACCGGCTTATCTATCGGTTAAGGGGACCTCTTCAGAAAGACTGTGTCCCAATCATCAGTTTCTCAAACATCATGAAGTGCAAGAAATACAATGGAGGGGATCGAGTCTTGTGGGGAAAGGTGCGCAAACCTCTATAGAGTGTACAAACTAATCATGATTAACCGTGTCCCCGGTTATGGACATCTTGAGTATCTGGTACTTGAATTATTATGTTGATCTCATCACTTTAAATTAATAATTTGTTGGGTTATTATTGTTAATTTGGGATTGAGTTGGGGGTACCTTATCAATAATTTTCAACAAACTTGGTAGTTAAATAAAATATATTCCTTTGTTGTAGGGAAAAATTGGCTTTATGCAAATGTTAAACTTAGAGCCTCCACCAGCCAAACATGCATGTAGTGATAGCCATTATACAACATTGCTCTAAAGTGTGAAATTGCCAGTACATCCAATGTACTGACCTACATGGCTGCAACGTCTCATGTTGCAGGAGTCTTACGACGAGTACGTGATACATTAGGGTTACAATCTCTACACTCAACTTTGTCGTTGGCAACACTACAAAAAAAAGACACATCCGTGACATTTTGGGCCAAACGAATTTTTTTCCTATCATACTTATGACACTTCTATGACGATAATTGTGACAAAACCCGGTATCATCATAGATGTGGTGGGCTCCTACTTCTATGACAAAAAATCATGACAGAAAATTGGATTTTCATCCTGGGCGGGCCGGAGACGCAGCTGCACAACATTCTTTGGGCCGTCCATGATGGAAAAAACCGTGGTAGAAACGAGGGCGAGGAAAATTTCAGCGAGTTCTCGGTTACGGTGGGTAGTCGGGGGCCGAGCGATGCACATTTCTCTCGTACACGTACGCGCGTGTGTGCGAGGCGTTGGCTCTAACTGAACCCGAGCGAGGCGTTGGGCTCTAACTGAACCCGAGCGATTGCACTGCAGGCTACGCGTTACTGAACCCAAGCGATCGATCAATGGTTGTTAACTGAACCCGATCGAGCGATTCCTTCGCTACTGCTGCTAACCGAAGCCGATCGATACTGCCTATAGATGAACAATGAGCGTTGCGCGGGGGTTTGAATGAACAGTGAGCGGTGGGGGTGGATGAACAGGACCCCGTCGTGCGTTGCCTCTGGATGAACAGGACCCCGATCGATTGAGCCGGTTGGGGCTGGATGAACGGGACACCGTGGAAGGCTGGATGAACAGGACGACCCCGTGGAGGGCCAGATGAACAGTAGACGGTGGAGGGGTGGATGAACAGTATCCCGTGGAGGGGTGGTTGAACAGGAGCCCGTGGAGAGGGGTGGTTGAACAGGAGCCGGTGGAGTAGCGCACGGTGGAGGCTGGATGAACAGGAGCCCGTGGATGAACAGTCGTAGGTGGAGGCTGGAGGAGGTCGATGGTGGATGAATAGTAGCCTGTGGAGGCCGGAGGAGGTCGATGGTGGAGATGAACAGTATCCCATGGAGTCCCGTTTTGCGGTACGCCACACCCCTCCCGATCAACAGGACCCCATTTCGACCGTAGGAGGTCCAACACAAGTCCGTTTCCTCCATTTTGCGGTACGACAGACCCCTCCCGATGAACAGGATCCTGTTTCGAACGTGGTTAGTCGAACACAAGGCCGTTTCCTCCGTTGTTCGGTACACCAGGCCTCGTTTCCATTGCCTGTTCCGTCCAAGCCGGTTGGCTCCCACGCGTTCCGTTGCCTCCTGATGAACACGACGCATTCCGTTGCCTCCCCATGAACACGACGCATTTTGTTGCCTCCCCATGAGCCCTAGCCGTACGTATGCGCGAGTAGGCGTTCGAGACCCCGCCCATATGTACGTATGTGGTCGTATTTTATTTCTTGCACCCTGGCCATTGTATGTATGTGTACATGCTATGTGTGCGCCTCTACTACGACACGTGCGCGCCTCTACATCGACCAGTATATATGTACGTACACGTTCGTGACCAGAATGACAACGCCACGTACGCTTCGATCAGGTGGGTCCCGACTGTCAGGCACTTCCTTGCGTGCGAAGATGTAGCTGGTGGGTCCCAGCAGTCAGGGGCGAATCATTTTTTTTTGCCCAGACGCACTTCCTTGCGTGCGAAGATGTAGCTAGTGGGTCCCAGCAGTCAGGGGGGAAATGTTTTTTTCACGAAATACGGTGGCCCGTGTGGTGGGTCCCTGCTGTCAGGTGGAGGAATCATTATTTTGCGCATAATAAGGAGGCACTTCCTTGCTACGGCCGTGGACCCAGCTGTCAGCGTCTCCACATACAGTCCACGTCCGATGGAAGTCGTTCCTTGACCACGTTGACCACGCAGCACCGAGAGCACCAGGGTGGTGGACGACAGCGAGGCCTAGGAAGGGGACGACGCGGAGCAGGGGAAGATGCGGCAGTGGATGCGTACGCGTAGAGAAGTATGAGGGTTCACTGGTTCGGCTGCGGTGTGAGACTGTCGTCACCGCAGAATAACAGGGGGTGTGGGTGAGTAGAGGGATGGCCTGGCCAGCGGTGGGAGTAGTAACGGGCGGTGAGGCCTCCGTGGCATCACAGCTGGCCACGGGAGGCAGGAGCATGCGGCACGACCGGCGCTGCTTTGGGCGGCTGGAGCAAGAAGACCAGAGGCTGAAGAAGCACTACGGCCGTTGGATGGACATCGTACGGTCACTGGAGCTAGAATCGTTCATATTTACTAAGTTAACAAAGCCCTCCATCCCCGTCAACTTAGTAGGCCCACAAGTCAGCCTCCCACCAAGGTGGGTCCCAGCTAGCAGGGGGAGTATTCATTTTTTGTGCGTAATAAGGAGGAACTTCCGGTGGGTCCAAGCTGACAGTGGGGGGAACATTTTTTTCACGAAAAACGGTGGCCCGTCTGGTGGGTCCCAGCAGTCAGGGGGGAAACAATTTTTTTCATGAAATATGGTGGCCCGTCCAGTGGGTCCCTGCTGTCAGGTGGAGGAATAATTATTTTGCGCGTAATAAGGAGGCACTTCCTTGCGTCTGCCGTGGACCCAGCTGTCAGCCTCTCCATGTACAGTACTCTTCCAATGGAAGTCGGTCATTGACCACATTGACCACGCCACGCAAAGAGCACCACGGCGGTGGATGACGGCGAGGCCTAGGAAGGGGACGACACGGAGTCGGGGAAGACGCGACAGTGGATGCCCACACGGAGAGGAGTACGAGGGTTCACTAGTTCAGCTGCGGTGTGAGGCTACCGTCGCCACAGAATAACGGGGGGAGTGGGTGAGTGGAGGGATGGCCTGGGCAGCGGTGGGAGTAGTATGGGGGCGGTGAGGCCTCCGCGGCTGCACAGCCGGCCACTGGAGGTAGGAGCATGCGGCACGACCGGCGCTGCTTTGTGCGGCTGGAGCAAGAAGACCAGAGGTTGAAGAAGCACTACGGCCATTAGATGGACATCGTACGGTCACTGGAGCTAGAATCATTCATATATTGACTAAGTTGACAAAGCCCTCTGTCCCCGTCAACTTAGTAGGCCCACAAGTCAGCCTCCCACTATGGTGGGTCCCAGCTGGCAGGGGGTATTCATTTTTTTGTGCGCAATAAGAAGGCACTTCCTTGCGTGCGAGGATATAGTTGGTAGGTCCGACCTTTCAGCAGAGGGAACTTTTTTCCGCAAAATACGGAGGCCCTTCCGGCGGGTCCCAGATGTTAGGTGGAGGAATCATTATTTTAATAAGGAGGCATTTCCTTGTGTGCGGCTGTGGACCCAGCTGTTAGCCTCTCCACGTACAGTCCACTTCTGATGGATGTTGTTCGTTGACCAAGTTGACCACGCCGCGCCGAGAGCACCAGGGCGGTGGATGATGGCGAGGCCTACGAAGGGAACAACACAGAGCTGGGGAAGACACGACAGTGGCTGCCCACGCGGTGGAGAGTACAAGGGTTGACTGGTTCGGCTGTCGTCGCCGGAAAATAACAGGAGGTGTGGGTGAGTAGAGGGATAGACAGGCCAGGGATGCGAGTATGATGGGGCCGTGAGGCCTGCCCGGCAGCACAGCCAGCCACAGGAGGCGGGAGCAGGCGGTTCCGACGGCGCTGGTTTGGGCGGTTGGGGCAGGAAGATCAGAGACTGAAGAAGCACGATTGCTGTTAGATTGACATCTAACGGTCTAACGCTGGTAGAGTCGATTGTTGACTAAGTTTATTTTTTGAGAAACCATGTGTACGCATGAACTTAGTAGGCCCACAAGTCAGCCTCCAAATTTGTGGCAGACAACATAAAGCCCATTTGCTATTTTTTTTATAATTTACAGCCCATTTTCTAATTCTTAAGTAATTTATTACAGCCCATTTTCTTCCCAGGACCACGGTTAAAAAGTTCAACCTTATTTTGCATATTTTGGTGGAGTCCGAACTGTTGTAA
The DNA here is from genome assembly GCF_002162155.2 of Triticum dicoccoides. Lineage (NCBI taxonomy): Eukaryota > Viridiplantae > Streptophyta > Magnoliopsida > Poales > Poaceae > Triticum > Triticum dicoccoides. The sequence continues at coordinate 249,417,405 of NC_041393.1, forward strand.
TCCTGAAATGATAAACATTTTTTAAGAACTTACTGATTTGCCAAAAAATCGTTTTGTTTTTGTAAGCAAATAAGATGTGGGACAATTGAGTTGGTTTAAGAGAAAACCAGTGGTAAAAAAATCATCATTGGGTGGGAAAAAACAACAAAAATAAGGATGTAAATATGAAAAGGGAATTTTATGTGTTTTCAATATAATGATACATGTATATGAACTAGTAAAACTATAGGTAGAGATTAGAAAACGGATGTAGGACATGCGTTTCAAGAGGAAAATGGAACTGGGCTATGTGTTTGATTCAGTAAAAAAAATGTCTGCGGATGTTGTAAGACATAATATAACTAACGCTGGCGGGCCAGAGGCCAGTAGATACCTGCTAGATCTTTGTGCCACGTCGTCTTCATGGGCTGGGCCTATTAAAAACAAAACCAAGCTTGGGCAGTCTACAGCCCAGTTGAAACTTGCTCAACCTGAAAAAACAATATACGTGCTCAATAAACGAGAGAATTCTGCAAGTATAGACTGATAACTGGTATGTAGCGGGGATATTGTTTTTTCATTGTGATAATAAGTGCATGCACTTGTTTCTAAAAAATTGGAGAACTGGGAATTCGAACGACAGGTGCTTATGCTACCCATCAAATAGAAATCAGGTGCCCGAAAATTCGTTTTGAAACAAATGATTCAGCTTTATATCCACGTCGACCCTTGGCATGATGATTGGAAGCAAATGCAAGTTCATACCAAAAGATCGTTAACAACAATACCAACTTGCGAACGACAAGGTAGTACAACTACCAATACCAAACTAACTTATAATCTTTTTACTCCTGGCCCTAGTGTTCATCTGGTAGAAAATCTTGCAGAGGACTAGCTCCCTCTCCTTCTCTTTCTCCAGGTCCCCGAGGTGGTACTGGTGCATCACCTAGTTGGTCCTCTGCTGGTCGAAGTTCTTGTTGGTGTGCAACACCAGAACCTTTTTGCTGCCCGTTTGCCGGCCGTTGACCATCACCGGCAAGGTATTGCCGATCTTGTGCCACATCGTGTGCATGCCGTACTCGGACTGTATCTTGCAACGCATCCACGTGCCCCTTTTGAAGAGCCCTGGAATTGCGCTGGAAGAAATGCTTCCTTAGGCCACTCAGTGTGATACCTGCAGTATTGTCGAATACAGGTTTTAGTGTACGTAGTTGGCATTTTCATAACATATTTGGCATGTTGCAGTCACTTGTTTCACTTTTTATTAACTGTCAAATTGTAATTGCTTCACCAGGTCTGTGTCTAAAAAGGAAAATAGAGCTATAAACAAAGGAATATGTTTGTGCAAGTAGACGGCCGATCGGTGTCTTACCTGGAAGTTTCTCAGGTTGGGTGTAGCATATGCTGTGCTCGCTGTCGATGGTTGGTATGAAAAAATCGATGAGAGGGTGAGATCTCGCGCTGTCACCACTCACTTTGGCCTCAAGGTGCTCGATCAGCTCCTGATCGTGGGATCAAACTTGACGCCAGCCGGCAGCACCTGCCAATCCTTCGTCGACTTGCATTGGTAATTCCAGTTATATGGTACTCAATGTATGATCAATCGACTGTTTTAAGTGAATGATGAAAGATTTCGACAGATAAGTGGTACTCCAAATCTGAAGTCCAGAATACCCGAACACGTCGCTAGGATTCTTGTGTCACCTCACGTGCAGCGTGTTGTTAAGTCAATTCAACGTGTGGACATGATGAATAATTTGACTAACGTATACTAGTACTGCTATTGTACTACTTACTAGTCATTTTTAATTGATATATATATATGGCTTCTGCATAGCATCTCCATCATCATTATCAGTACATTCTACGCAGGTGAGTTAGGATGCACTTGATCCCAGGAAGGTATCTATCCTTCAAACCAGAAGAGTGCTTCAAACTAACAACAGTACATAATATCCAACAAAAGAGGGTCGTGCTACAACAGCATAATACATGGCTCAGTCTAGATATCAACACAAATCAAGTTGTGCATATTTGTTGTTGGCATGAACCACATCGCCGCATGTCGGGTTTGCAAAAGCCATCCATCGCATGGAAGCTTGATGCCTTTCACACACTAAAGATTATCTGGCAACAAGTTGTGTCGATGAATCTCTGGATACAGTGATTCATGAAACCCATGGTATGATGTGTAAACACAGTCCCCCTGGCAAATGGAAGTTGCATAGCACGGTAATCATCGCCGGTGATATGGTCGATGATTGGTTGGATGATCGAATAATTGAGCCCGAGGAACAAGGAGTGGTTGCCGAGGCTGTAAACCCGCCTCCAGTTGAATACGCCTGGCCCAACGAAGCTGGGATCTTTCTCGAACATGAAGCAGCCATAGCCATCAATGTCACGAACACCCCACGCATTGTACTGCATGTGGTTTGATGTAATGGTTTGGTCAATTTGGTACGTGCGAATGAGCATCAAATGACCGCCGTCAGCTGAACGAGCGATAAACCACCACCCATCGGCTGGTATAATTCCAGTTCCTGGAACCATGAAGGCCAGTGCATTTGCGTCTGCTGCAACAATTCAAATTGGAGACCAAAAGGACAAAAATAAACAATCATGTTCAGAGTATGTGTGGAATTAAGATTATTATAACAGTGACACATATCATAGATAGAGAATTGCAATGTCGTGGTCATAATCATACCCCAAGTTAGAAAAATAAGCCAATGGCTTTCGTATTCTAGCAATATGTCATGGTTCAAACATCATGTAACAATGAGAGGAAAACAGCTATGACAGAGCCTACTCATATTCTACCATAGCACTTACTACCACTGTTCTCATATCAACTCTAAGCAATAACATGTGTTGTTATAAAAATCTTGGAAACAAGAGTAACATATAGCAATCATGATGTTATGCTCATAATATGTATTCTAACAATCATTAGATGCCAATTGTTCTCATGTCAACTCTAACAATAACATGTGTGGTCATAAAAATCTAGGAAATAAGAGGAACATATAACAATGATGTGGTTATAGACATACTATCTATTCTAAATTTGTAACAATGAATAGGCAGTCGTATTCATAAGGTAAAGATGAGATGAGATAGAACAATTACACGACGATAGATTCCACCAGTATAGGAAGCCAATCTGTGCGTCCACCGCGTAAATGATGCCATCATGCACTATAGCATCAGACAGAAATGTTGCCTCAACAGGATTGATGATGAGCCATAACCATGTATGGCGACCGGATTCCAGATAGACTAATCCCATGTTGAACAAGGCAATGAGATTGTAATCCATGTAGTCTTCTGATGGTGCGGGCACTTCGCAGATTACAACTTTTAGCAAACAGAGGTCGAGCCAAAAGCTTGACACATCCCATGCGTAGTAGGCAGGAGTGTCCGGCGGGCCGCGAGGCTCGATGGCGGCTGTATCCAACGTTGGAAGGGTGATCTCTCGCTGGGTGTAGATATCCGCGAGATGCCACGGACTACTGGATTGGTGGATGAGGACGATCTAGTTGGCCTTCATGCCCGCCCAATAGTGGTCGTGCATGAAGGACAGGTGGAAGGGTAGTGGTAGCATGTCGAGGGGCACCACGGCAACCTCCGTAGGATCGTCAAGTCAGTGTCTGGGCCACCTACAAGGATCAGGCATCAACAAGCAGGGTGTATTGAAAAGAGCCGGCTGGTTACATACGAGTAGACAATACAAAGACACCGAGCATGTGGCCAGACGGTCGGTGCTGAGTAGGTCCATACGATTACAGATCTACTCCAAGAGAACATCGGGGAGGGAATTCCAATCGCGGCTCTGCGTGTCAGTCAATTCTGCCATTGGGGTTTTCGGTGCCTGCGAGCCAGCGGGGAAGTGGATTCGGGCGGGCGAGCGAAGAAGCTTCTCGTCGTGTGGCCGAGCAGTGAGTGGGGGGATATGGTACGCGCAAGCTACCAAGGAAGATGGCGCGGGCGAGCGAGCAGTGAGCAGGGGTAAATGGTGTGCGGCCGACGATGGGGAAGAGAGGAGGAAGAAGAAGAGAGGAGGAAGAAGAGTGGAAGACGGGGAAGAAAGTGCATTAAATCTCAATTCTACTAGTACTACTACCAGGATATACCGTCCTTTGGAGTGTAAATAGTTACACCGATGACATGTGGGTCTACCACAAGAGGGCCCATATGTCAGTTAATGGAGGACAGAGGTGCGTAGGCGTATTTGCGGAAGCATGCTCTACTGGCAAACATGATGGCAGTACTGGGTAAGGCTGATTTAGTAACACCACATGTTGGTTCAGCTTATTAATTACGTGTCCCATCTGCTGCGGCGTGTATTGTCACTTCACTGCGAAGACTAGTTGAATAGTTCTCTCTAACCGAGATGGGGAATAATGGATCGCGAAGACTTCCTTTCTACAGTATCCCTATGCCTCTACGCCCACTTCACTCATTTTGCTCCATACCTAGTCACTTGTTGAAATCTGTAGAAAGACAAATACTCCGTATTTGGGAACAGAGGGAGTATCACCATATGGAGGGAACAGAGGAAGCTTGAAATATGAACATGTCAATGGGAGGGAGTAAGCCCCATGTATGCATGCATGCAACATGCAACACTCACATGAACACATGGACGCACGAAACACTCACGCACCCATGCGGCACACAGCACACGACGCAACACACACACTCACGCTCAAGTGCTCAACCTACTCCCTACGTCCGTGAAAGACTATACATTTAGAGATTTACACATTGACCAGGGCATAATTAACGCCCAAAAGTAGCAGACTTATGTGTGCATGCGACCATTGAGAGAAGAAGATTAAATGAAGGCTGTTGCATGCTGTAATTAAGGATAGACATGTAGCCTATACCTACAGCACAAGTTGGTGCATTAGTCAATGAATATCGATTTAGATTAAAAGCTAAATGCATTGGAAGTGTAGATGTACATCATGTACTACACTCTTTGTTTTTTAGCCGATGTACACTCTTTGTTGGAAGACCGAGGGAGTAAACGTGCATGCACTCACATACACAGCCAGGGTGGTTCGCGCGCAAGGGTTGGACTCCTGTCGCGCCTGCGTAAAGTTTTGTTTAACTAATTTCTTTGCTCTACCAACTGACAGGTGGGACCCAGAAACCAGGTGACAATTTAACCAGTCAACAAAGTGCCACATCGACTATGTGGCCGGTCAGTAGGGTGCAATACGGTGCTCTACGATGAGCTAGTGATTGTATAATCACCGCAAAACTATATATAGTGACCGTAAAGAGCGTATTGTTACATACGCTAACCGCTAGTGTATTTTCTCATTTCAAATTAAGCCATATTAATCGGAAAGGATGCAGTATGGACTACTAGTACTAGTACTGCTTTGATGTGTCCCGGCAACTCGCGGAACAAGGAGAAGCTTGCTTACTACGCCTCTCCCTCGCCCACGCGCACGGTGGTTCGTAGGACGAGGAGAGGGTTTTGACTACAGCGCCCTCTCCCTCTCCCTCGCCCTCTCCCTCTCCCTCACGGTGGACACGCAACAGTTCAATCAGTGTCAGATTGCCAGAAGCATATTGTACTATAGTATCATCATTGTTGGACCTTTCGAAGAGGCGAAGAGCCAATTGCAAGGTTCACACGAGTACGAACTGTTGAACCTCTCGAAGAGGCAAAGAGCCAAGCACAAGGTTTTATAGGAGTTGTCATCCTAGTAGGAGTGTACTACAACTATAGCGAACAATGCTACTGTATGATGCCGCCACGTCACGTATATCCAAAGTTGTGCCACCTTTTCTTTTCTCAAAGAGCGTGTTGGAGCCCGTGCAACAACCACACAAGGTGCACGTACACATAACACATTTACTAGTAATAAATTCTAAAGGACAAATGCCAGTATGCCACACAAGTTCATCTCCAATTCATGTGATAAATTTGTGCACAACTAGTCTACATATATTCACAGCGCTACCGTTCACAATTATCGTACTCCACTTACACATTATAGATGGGCTACATGTCCTCCTCCAGGTTCTAGTCCCAGGTGTTCTTCATGGATGGCACGATCCATAGCGGTGGGTAACGGGAATCATTGTCGCAGCTTTCTAGTCCAGTTCCACATGATGGAGACTCATCCAAGCTGAAGCGGCATAAATCAGGGATAGCGTGTCCCAGCATGTCGTTCATCCAGCGGTGCACACTGAAGACACAACCATGCTTCATGAACAGCAGGCCTTCCATGTCATACACGGAAGGTGGCATCCGCTTCACAATGGGGTAGCTGTCCTCGATGAAAAGTGAGTACCCTCCAAGAGTGTTCCTCGGCACCCACGTAGCATCACAGGGGTCAAACTCGGCGCTGTTCATCTGGTACACGCGGCATCTCAGATCTGGGCACATGGTGACGTACATAGTCAAGGTCCACGCATAATAATGTTGTGCTCAAATATGGCGGTCAGTAATACTATGCAGCAAATAGTACTACTCCGGTATAGAGGAAGTAAAATAACCGGCTTATTATATATAGCCACTCTTGGCTACATGGATGAGATAGTAAGACATGGAAAAACAAAAATGGTGGCAGCTAGTGGGTTCAAGTCTTCAAGGGCCTAGCTAGCTAGGTAAAAAGTACTCCTACTAGTACTACTAAGTATACTACTAGTACAACAATGAAAGATAAGGCGAGAGGGTCAAAAAATGGAATACCTGGGAGATGGTGACGGTCCGATCGTGGTAGATTGTGTGACCATGTTGCACATTAGTGGTACCATGGGTAACGACTGCTAAGATAGTTGATCGCAATATGCCAAAGTCAACTACAAGGTTCCAGGTTAGACCAAATCGCGGATGCAAATGCACATCCAGGATCAGCGATCTTATTTTGATTGGGGGATGACTGGTCCCTGCAAAATAATGGAGTACTGTTAGGGATGCAAATGATGGTTTGTGCATTCCGTTTGTAATCTCCCATACCGTAGGATGGCAACCAGATGAAACAAGTCCCCTGGCTTGTCACCGTGAAGATGCGGCCTAGATGGCGCACGGCGTCTTCAAACGTGTAGGGGTACAAATCTGTCGCCTCCAACATGTGCCAGCCTCTGCCGTTACTGCCTCTTGCATTGATGGCAATCCTTATGTCGAACACCGCGGTGAGATAGTAATCGTCATAGCCGCGTTGCTTTGTCGGCAGGTCCGCAATAGCTATCTTCTCCAATCTCATGTAGGCATCATCATACGTATTCAAGCCTAGCCAGTCCGGAAGGCCAATCCCAATAGTGAAGTCCATGCATGCAAGGCCACAAGCTACAGAGTAGTAGCAGAGCACTTTACATACAGAGCCATATTACACAGTTCCCAATGCCCCACCAGGCTTTTCCGGCTCCTCAGGCTTAATTGGGAGGCGCTAGTTTAAATATGCTACTAGCTGATGAGGAAACTGCAAGCGAGGTGCGGCTAGGGCGAGCACGCGAGCCATGGGATACTGGGAAGGAAAACCCGTTCATGTGGCTAGGCTATCCAGTGCACCCAGATTGTGGTGCCGCACGTCCGTTTGACTTCAAAACTCAAACTACCCGTGTAAAATATTGGCTCGCAACGAAGTTACTACCTCCGTCCGGGTTAATTGGTCCCCATTGTATTTCGTGCCAAATTTTGACCATAGATTAAACTAACAAAATGTTCACGCATGTACCAAACATTATATTTTTGAAAACTATGTTCAAATACGAATCCAGTGAGATATTTTTTCTTGACATGCATTAACATTTTGTTAGTTAAATTTTTAGTCAAAATTTGGCACAAACTACAAAGTGGACCTAGAAACCAGGACGGAGGTAGTACTATTTTTAAAAAAGGCCGCCGTGCGTTCGGCCGGGATCGAACCCACAAAACGAGGTATACACTCCCGCGACCACTAGTAGTACTCGTTGGAGTACAATGCAACCTAGAATCACCTTTTGTCGCTAGTAGTACGTACATTGTTCCTTACAAGAAACCCCTAATAATGCAAGAAACCACTAAAATGCCAAGAAACTACTACCACTTGCATATGTGGCAGACTTAAGATAAGACTACCTTATCAACCATTGTACAAGCTCTTACCAACCAGCCCTACCAAGAAACGACTACTCTACAAAGTGCCGTTATAGGCACGTGTCAACCCATGGCCTTGTTTGGATACATTTGTTGTCAATCTAACCCTGCCATCCAAACACCACTTTGGTTAGAGTTAGTTCAAGGTTAGAATCTAACTCTAACCTCTGACAGGGCCCATGTCACCCATTAAGTCAACGCCTTCTATTCGACCGAGCGTTATGACTTGTGGGACCTACATGTCAGTCTGCACACAAATCCACGACTGACCTCCTACCTCTGGCCCATCCACCTAGTCATCCTCGGCCATGGGATGTAGCTACCGCTGCCGGCAGAAGGCGAGGTCAAAACCGTTGGCGATGCGGAGCCCATGTTGCGGCAGCCCAGATGCTAGCTCCGTCCGGCGCTCGCGGCCGCTAGCTAGCCAAGATAGCTCCGTCCAGCTGCTTGTCTGCAAGGTTTGCTAGCTAGATTGGCACGGCAGCGCGGCGGCTTGCTCGCACGCGTCGTGCTAAGGCCAGCCATCTGGCTCGAGCGAAGGCCAGCGCGGCAGCTTGCTCGCTCGTGAGTCACACTCGGGTCAGCCTGCCAACCCATGCGGAGGCCAGCGCAGCGTCTGGCCTGTCTGGTGGAGCGGCGGCCAACTCGATCATCACAGGCACCACCGACGAACACACATCAGTACTGTTTGAAGTAATGTTCAGGAAAAATAATGATTTGAGGGGGAATAACAGGATAGAAGGTCAGATGTGGGTCCCTCATGTCAATGGTCAAACAAAATGTGTTGGTTTAAGCTGCCTCATCAGCACGGATGTGTGGGCCAACCCTGTCATAAATGGGTTTAAAGGAACCTAATCGGTAGGAGTACTAGGTAGTAGTTTTTGGCGTGGATTAAGAAACTTTGGGTATGTTTTTGCTATTTTTTGTACAAGAGATTCTTCCTAGGGCTGGTTGAAAGTGGTAGTTTTTTGCTAAATACTCTACATATTGTAAGTAGGAGTGGAAGTTAAGCTTTGGAAGCCAATAAGCAAGGCTAGTTACATAGTGCATATGTGTACATGATTGAAAGTAAATATCAACCATGAGTGACTAATATCTTTATGGAAAACTCGAAACTATGGAATACTAGTTAAAAAATGCATGATTGGAAATACTAGCAATGTTCATGTGCGTTGCAACGAATCATAATTAGAATAATACTTATTCACAAACTTGATACAAAACACTCTAATTTTGATATACATATGTCACTAGAGATATATTATGTTTCAATTAGAATATATTCCTTGGGCTGTTCTGGTGAGGTCAGGGAGGGATGTGGTTGGTTTTAAGATACTAATTATGGGTTTTCCTGCAAATTGGTAGACAAGTGGGACGTTGGTGAGAAAAGGCAACAACTTACCTCACAGTCATTAGATGTAGATCTAATGGTCAGAAACGACGGATGGCAGACACACCATCATCACCAACTTAGTCTTCTGTAGGAGTACTAGCAAGATCCATGCATTGCACGGAACATCAAGATGCATTTTTTATAAAACACTTGTTGTGATTGACCCTTGCGGGAGTAATCCCATGTGTAAAAACTAATGATATCTCGAGAAATATGAGATAAGGTGAAGATGAGTGGGGTGTGGTGGTGATTGGTGGTCAGACTGATTGGAGGCATGGGGATTGACGACGCCGGCAGCGGCCACCAGGCCAGTTTGTTCCAGAGGCTTCCTTTCTTAATTGCTCAACAATGAGGTTTGTTGGAGATAAGGATGAACGAGGGAAGCCCTTGTCTGCAAATGTGGAGAGGGGTGCGAGTATCTTTTAGTCTAATTTCCATCCGTCAGATATAGATCGGACGGTCTATATTGCAAGATGGCACACGTACCATCATCACCAACTCGGTTTTTTATAAGAGAAGAAATATAAGTATGGAGATACAAACGTATTATCGATACTTGCTTCCGTAAACTAGCATCTACATTCTATTCAATGCCTCGGCATGTGGGGCCTTAGCATAATGACTTCTCGACTATGTAAAACAAAGGTTTTCCCGTCGCCGATCAGGAGGGGGTGACGGCGGCGTGCTGTTTGGCTTGCTCTAGTCCTAGTAGTCATACTAGGTGGTCTAAGCACGTGTAGATTTATTCTTTTTCACGTCTCGTGTTCGCCGTACTGCCACGACTGTTGATGAATAGACGGTAAGTTATTCACGGGGAAACCCTTGTTGAGCGTGTTTGCGAGAGAGAGAGAGAGAGAGAGAGAGAGAGAGAGAGAGAGAGAGTGCGTGTGTGATATGTTAGAGACTGAGGCAATGATAACAGATTCTTTGTGTCTATGTGTGTGTGGAGGATAGAGAGAGACATGTACATGGGGCTTTGTGTTGTGTAATGTGGAGACACATATACATAATTAGAGAGTGAGTGTGTGAGATACACATGCAGACATGGGGAGAGATGAGGATCCAGATAAATGGGTGTTTGTGCGTGTCTGTGTGTGTTTGTGCACGCGTTTGTGTGTGAGAGGGACTGTGTGTATGTGGAGTAGATAGACCACTAATGATGTAAAGCTAGTATAAGGTAAGGGGGAATGGCGTGACATGTGTAGTAGCGGGATAGCATGGGTGCGGGCGGGGGGAGCAGACTATTTGGAAGAGACATCGAGTGTGTGTGTGGGAGAGGGGTGTGAGAGCGAGAGCGAGAGAGAGAGAGAGAGCTAGCGACGGAGAGAGAGAGAGAGAGAGAGAGAGAGAGAGAGAGAGAGAGAGAGGCGAGAGGGGTCGTTTGTGTCCATAAATGGCGTATAGATAGGGAGACAATGTTGATGTTGTTCGAAATTGACCTATGTACGGAGACGCAAGGGAAGCGAGTCATTGTGTGTGTGATAGGGACTTCATGAGAGATCTAGAATAGATGGTGTAGAGAACAATGTGCAAAATCGAGAGCGATGATACATTAGGGAACTATTGAAAGAGTCACGACATATATGTATACAGGGAAGGAGCTGGGGCGGGTCCGCATGTGGGAGAGATAGAAAGAGGAAGTGGTGCACAAGGAGACAAAGTGTGCTTGTTTGCAATGGGGGTGGTGTGTGAGGTGAGTGCGCGAGAACCACATAACTAGGGAGATAGACGTGTGGGGTGACGTTTTGTGTGTATGGGAAATATACACTCTACATAGTGTTTGTGCTTGGGAAAGAGAGATAGCGGGAGACCTAGAGAGCGAGGAAAGAGATGTGTGCATGCCCGAGAGACAAAGTGATAGAGACCTATATTGGGGTCCGGACTTTAGAAGAGAGAGGGGTGTTAATGTGCTCGTGTGTTGGTGTTTGGGTAGAGAACGACTTCTCTATGTGTGTGGGGGGTGAGGGGGGGCGGGGTTGGCTTCAGATAAAGAGTGAGGTGTCTATATTTGAGGGACTTTAGCGTAATTGAGACATTGTGCACTGATACATCTCCAACGTATCTATAATTTTTGATTGTTCCATGCTATTATATTACCCCTTTGGGATGTTTATGGGCTTTATTTTACACATTTATATCATCTTTGGGACTAACCTACTAACCGGAGGCCCAGACCGTATTGCTGTTTTTTTGCCTATTTCAGTATTTCGAAGAAAATGAATATCAAACGGAGTCCAAATAGAATGAAACCTTCAGGAGCGTGATTTTTGGAACGAACACGATCTAGAGGACTTGCAGTGCAAGCCAAGAAGAAACCGAGGTGGCCACGAGGGTGGAGGGCGCGCCCACCCCTACAGGGCGCGCCCCCCTATCTCGTGGGCCCCTCGGGTGGCCACCGACCTACTTCTTCCTCCTATATATACCCACGTACCCCGAAAACATCTAGGGAGCCAACGAAAAACAATTTCCACCGCTGTAACCTTCTGTATCCGCGAGATTCCATCTTGGAGCCTTCATAGGCGCTCCGCCGAAGGGGGAATCGACACAAAGGGCTTCTACATCAACACCATAGCCCCTTCGATGAGTTGTGAGTTGTTTACCACAGACCTTCGGGTCGATAGTTATTAGCTAGATGGCTTATTCTCTCTTTTTGGATCTCAATACCATGTTCTCCCCCTCTCTTGTGGAGATCTATTTGATGTAACTCTTTTTGCGGTGTGTTTGTCGAGATCCGATGAATTGTGGGTTTATGATCAAGTTTATCTATGAGAAATATTTGAATATCCTTTGAATTCTTTTATGTATGATTGAGTTATCTTTGCAAGTCTCTTCAAATTATCAGTTTGGTTTGGCCTACTAGATTGATCTTTCTTGCAATGGAAGAAGTGCTTAGCTTTGGGTTCAATCTTGTGGTGTCCTTACCCAATGACAATAGGGGTTGCAAGGCACGTATTTTATTGTTGCCATCAAGGATAAAAAGATGGGGTTTATATCATATTGCATGAGTTATCCCTCTACATCATGTCATCTTTCTTAATGAGTTACTCTGTTCTTACGAACTTAATACTCTGGATGCATGCTGGATAGCGGTCGATGTGTGGAGTAATAGTAGTAGATGCAGGCAGGAGTCGGTCTACTTGTCACGGACGTGATGCCTATATACATGATCATGCCTAGATAATCTCATAATTGTTCTCTTTTCTATCAATTTCTCGACAGTAATTTGTTCACCCACCGTAATATTATGCTATCTTGAGAGAAGCCACTAGTGAAACATATGGCCCCCGGGTCTATCTTTTATCATATAAGCCTTCAATCTAGTTTTATTTGCATCTTTACTTTTCCAATCTATATTATAAAATACCAAAAATATATTTATCTTATCATACTATCTCTATCAGATTTCACTTTCGCAAGTGGCCGTGAAGGGATTGACAACCCCTTTATGTTGCGAGTTCTTTGTTTGTTTGTGTAGGTGCATGGGACTTTTTGAGGAGCCTCCTACTGGATTGATACCTTGGTTCTCAAAAACTAAGGGAAATACTTACGCTACTATTGCTGCATCACCCTTTCCTCTTCAAGGAAAACCAATGCAAGCTCAAGACGTAGCAAGAAGGATTTCTGGCACCGTTGCCGGGGAGGTCTTCGCTCAATTCAAGACACACCAAGTACCCATCACAAACTCATCTCCCTCGCATTTACATTATTTGCCATTTGCCTCTCGTTTTCCTCTCCCCCACTTCACCCTTGCCGTTTTATTCGCCCTCTCTTTCCCAATCTTCTCCTCTCTTTTTCGCTTGCCTTTCTCTGCTTGTTTGTGTGTTGGATTACTTGTCGCCATGGCGCAGGATAATACCAAATTGTGTGATTTCTCCAATACCAATAATAACGATTTCCTTAGTACTCCGATTGCTCCTCTTATTAATGATGTTGAGTCTTGTGAAATCAATACTGCTTTGCTGAATCTTGTTATGAAAGATCAATTCGCTGGCCTTCCTAGTGAAGATGCCATACCCATCTAAACAACTTTGTTGATTTGTGTGATATGCAAAAGAAGAAAGATACGGATAATGATATTGTTAAATTGAAGTTATTTCCGTTTTCACTTAGAGATAGTGCTAAAGTTTGGTTTTCGTCTTTGTCTAAGAATAATATTGATTCATGGAATAAGTGCAAAGATGCTTTTATCTCTAAGTATTTTCCTCCCACTAAGATCATCACTCTTCGGAACGATATTATGGTTTGAATTTTAAACAACTTGATCATGAAATTGATGATTCGCAGTTTCCCTACTCATGGTTTGAATTTATGGATGATCATACAAAATTTTTATGCCGGATTGAACTTTGCTTCTAGAAATCTTTTAGATTCCGCCACGGGAGGCACGTTCATGGAAATCAATTCAGGAGATGCTACAAAACTTCTTGATAATATTATGGCTAATTATTCTCAATGGCACACTGAAAGATCTACTAGTAAAAAAGTGCATGCTATAGAAGAAATTAATGTTTTGAGTGGAAACATGGATGAGCTTATGAAATTGTTTGCTACTAAGAATGCTCCTCTTGATCCCAATGATATGCCTTTGTCTACTTTGATTAAGAATAATAATGAATCTATGGATGTGAATTTTGTTGGTAGGAATAGTTTTGGAAACAATGCTTGTAGAGGAAACTTTAATCCTAGACCATTCCCTAGTAATTCCTCTAATAATTATGGAAATTCCTACAATAATTCTTATGGTAATTTTAATAAGATGCCCTATGATTTTGAGAATAGTGTGAAAGAATTTATGATCTCTCAAAAGAATTTTAATGCCTTGCTTGAAGAAGAAGTGGTCAAAGTTGATGACTTGGCTAGGAACGTTGATAGACTTTCGCTTGATGTTGACTCTTTGAAACTTATATCTACTCCTCCTAAACATGATATCAATAAGTCTCTCGAAGCAATGAGAGTGTCCATTGATGAGTGCAAGGAAAGAACCGCTAGATTGCGTGTTAAGAAAGATTGCTTTGTAAAGGCGTGTTCTTCTAGTTTCCGTGAAAATAATGATGAAGATCTTAAAGTTATTGATGTGTCCCCTATTAGATCTTTGTTTTGCAATATGAATCTTAATAATAATGGGACTGGATATTAGTCAACTTTAGTTAGAAGGCATCCCAATAATTCGGAGTTTTTAGATCTTGATGCTAAATTTGGTAAAAGTGGGATTGGAGAGGTCATGACTTTAAATAGCATTGAACCCACTATCTTGGATTTCAAGGAATTTGATTATGATAATTGTTCTTTAGAAGGTTGTATTTCCTTGTTGCAATCCGTTGTGAATTCTCCTCATGCTTATAGTCAAAATAAATCTTTTACCAAACATATCGTTGATGCCTTGATGCAATCTTTTGATGAAAAACTTAATTTGGAAGTTTCTATACCTAGAAAACTTAATGATGAGTGGGAACCTACTATAAAGATTAAAATTAAAGATCATGAGTGTTATGCTTTATGTGATTTGGGTGCTAGTGTTTCCACGATTCTGAAAACTTTATGTGATATTCTAGGTTTCCATGATCTTGATGATTGCTCTTCAAATTTGCACCTTGCGGATTCCACCATTAAAAAGCCAATGGGAAGGATCAATGATGTTCTCATTGTTGCAAATAGAAATTTGGTGCTCGTAGATTTTATCGTTCTTGATATAGATTGCAATCTTTCTTGCCCTATTATTCTTGGTAGACCTTTCCTTAGAACGATTGGTGTGATTATTGATATGAAGGAAGGGAATATTAGATTCCAATTTCCATTAAAGAAAGGCATGGAGCACTTTCCAAGAAAGAAAATTAAATTACCTTATGAATCTATCATGCGGGCTACTTATGAATTGAGTGCCAAAGATGGCACTACTTAGATCTATCCTCGCTTTTATGCCTAGCTAGGGGCGTTAAACGATAGCGCTAGTTGGAGGCAACCCAATTTTATTTGTCTTTTTTGTTTTTGTTTCTGTTTAGTAATAAATTTTGCATCTACCTTCTGTTTAGATGTGTTTTTATGTTTTAATTAGTGTTTTTGCCAAGTAGAACCTATAAGATAACTTATGGTGATAGTTAATCTGATTCTGCTGAAAAACAGAAACTTTGCACGCACAAAATTATTTTTGTTAAATCACAGAAACGTGATTTTGCGTTTATTCTTTTTGATGGAGATCAATAGACAAATTTTCAGGACTTCCTATTTTGGTAGGATTTTTAGAGTTCATAAGTTTACGTTAGTTACAGTTTGCTACAAACTGTTCTGTTTTTTGACAGATTCTGTTTTTCGTGTGTTGTTTGCTTATTTTGATGCATCTATGGCTAGTATTAAGTGGTATGAACCATAGAAAACTTGAAATACAGTAGGTTTAACACCAATATAAATAAAGAATGAGTTCATTACAGTACCTTATGTGGTGGTTTTGCTTTCTTTCACTAACAGAGCTTATGAGATTTCCTGTTGAGTTTTGTGTTATGAAGTTTTCAAGGTTTGGGGAAAGATTTGATGGACTATGGAATAAGGAGTGGCAAGAGCCTAAGCTTGGGGATGCCCATGGGCACCCCAAGATATTCAAGAATAGCCAAAATCCTAAGCTTGGGGATGCTCCCGGAAGGAATCCCCTCTTTTGTCTTCGTTCATTGGTAACTTTACTTAGAGCTATATTTTTATTTGCCACATGATATGTGTTTTGCTTGGAGCGTCGTGTATGATATTAGTTTTTGCTTTTTAGTTTTACACAATCATCCTTGCTGTACACACCTTTTGGGAGAAACCCACTTGATTGGAATTTATTAGAATACTCTATGTGCTTCACTTATATCTTTTGAGCTAGATATTTTTTGGTCCAGTGCTTCACTTATATCTTTTAGAGCACGACGGTGGCTTAATTTTGCAGAAATTGCTAGTCTCTCATGCTTCACTTATATTATTTTGAGAGTTTCTTAGAACAGCATGGTATTTTCTATGGTTATAAAATTGGTCCTAGAATGGTAGGCATCCAAGTTGGGTATAATAAAAACTATCATAGGAAGTGAATTGGATGCTATGATCAATTTGATACTTGATATTTGTTTTGAGATATGGAGGTAGTGATATTAAAGTCATGCTAGTTGGGTGATTATGAATTTAAATAATGCTTGTGTTGAAGTTAGCAAGTCCCGTAGCATGCACGTATGGTTAAAGTTGTGTAACAAATTTGAAACATGAAGTGTCCTTGGATTGTGCATCCTTATGAGTGGCGGTCGGGGACGAGCGATGGTCTTTTCCTACCAATCTATCCCTCTAGGAGCATGCGTGTAGTGCTTGGTTTTTGATGACTTGTAGATTTTTGCAATAAGTATATGAGTTCTTTTGACTAATGTTGAGTCCATGGATTATACACACTTTTACCTTTCCATCATTGCTAGCCTCTTCTGTACCGTGCATTGCCCTTTCTCACCTTGAGAGTTGGTGCAAACTTCGCCGGTGCATCCAAACCCCGTGATATGATACGCTATATCACACATAAACCTCCTTATATCTTCCTCAAAACAGCCACCATACCTACCTATTATGGCATTTCCATAGCCATTCCGAGATATAGTGCCATGCAACTTTCCCTCGTTCTGTTTATCATCATGACACGCATTACTATTGTCATATTGCCATTGCATGATCATGTAGTTGACATCGTATTTGTGGCAAGGCCACTTTGCATAATCTTTCATACATGTCACTCTTGATTCATTGCCCATCCCGGTACACCGCCGGAGGCATTCATATAGAGTCATATCTTGTTCTAGTTTTGAGTTGTAATTCATGTGTTGTAAATTAATAAAAGTGTGATGATCATCATTATTAGAGCATTGTCCCCAAAAAGAAAAAAAGAAAGGCCAAAAAAATGCCAAAGAAAGAGAAAAAAAGAAAAAAAGAAGAAAGGCCAAAAGAAAAAAAAAAGAAAGGCCCAAAAAAAGAAAAAAAGAGAAAAAAAATAAAAGGTGCAATGTTACTATCTCTTTTCCACACTTGTGCTTCAAAGTAGCACCATGTTCTTCATATAGCGAGTCTCATATGTTGTCACTTTCATATTGTGCTTCAAAGTAGCACCATGTTCTTCATATAGTGAGTCTCATATGTTGTCACTTTCATATACTAGTGGGAATTTTTCATTATAGAACTTGGCTTGTATATTCCTACGATGGGCTTCCTCAAAATGCCCTAGGTCTTCGTGAGCATGCAAGTTGGATGCACACCCACTAGTTTTATTTTGTTGAGCTTTCATACATTTATAGCTCTAGTGCATCCGTTGCATGGCAATCCCTACTCCTCATGTTGACATCAATTGATGGGCATCTCCATAGCCCATTGATTATCCTCGTCAATGTGAGACTTTCTCCTTTTTTGTCTTCTCCACACAATCCCCATCATCATATTCTATTCCACCCATAGTGCTATATCCATGGCTCACGCTCATGTATTGCGTGAAAGTTGAAAAAGTTTGAGATTATTTAAGTACGAAACAATTGCTTGGCTTGTCATCGGGGGTGTAGAATTTGGGAACATTTTTGTGTGACGAAAATGAAGCATAGCCTAACTATATGATTTTGTAGGGATGAACTTTCTTTAGCCATGTTATTTTGAGAAGACATGATTGCTTTGATTAGTATGCTTGAAGTATTACTATTTCTTATGTCAATATGAACTTTTATTTTGAATCATTTGGATCTGAACATTCATGCCACAGTAAAGAAAATTACATTGAGAATAATTCTAGGTAGCACTCCACATCAAAAATTCTGTTTTTATCATTTACCTACTCGAGGACGAGCAGGAATTAAGCTTGGGGATGCTTGATACGTCTCCAACGTATATATAATTTTTGATTGTTACATGCTATTATATTACCCCTTTTGGATGTTTACGGGCTTTATTTTACACATTTATATCATTTTTGGGACTAACCTACTAACCGGAGGCCCAGACCGTATTGCTGTTTTTTTTTGCCTATTTCAGTATTTTGAAGAAAAGGAATATCAAACAGAGTCCAAACGGAATGAAACCTTCGGGAGCGTGATTTTTGAAGCGAACGTGATCCAGAGGACTTGGAGTGCAAGCCAATAAGCAGCCGAGGCGGCCATGAGGGTGGAGGGCGCGCCCACCCCTACAGGGCGCGCCCCCCCTATCTCGTGGGCCCCTCGGGCGGCCACCGACCTACTTATTCCTCCTATATATATACCCACGTACCCCAGAAACATCCAGGGAGCCAACAAAAAACAATTTCCACCGTTGTAACCTTCTATATCCGCGAGATCCCATCTTGGAGCCTTCGCCGGTGCTCCGCCGGAGGGGGAATCGACCACGGAGGGCTTCTACATCAACACCATAGCCCCTCCGATGAGTTGTGAGTAGTTTACCACAGACCTTCGGGTCCATAGTTATTAGCTAGATGGCTTCTTCTCTCTTTTTGGATCTCAATACCATGTTCTCCCCCTCTCTTGTGGAGATCTATTCGATGTAACTCTTTTTACGGTGTGTTTCTCGAGATCCGATGAATTGTGGGTTTATGATCAAGTTTATCTATGAGAAATATTTGAATCTCCTATGAATTCTTTTATGTATGATTGAGTTATCTTTGCAAGTCTCTTCAAATTATCAGTTTGGTTTGGCCTACTAGATTGATCTTTCTTGCAATGGGAGAAGTGCTTAGCTTTGGGTTCAATCTTGCGGTGTCCTTACCCAGTGACAATAGGGGTTGCAAGGCACGTATTGTATTGTTGCCATAGAGGATAAAAATATGGGGTTTATATCATATTGCATGAGTTTATCCCTCTACATCATGTCATCTTTCTTAATGCGTTACTCTGTTCTTATGAACTTAATACTCTAGATGCATGCTGGATAGCGGTCAATGTGTGGAGTAATAGTAGTAGATGCAGGCAGGAGTAGGTCTACTTGTCACAGACGTGATGCCTATATAGATGATCATGCCTAGATAATCTCACAATTATTCTCTTTTTCTATCAATTGCTCGACAGTAATTTGTTCACCCACCGTAATACTTATGCTATCTTGAGAGAAGCCACTAGTGAAACCTATGGCCCCCGGGTATATCTTTTATCATATAAGATTTCAATCTACTTTTATTTGCATCTTTACTTTTCCAATCTATATTATAAAATACCAAAAATATATTTATCTTATCATACTATATCTATCAGATTTCACTTTCGGAAGTGGCCATGAAGGGATTGACAACCCCTTTATTGCGTTGGTTGCGAGTTCTTTGTTTGTTTGTGTAGGTGCGTGGGACTTTTTAAGGAGCCTCCTACTGGATTGATACCTTAGTTCTCAAAAACTGAGGGAAATACTTACGCTACTATTGTTGCATCACCCTTTCCTCTTCAAGGAAAACCAATGCAAGCTCAAGACGTAGCATGCACTCATGGTTGATCAGTTTGTTTCACAGTTTGGACTATGAGATAAGGATACTTTTGAATAGGCGTGATATACCTTGATGTACCAGAATTACAAACCTAAGATTGGAATTTTGGAATTCGACTCCATCATTAACCTTTGTAATTCATTTAAATGGAGGTACATTTTTTAAGACGGGATTTCATGATTTCAAATTCATATATCAAACCTAGAGATATACACATACGGGCATGTTCAAACTTTATAATCATCCACTTTATTCATACACATACACATTTTTGCTTTTGTCGTCATATTTAGGATAAACACATTTGGAATTTCATTTGAATTGGACCGTATGATGGTATTTGCTTATAGTAGATCAATGATCCATATTTGAATTGAATGGAAAATCTAAGTTTCGAGTTGGAGACATTGATTTTCAAAACTTGCACTTTTTTTTGCGTGCAAAACAAACAAATTGTCGGCCATGATATCATAGTCGGCCATACAAGAGCAGAACACTTATAATTTTAGGCGCCAAAAGCTTTCAAACTTCCTGCTCACATCGAAATATCACGGGCCCGAAAGTTTGGCCCTGCGATATTCCTGTTTTACCCCTGCCACATGAATGGAAAAGGGCTGCTTTGGTAACTCCATTGTTTTCCCCTCTTTGCCCCCAACATTCTTCCCCAGAACCCCTCCCCGACCCCCCCAACCACGGCAAGATGCCGAATCTAGTCCTCCGCCGCAGCGGTGGACCTCACACCCCGTCGGATCTACCTTCCGCACCTTGGAACCCCCAACTGCCAACTCACCACTTCACTGGAGCCGCTTCAGTGACTGGCTTGTCCACCGCTCCAGATCTCCTTGACCGCCATCATGGTCCACTACACCCGATCTTCTTAACCGGCACCCTCGTCCACCACAATGTAGGCCCTTCACTGACTCCCTCGTGCGCCACTTCGCTGGCCCTTCATACAAGCCCTCGTCCGCCGCAACAGATCCGCCTCACCAAAAGCACTATACAACATGCCCGCCGAAGCCTTCATCCACTGCACCGGACTCGCTCCACGGACGCCATATTCAACTCCACCGGCCCTGCTTTACAGACACCGCAGCCTCATCAGGTTATTTCGATTTGTACTCCTTCATTTTTTCTCTTTATCGTGCAACTGTTCACTTACCACAAATGAGCTTTCTTGTATGTCGACAGGCGCCGCATCCGTAGCACCGGAGCCGCTTCAGCAACGGCGACAGCCGGCCCAAACTCAACCGCAACACGAGCACCATCGACGATCCTTATCTATCAAGTATGACAATGATACCCATACGCCGCCGAGAATCAGGTACTATTATCCAACGTCCGGCGCCTACGTTCACTTTCCTAGCATAAGCACCGCACCTTTGAATTTCTTCAGGGCATCATTCAGTTTTTCATGAGACGCGTTATTCTACTTGCACCTGTAGGGCCATACTTCTGGCAGTGAACATGTTACATGTGCTAAATTACATACCAGTGCACATATAGTTAATATGCTTTAGTTTTTTCCTAAGTACTCCCTCCGTTCCAAAATAGATGACCCAACTTTGTACTAACTTTGTACTGAAGTTAGTACAAAGTTAAGTCATCTATTTTGGAACGGAGAGAGTATTACCGTACTTCCTAGATATCACTGCCTACTATTTTACTTCTTGAATGCTATATTTATGATAATGGTGTTGTTCTGATGCCACCTGTTGGTTCCATCAGACTGTTTAATGTTCTCTATGCTTAATTACACATCAGCAAACTAGCATACGGTTCCACTGCTTTTTGTTCGTTTTACCCTACATTTTCTGATGCTAGCTATTACATCACTGCTCCGAGCCTCTGTTCATTACTTGTTTGTGTGTTCTTGATCTTCCCAAGTTGCATGACTAATTTGATGCTTCTATTAATTATGGATCTGCCAACCCCATCAAGCAAAATATTTGTTCTTTTGGGGCTGACACCTTGAACAAGCATAAAAATAGAGGGAAGCAGATATTGTCGTGTATGCACACACCCTTCTTTCATTAGATTAGATGAACCATTGATGATCAATTTGGACCAGCGCATGCGATTAAAATTGATTTTACCTAAATAGAGGGTGCAGAATAAACTACAACAACTAGATTTGCAACCACGGAATGCTGAAGATATCTTCAAAGAACATTGGAACATCAGCGAGGCTTCACAGCAACATATGGTAAGCCAGTGTGTTTTAGTACATGTGAAATGTAATGCGAGTGGGCTACTTTCTTGGCTTGTGCCCTCAACCTGTAATCCTATCGAATTACAAATAGTTCAGTTGTCTGCTTTGCTATATTGCTTGATTCGAATGTTTGTTTGTTGTTACGCTATACCTGAGTTGGCCAATATGTCAGCAGTGCCTGTTGTACTATCGTAAAGAAATGCATGCCTATTTCATTTGAGTCCTTAACTTTTCCTCTCAACTTCATCACAAGACTGTCTTCATAGTTTATATGAGGACACACTGTTAAGTGCTTTCTCAGATTATTTCAATTGCTTAGATGCGTTGGAAACTTAAATATAGCGGTGGTACACTCCCTTTCAACTAGGGATGTCAACTGGGCCCCGTTTAATCCCAATTAAAGTCCACTAGTGGTATGATAGTTCAAAAGAGTTTTTGTTTTTTGAGGAAAATGAACTAGGGAGCTAGCAAAAACTAACTAGATGGGACTGGCGGATGTCATTTATTTGCCACTTACATCCCTAGTTTCATCTTACCATTTTAATTTCTTTTCGGCTGATGCTGCTTCGAACCATTTAAATATAGCTTGCCATGCTCGGCAATAATTTGTCTGTGGTTTACCATGTAAGCTTACTGCCTGGATCATACGATAAATATCTCTTACTTATGTCCAGCAGAAACCTTTTAGGATGCCGTTCACACTAGGACACAATGTACAAACCCATAATCTATTTGTGGAAGCAATGCGTCATCCATGTTACCAGATGGTAGCAGTTCAGAGGCAACACCGCTGGAGAGCAGTCTGAGCACAGATATTATAGTGCTTGAGGCTCTACTAGAGGCAGAAAGAGATGGTGTGGCTGCCATGAATGAGGTAATCTTTATCTTGAGGCTGGAAATTGCGGAATTAGCGGCACGCATTATGCAAGCAACCCAAGAATTGGAGGAAGTAAGAATGTTGCATTTGAAGACGGAGGAGGTCCTACTGTTTCTGCTATCTGAAGCCCAAGGTAATCCCGGTTCTTCTTTAGATACCAGTTGAAATCGTCATTAGATTATTGTACTTGCATGTTGTGTCATGTCTCTGTATGGATTATGTTGCAATACCCCCTATGTTGTCCATGTGTTGTAATGATCCGAATTTTTTAGGCGAGGTAATCCTCAGTACTTGTATGATTGACATAAGGTGAACTGTTTTTCGTGTGAGCATATTGTATTGGATGAAATAACTGTTTGACTCAAAGTGTATCCAACCTACTGAATTCGAAGATCACGACATTTCTAAATCATGATCATATATAAAGGTGGAATAAATCTTTGTTGTGGTTTTGAAGAAATAAATAACAAAACATAGAATTATCTGTGGATATTCATAATTGAATACAAATTGGATTTGAATTTAGTTTGCTAGGGCCCAGGGCAAACGTGAATGCTAATTCTCCCAAGTTTTAAACGAAGCAGCTAAACACCCACTATAATTTGTGGGCTTCCCGAAGCAAGTGTTTGCGAGATGGAAATTACTGTCTACCCCTGACACTTGACATCCATATCGACTGGATTTACACTATTGTCGATAGGGGTAGACTAGTAACTTCAATCAGACGTGACACAACGGCCTCTGAGCCCATTCAGACACGATGGGCGCCAAACGTGGGCGGCAAAACACATTTGATTCAAGCTCGTCCGAAAGACATGTGTCTCTTCCTCCATTTCCCCATTCATACACGGTGGGCGGAAAAACAAACTCTCCTCGTCCGAAATCGATGTAGGCTAATATTTTAAATAGGAGTGAGGGAGTCCTGGATTAGGGGGTCCTCGGATAGCCGGATTATATGCTTATGCCGGACTGTTGGACTGTGAAGATACAAGATTGAAGACTTCGTCCCGTGTCCGGGTGGGACTCTCCTTTGCGTGGAAGGCAAGCTTGGCAAATCAGATATGTAGATTTCCTTCTCTGTAACCGACTCCGTGTAACCCTATCCCCCTTCGGTGTCTATATAGACAGGAGGGTTTAGTCCGTAGGACAACAACAATCATAATCATAGGCTAGCTTCTAGGGTTTAGCCTCTACGATCTCGTGGTAGATCAACTCTTATAATACTCATATCATCAAGATCAATCAAGCAGGAAGTAGGGTATTACCTCCATAGAGAGGGCCTGAACCTGGGTAAACATTGTGTCCCTCGCCTCCTGTTACCATTAGCCTTAGACGCACAGTTCGGGACCCCCTACCCGAGACCCATCGGTTTTGACACCGACATTGGTGCTTTCATTGAGAGTTCCACTGTGTCGTCACCATAAGGCTTGATGGCTCCTTCAATCATCCACAGCGATGCGAT
This sequence comes from Triticum dicoccoides, assembly GCF_002162155.2. NCBI lineage: Eukaryota > Viridiplantae > Streptophyta > Magnoliopsida > Poales > Poaceae > Triticum > Triticum dicoccoides. The sequence continues at coordinate 249,441,867 of NC_041393.1, forward strand.
CCAGGGTGAGGATTTCCTCCCCGGACAGATCTTCGTATTCGGCGGCTTCACACTGCGGGCCAACTCGCTTGGCCATCTAGAGCAGATCGATAGCTACGCCCCTGGCCATCAGGTCAGGTTTGAACTACACTGCCGACATCCGCGGAGACTTGATCTTCGACGGATTCGAGCCCATGACAGGTGCGCCATACAGTCATGATGAGCGCGACTTAGATCTGCCATCGGACAGTGTTCAGGAGAACGCACCTGCAGCTACCCTGGCCTTAGATCTAGAGCAGATCATGCCATCCGAGGACGGGTGGATAGACCCTGCCATAGAGGCTGCACACTCATCGGCGGTAGAGCCGAACACAGACTTCGCCTCCAATGAGGTCCGCATCATCAGACCCTCGGACTCGTCTCCGGCCATAGGCTCCGAACCGTGCACATCTATGCCTATCGAACCTGATTGGGCACCGATCATGGAGTTTACCTCCGCGGATATCTTTCAGCACTCGCCCTTGGGTGACGTGCTAAATTCGTTGAAATCCCTCTCCCTGTCAGGAGACCCTTGGCCGAACTATGTCCGGCTTGAGTGGGAAGTGAACGACGAAGAATTTCATTACCCACCCACCACCCACTTGATAGCCACTGTTGACGACTTAACCGACATGCTTGATTTTGACTCCGAAGACATCGACGGTATGGACGACGATGCCGGAGAAGAACAGGAACCACCGCCCATAGGGCGCTGGGTAGCCACCTCATCATATGATATATATATATATATTATATATATATATATATATATATATATATATATATATATATATATATATATATATATATATATATGGTGGACAGACCCAAAGAAAGCAATGGCGATGAGGCAATGGAGGATAACCCCCTGGAGAAGCAATCTAAGCGCCGACATCAGCGGCGCCGCTCTAAGCCCCGCCGTAGCAAAAATAGCGATACCGGCACACGAGACAATAGCACTCCAGATTATGCCGAAGACGAAAACAATCCCGCCCAGCCAGACTTCGAGCAAGCCGGACGGGAGGATGGGCAAGTTAGCCCTGATGAACATGCAATGGATGGAGACTTGGAGGATGACAATTACATGCCCCTCTCTGAAGACGAGGTGAGCCTCGGCGATGACGAATTTATTGTGCCTGAGGATCTCGTCGAGCAGGAGCGCTTCAAGCGCCGGCTTATAGCCACTGCAAAAAGCCTGAAGAAAAAGCAGCAGCAGCTTCAAGCTGATCAAGATCTTCTAACTGATAGATGGACTGAGGTCCTGGCAGCCGAGGAATACGGACTCGAGCGCCCAACCAAAAGTTACCCAAAGCGCAGGTTGTTACCTCAATTCAAGGAGGAGGCACTAGAGCCTACACTACCAGCGCAGGATGCGGCTGACCGGCCACCTCGTGGACGAGACAAAGCGGCGTATCAACCCGAACACGAGCCCGCACCCCGTCGCCAAACAAAAAAAAACACGAAGGCCGGGGGATACAGGCATGACCTGCGAGATGAGTTAGAAAACAAAGCAGGACGGTCAAGATCGATCTACGGATCATGGGGGCGCGCCCCAACGCGTGACGATGACTGCCAGGCCGGATAGACTAAATATAAATCTTGTCGGGCCGAATACAACCGACCAAACTCATTCGAACTGCGTCGTGATGTAGCTCGGCATAGAGGCGCCACACACCCCCTATGCTTCACTGACGAAGTAATGGAACACGAGTACCCAGAAGGGTTTAAACCCGTGAACATAGAATCATATGATGGAACAAAAGACCCTGCGGTATGGATCGAAGATTTCCTTCTCCACATTCACATGGCCCACGGCGATGATCTGCATGCCATCAAGTACCTCTCACTAAAACTCAAGAGACCGGCTCGGCATTGGCTGAATAGTTTGCCGGCAAACTCCATTGGAAGTTGGAAGAACCTGGAAGACACATTCCTGGATAACTTCCAGGGCACTTATGTGCGACCACCGGATGCTAACGATTTAAGTCACATAACCCAATAGCCCAGAGAGTCAGCCAGGAAATTATGGACTCGGTTCCTAACTAAAAAGAACCAAATTGTCGACTGTCCAGATGCCGAATCCCTAGCGGCCTTTAAGCATAACATCCGTGACGAGTAGCTTGCCCGACACCTCGGCCAAGAGAAGCCGAAGTCCATGGCAGCCCTCACGACACTCATGACCCGCTTTTGTGCATGTGAGGTTAGCTGGCTGGCTCGTAGCAACAGCACATCAAGAAATCCTAGCACCTCAGACGCCAGAGACAGCAACGGCAAGCCCCGACACAACAGACACAAGCGTCACAATAATGGCAATAACGCTGAAGACACGGTCGTCAATGCCGGATTCAATGGCTCTAAACCCGGTCAGCGGAAAAAGCCATTTAAAAGAAACAATCCGGGCCTGTCCAGTTTGGACCGCATACTAGATCGCTCATGTCAAATCCACGGCACCCCCGATAAACCAGCCAACGACACCAACAGAGAATGTTGGGTATTTAAACAGGCCGGCAAGTTGAATGCCGAAAACAAGGAAAAGGGGCTGCATAGCGATGACAATGAGGAGCCACGGCTGCCGAACACAGGAGGACAGAAGAAATTTCCTCCCCAAGTGAAAACGGTAAATATGATATACGCCACCCATATTCCCAAGCGGGGGCAGAAGCGTGCACTAAGGGACGTCTACGCGATGGAGCCAGTCACCCCAAAGTTCGACCCATGGTCCTCTTGTCCGATCAACTTCGATTGCAGGGACCATCCGACCAGTATCCGTCATGGCGGTTCAGCCGCGCTCGTCCTCGACCATATCATCGACGGATTCCACCTCACACGAGTCCTTATGGACGGTGGCAGCAACCTGAACTTGCTCTATCAGGATACAGTGCACAAAATGGGCATCGATCCCTTAAGGATCAAACCCACCAATACCACCTTTAAAGGTGTCATACCAGGTGTTGAGGCCTGTTGCACGGGCTCAATCACACTAGAAGTAGTCTTCAGACCTCTGGACAACTTCCAAAGTGAGGAGTTAATCTTTGACATCGTCCCCTTCCGTAGTGGCTATCATGCACTGCTCGGACGAATCGCATTTTCCAGATTCAATGTGGTACCGCATTATGCATACCTCAAGCTCAAGATGCCAGGACCTCGCGGGTTATCACAGTCAATGGAAACACAGAGCACTCCCTCCGTACGGAGGAGCACACCGCCGCCCTCGCAGCGGAAGTACAGAGCAACCTTCTTAGGCAGACCTCCAATTCGGCAATAAAATCACCGGACACCGCTAAGCGAGTCCGAAGTACTCTGCAACAGGATCGTCCGGCACGTCCAAAGCTCGCCTAGCAATTTGGCCTCTGATACGTCCATTTTGCATCAGGCTTTTATTTCAATATTTATTGCATTATGGGCTGTTATTTCACGTTATGTCACAATACTTATGGCTATTCTCTCTTATTTTACAAGGTTTACATGAAGAGGGAGAATACCGGCAGCTGGAATTCTGGGCTGGAAAAGGAGCAAATATTTAAAGCCTATTCTACGCAACTCCAAAAGTACTGAAACTCCATGGAATATTGTAAAATAAATAAAGAAAAATCATCGCCAAAGATGAAGGCCAGGGGGCCCACACCCTGCTCACGAGGGTGGGGGGCGCCCCCCCTGGGGCGCGCCCCCTACCTCATGAGCCCCCTGGTGGCTCTCCAACGCCCATCTTCTCCTATACGAAGTCTTTCAGTGAGAAAAAAATAGAAGGCAACCTTTCGGGACGAGACTCCGCCGCCACGAGGCGGAACCAATCTAGAGCTCCGGCAGAGCTATTCTGCCAGGGACACTTCCCTCCGGGAGGGGGAAATCATCACCATCATCATCACCAACACTCCTCTTATTGGGACAGGGTAGTCTCCGTCAACATCTTCACCAGCACCATCTCATCTCCAAACCCTAGTTCATCTCTTGTATCCAATTCTTGTCTCCAAGTCCGGCATTGGTGCTAGTAGGTTGCTAGTAGCGTTGATTACTCTTTGTAGTTGATGCTAGTTGGTTTATTTGGTGGAAGATCGTATGTTCAGATCCTTTATGCATATTATTACCCCTCTGATTATGAACATGAATATTCTTTGTGAGTAGTTATGTTTGTTCCTGAGGACAAGGGAGAAGTCTTGCTATTAGTAATCATGTGAATTTGGTATTCGTTCGATATTTTGATGAGTTGTATGTTGTCTAGCCTCTAGTGGTGTTATGTGAATGTCGACTACATAACACTTCACCATTATTTGGGCCTAGAGGAAGGCATTGGGAAGTAATAAGTAGATGATGGGGTGCTAGAGTGACAGAAGCTTAAACCCTAGTTTATGCGTTGCTTCGTAAGGGGCTGATTTGGATCCATATGTTTCATGCTACGGTTAGGTTTACCTTAATACTTTTGTTGTAGTTGCGGATGCTTGCAATAGAGGTTAGTCATAAGTGGGATGCTTGTTCAAGTAAGAACAGCACCCAAGCACCGGTCCACCCACATATCAAATTATCAAAGTACCGAATGCAAATCATATGAGCGTGATGAAAACTAGCTTGACGATATTCCCATGTGTCCTCGGGAGCGCTTTTCCTATTCTAAGAGTTTGTCCAAGCTTTTCCTTTGCTACAAAAGGTATTGCGCCACCTTGCTGCACTTTATTTACTTTTGTTACTTGTTTCTCGTTACAATTTATCTTATCACAAAACTATCTGTTACCACTTATTTCTGTACTTGCAGAGAATACCTTGCTGAAAACCGCTTATCATTTCCTTCTGCTCCTCGTTGGGTTCGACACTCTTACTTATCAAACGGACTACGATAGATCCCCTATACTTGTGGGTCATCAAGACTCTTTTCTGGCGCCGTTGCCGGGGAGTGAAGCGCCTTTGGTAGGTGGAATTTGGTAAGGAAAAATTTATTTAGTGTGCTGAAATTTTCTGTCACTTGTTACTATGGAAAGTAATTCTCTGAGGGGCTTGTTCGGGGTATCTTCACCCCGTCCAGTAGAGCAAAGAGTTGCTCCTCAACCTACTGAACCTACTGAACCTATTGAAAATGAAACTCCTTTTGAGATTCCTTCGGGTATGATGGAAAAACTGCTAGCTAACACTTTTACAGGAGATGGAACAAAGCATCCTGATGAACATCTACGCTATGTGGATGAAGTTTATGGACTATTTAAGCTTGCAGGTATACCCGATGATGTTGTTAAGAAGAAGTCCTTCCCTTTATCTTTGAAGGGAGACGCACTGACATGGTATAGGCTATGTGATAATATGAGATCATGGAACTATAAAAGATTGAAATTGGAATTTCATCATAAGTATTACCCTATGCATCTTGTTCATCTTGATCGCAATTATATATAAAATTTTTGGCCTCGCGAAGGAGAAAGCATCGCTCAAGTTTGGGGGAGGCTTAAATCAATGTTATATTCATGCCCCAATCATGAGCTCTCAAGATAAGTAATTATGCAAAGTTATTATTCTCGGCTTTCTGATAACAATCGCACCATGCTTGATACTTCTTGTGCTGGCTCTTTTATGATGAAGACTATTGAATTTAAATGGAATTTATTGGATAGAATTAAACGCAACTCTGAAGATTGGGACCTCGACGAAGGTAAGGAGTCAGGTATTACACCTAAGTTTGATTGTGTTAAATCTTTTATGGATACTGATATTTTCTGTAAGTTTAGCACTAAATATGGACTTGACTCTGAGATAGTAGCTTCTTTCTGTGAATCTTTTGCTACCTATGTTGATCTCCCCAAGGAGAAGTGGTTTAAATATCATCCTCCCATAGAAGTAAAAGTAGCTGCAACTATTAAAGTTGAAGAAAAGACTGTCACTTATAATGATCCTATTGTTCCCACTTCTTATGTTGAGAAACCACCTTTCCCTATTAGAATGAAGGATCATGCTAAAGCTTCAACTGTTGTTCGTAAAAGCAATATTAGAACTTATACACCTCCTGAGCAAGTCAAAGTAGAACCTAATATTGCTATTGTTAAAGATCTCTTGTCTGATAATATTGATGGGCATGTTATTCAATTCCGTGGTGAAACTGCTAGAATTGCTAAACCTTGTGCTAGAGATAAACATAGACCTGTGGTAGGCGTGCCTGTTATTTCTGTTAAAATAGGAGATCATTGTTATCATGGCTTATGTGATATGGGTGCTAGTGCTAGTGTTATACCTATTACCTTGTATGAAGAAATTATGCATGATATTGCACCTGCTGAGTTAGAAGATATTGATGTTACAATTAAACTTGCCAATAGAGATACTATATCTGCAATGGGAATTGTTAGAGATGTTAAAGTCTTGTGTGGAAAAACCAAATAACCCGCTGATTTTCTTGTTCTTGGTTCTCCACAAGATAGCTTTTGTCCCATTATATTTGGTAGACCCTTCTTGAATACTGTTAATGCTAAGATAGACTGCGAAAAGAATGTTGTTACTATTGGCTTGGATGATATGGTTCATGAGTTTAATTTCTCTAAATTTAGTAAACAACATCATGAGGAAGAATTGCCTAGTAAGGATGAAATTATTGGTCTTGCTTCTATTTCCGTACCTCCTAGTGATCCTTTAGAACACTATTTGCTAGACCATGAAAATGATATGTTCATGAATGAAAGGAGGGAAATAGATGAAGTATTCTTTAAACAGGAACCTATTCTGCAACATAATTTGCCTGTTGAAATCCTAGGGGGTCCTCCTCCACCCAAGGGTGATCCCGTGTTTGAGCTTAAACCGTTTCCTGATAATCTTAAATATGCTTATCTTGATGAAAATAAAATATATCCTGTCATTATTAGTGCTAACCTTTCAGAGCATGAAGAAGAAAGATTATTGAAAACTCTGAAGAAGCACCGTGCCGCTATTGGATATACTCTGGATGATCTTAAGGGCATCAGTCCCACTCTATGTGAACATAAAATAAATTTGGAAGCGGATGCCAAACCAGTTCATGATCCTCAACGACGTTTGAATCCTAAAATGAAAGAAGTGGTAAGAAAAGAAATACTCAAGCTCCTGGAGGCAGGTATAATTTATCCCGTTGCTGATAGTCAGTGTGTAAGTCTTGTCCATTGTGTCCCTAAGAAGGGAGGTATTACTGTTGTCCCTAATGATAAAGATGAATTGATTCCGCAAAGAATTATCACAGGTTATAGGATGGTAATTGATTTCCGCAAATTAAATAAGGCTACTAAGAAAGATCATTACCCCTTGCCTTTTATTGATCAAATGCTAGAAAGATTATGCAAACATACACGTTATTGCTTTCTAGATGGTTATTCTGGTTTCTCTCAAATACCTGTGTCGGCTAGAGATCAATCAAAGACTACTTTTACATGCCCTTTTGGTACTTTTGCTTATAGACGTATGCCTTTAGGTTTATGTAATGCACCTGCTACCTTTCAAAGATGCATGATGGCTATATTCTCTGACTTTTGCGAAAAGATTTGTGAGGTTTTCATGGACGACTTTTCTGTCTATGGTTCCTCTTTTGATGATTGTTTGAGCAATCTTGCTCGAGTTTTGCAGAGATGTGAAGAAACTAATCTTGTCTTGAATTGGGAAAAGTGCCATTTTATGGTTAATGAAGGTATTGTCTTGGGGCACAAAGTTTCTGAAAGAGGTATTGAAGTTGATAAAGCCAAGGTTGATGCTATTGAAAAGATGCCATGTCCCAAGGACATCAAAGGTATAAGAAGTTTCCTTGGTCATGCCGGATTTTATAGGAGGTTCATTAAGGACTTCTCAAAAATTTCTCAGCCTCTGACTAATTTACTACATAAAGATGTACCATTTGTCTTTGATCATGATTGTGTAGAAGCATTTGAAATACTTAAGAAAGCATTAGTCTCTGCACCTGTTGTTCAGCCACCTGATTGGAATTTACCCTTTGAAATTATGTGTGATGCTAGTGATTATGCTGTAGGTGCTGTTCTAGGGCAAAGAGTTGACAAGAAATTAAATGTTATCCATTATGCTAGTAAGACTCTAGACAATGCTCAAAGAAATTATGCTACTACCGAAAAGGAACTTTTAGCAGTTGTATTCGCTTGTGATAAATTCAGACCCTATATTATTGATTCTAAAGTAACTATTCACACTGATCATGCTGCTATTAAATATCTTATGGAAAAGAAAGATGCAAAACCTAGACTCATTAGATGGGTTCTCTTGCTGCAAGAATTTGATTTGCATATTGTTGATAGAAAAGGAGCTGAGAACCCTGTTGCAGACAACTTATCTAGGTTAGAGAATGTTCTTGATGACCCACTACCTATTGATGATAGCTTTCCTGATGAACAATTAAATGTCACAAGAACATCTCGTAGCACTCCTTGGTATGCTGATTATGCTAATTATATTGTTGCTAATACCACCTAGCTTCACATACCAACAAAAGAAAAAGTTTTTCTATGACTTGCGACATTACTTTTGGGATGACCCACATCTTTATAAAGAAGGAGTAGATGGTGTTATTAGACGTTGTGTACCTGAGCATGAACAGGAACAGATCCTACACAAGTGTCACTCCGAGGCTTATGGAGGACACCACGCTGGAGATAGAACTGCACATAAGGTATTGCAATCTGGTTTTTATTGGCCTACTCTCTTCAAGGATGCCCGTAAGTTTGTTTTGTCTTGCGATGAATGTTAAAGAATTGGTAATATTAGTAGACGTCAAGAAATGCCTATGAATTATTCACTTGTTATTGAACCATTTGATGTTTGTGGCTTTGATTATATGGGACCTTTTCCTGCCTCCAATGGATATACACATATTTTAGTTGCTATTGATTACGTTACTAAGTGGGTAGAAACTATTCCAACTAGTAGTGTTGATCATAACACCTCTATTAAAATGCTTAAGGAAGTTATTTTTCCGAGGTTTGGAGTCCCTAGATATTTAATGACTGATGGTGGTTCACACTTTATTCATGGTGCTTTCCGTAAAATGCTTGCTAAATATGATGTCAATCATAGAATTGCATCTCCATATCACCCGCAGTCTAGTGGTCAAGTAGAATTGAGCAATAGAGATCTCAAATTAATTTTGCAAAAGACTGTTAATAGGTCTAGAAAGAATTGGTCCAAGAAACTGGATGACGCATTATGGGCCTATAGAACTGCATATAAGAATCCTATGGGTATGTCTCCGTATAAAATGGTTTATGGAAAAGCATGCCACTTACCTCTCAAACTAGAACATAAGGCATATTGGGTTATTAAAGATCTCAACTATGATTTCAAACTTGCTGGTGAGAAGAGGTTATTTGATATTAGCTCACTTGATGAATGGAGAATTATGAAAATGCAAAGTTGTTTAAAGAAGAAGTTAAAAGATGGCATGACAAAAGGATACAAAAGTGTGAGTTTAATGTAGGTGATTATGTATTGCTATACAACTCTCATTTAAGATTTTTTGCAGGAAAACTTCTCTCCAAATGGGAAGGTCCCTATGTTATCGAGGAGGTGTATCGTTCTGGTGCCATAAAAATCAACAACTTCGAAAGCACAAATCCGAAGGTGGTAAACAGTCAAAGGATCAAACACTATATCTCAGGTAATCCTATAAATGTTGAAACCAATATTATTGAAACCGTAACCCCGGAGGAATACATAAGGGACACCTTCCAGACCGTTCCAGACTCCGAAAAGGAATAGGTATGTGGTACGGTAAGTAAACCGACTCCAAAACAATTTTCAAGGCAATATTTCTCAGTTTTGGAATATTTAGAAAAATAGAAAAATAAGTGGCAGTCCGAGAAGGACACGAGGCCTTCACGAGGGTGGAGGGCGCGCCCTACCCCCTGGGCGCGCCCCCTACCTCATGAGCACCTCGTGTGCCCTCCGGACTCTGTTTTCTTGTACGATACGTGTTTTGGTCGGTAAAAATTCATTATATATACTCCCGAAGGTTTTGACTCTCGTATCACGCAAATATCCTCTGCTTTCGTTTCGAGCTATTTTCGTTGCAGATTTAGAGCACCATGACTTCTCCCTCCTCCAACAACGAAGACAGGGATGCTTGGCTATTGAAGATAGAGTTGAAGAGAGAGGAACCAAAAGAGATCAACAAGGATGAAAGGATCAAGAAGGCCATGGAGGTTCAAGCTCCGGTGGTGAAAGAAGAAGACATCTCTCAACCTTTACCTAACCTTTTCACTCCAACAGATATTGAAGCCTTCAAGATGATTGAGTTAGCCCGCATACAGAACAAGTATCTTACACAGGGGAATATTTTGTTGAAGGGTCATATTGCTGGGCTCAAGGGCATTATCCACAAGTTGGAGGAACTTTTACGCTCGATGTGCGATTATCCACCGTCATCATCACCACCTCCATCACCTCCGAGGAAATAATCACATGGGTATGGGCACTCCCCTTGACAACTGCCAATCTTGGGGGAGGTGACCTGGTATCGTATCACCATCACAACTCCCATCTTTACTGTTTTTCTTAGTCCGATCCTATTAGTAGTATCTTGATTTAGTAGAATAAAGTCATGGCATGATCTAGTTTTGAGTTTTGCTTTATGATCCTTCTTTGTAATCGAGTCCGTGACCTATATAATAAAGATTAGTGTTGAGTCAAGGGCTTGATTATTTTGCCATGATCTTGGGTAAATAGAAAGAAGAAAAAGAATAAAAAGAATCAAAGAGTTCAGATTGATCTTATTGAAAGTAATGACTTCACATAGAAAGAGTATGATGATTAAAAGTTGTTGGGAGTTGGCAAATATAGCTTTGGTCATCGTTGCAATTAATAGGAAGTAATAAGGAAAGAGAGGTTTCACATATAGATATATTATCATTGACATCTTTAATGATTGGGAGCACTCATTAAAATATGACATGCTAAAGAGTTGAGGTTGGACAAGGAAGACAACATAATGAGTTATGTTTTCTTACATCTGAGATAAAGAATGTTGTCATGGGTCCTCTAACGTGTTGAGCTTGTCTTCCCCCTCATGCTAGCCAAATTCTCAGCACCAAGTAGAAATACTACTTGTGCTTCCAAATACCCTTAAACCAGTTTTGCCATGAGAGTCCACCATATCTACCTATGGATTGAGTAAGATCCTTCAAGTAAGTTGTCATCGGTGCAAGCAATAAAAATTTCTCTCTAAATATGCATGACTTATTAGTGCGGAGAAAATAAGCTTCGTACGAACTTGTTGTGGACGTAATAAAAGCGACGGACTGCATAATAAAGGTCCACATACAAGGGGCAATATAAAGTGACGTTCTTTTGCATTAAGATTTTGTGCATCAACCCTAAACGCGCATGACAACCCCTGCTTCCCTCTGTGAAGGGCCTATCTTTTATTATTATCCTCTACCTTATGCAAGAGTCACGGTGATCTTCACCTTTCCTTTTTATCCTTTGGCAAGCTCAGCATGTTGGAAAGAACATGATAT
>NC_041393.1:249453719-249469217 GCF_002162155.2 Triticum dicoccoides
ATATATATATATATATATATATATATATATATATATATATATATATATATATATATATATATATATATATATATAATTGGATGTAGGGGAGCATGAATTATTATTGTTGACATTACCCTTGAGGTAAAAGGTTGTGGGGCAAAACTTAAGCCCCTATCTTTCTCTGTGTCCGATTAAAACTCTGTAACCACAAGTGTTGCGTGAGTGTTAGCAATTATGAAGGACTAAGTGATAGTTGAGTATGTGGACTTGCTTTTAAGCTCTGACATAGACTCTTTCTGATGTTATGATAAATTGCAATTGCTTCAATGACTGAGGTTATAATTTGTTGGTGCCCAATAAGGTTTCTGATTCATACTTTTGCTTTGTGAAAAGATCATCACTTGAACATAAGTAATTATATGACAAAATCTATATATGTTGCTGTTATGGAAATAATCATGATGCCTTCATGCCCGTATTTTATTTTTATTGACGCCTATACCTCTAAACATGAGGACATATTTATTGTTATCGGCTTTTCGCTTGAGGACAAGCGAGGTCTAAGCTTGGGGGAGTTGATACGTCCATTTTGCATCATGCTTTTATATCAATATTTATTGCATTATGGGCTGTTATTTCACGTTATGTCACAATACTTATGACTATTCTCTCTTATTTTACAAGGTTTACATGAAGAGGGAGAATGCCGGCAGCTGGAATTCTGGGCTGGAAAAGGAGCAAATATTGGAGGCCTATTCTGCGCAACTCCAAAAGTCCTGAAACTCCACGGAATATCTTAAAATAAATAAAGAAAAATCGTCGCCAAAGATGAAGGCCAGGGGGCCCACACCCTGCTCACGAGGTTGGGGGGCTCGCCCCCCCTGGGGCGCGCCCCCTATCTCGTGCCCCCCTGGTGGCTCTCCGACGCCCATCTTCTCCTATATGAAGTCTTTCGATGAGACAAAAAATAGAAGGCAACCTTTCGGGACGAGACTCCGCCGCCATGAGGCGGAACCTTGGCGGAACCAATCTAGGGCTCCGGCAGAGCTGTTCTGCCGGGGACACTTCCCTTCAGGAGGGGGAAATCATCACCATCGTCATCACCAACGCTCCTCTCATCAGGAGAGGGAAATCTCCATCAACATCTTCACCAACACCATCTCATCTCCAAACCCTAGTTCATCTCTTGTATCCAATTCTTGTCTCCAAGTCCGGAATTTGTGCTAGTAGGTTGCTAGTAGTGTTGATTACTCCTTGTGGTTGATGCTAGTTGGTTTATTTGGTGGAAGATCGTATGTTCAGATCCTTTATGCATATTATTACCCCTCTGATTATGAACATGAATATGCTTTGTGAGTAGTTACATTTGTTCCTGAGGACAAGGGAGAAGTCTTGCTATTAGTAGTCATGTGAATTTGGTATTCGTTCGATATTTTGATGAGATGTATGCTGTCTAGCCTCTAGTGGTGTTATGTGAACGTCGACTACATAACACTTCACCATTATTTGGGCCTAGAGGAAGGCATTGGGAAGTAATAAGTAGATGATGGGTTGCTAGAATGATAGAAGCTTAAACCCTAGTTTATGCGTTGCTTCGTAAGGGGCTGATTTGGATCCATATGTTTCATGCTATGGTTAGGTTTACCTTAATACTTTTGTTGTAGTTGCGGATGCTTGCAATAGAGGTTAATCATAAGTGGGATGCTAGTTCAAGTAAGAACAGCACCCAAGCACCGGTCCACCCACATATCAAATTATCAAAGTACCGAACGCGAAACATATGAGCGTGATGAAAACTAGCTTGACGATATTCCCATGTGTCCTCGGGAGCACTTTTCCTATTATAAGAGTTTGTCCAGGCTTGTCCTTTGCGACAAAAAGGATTGGGCCACCTTGCTACACTTTATTTACTTTTGTTACTTGTTGCTCGTTACAATTTATCTTATCACAAAACTATTTGTTACCACTTATTTCAGTACTTGCAGAGAATACCTTGCTGAAAACCGCTTATCATTTCCTTCTGCTCCTCGTTGGGTTCGACAATCTTACTTATCGAAAGGACTACGATAGATCCCCTATACTTGCGGGTCATCAGCCTCCATCCTATTCCTAGTCAAGCGGCAAAATTTGTGTTGTGCGCACATAATTACGCACTTAAAATACCGTGGGCATCGACGGAGGCACAACTAGAATGCGGTCCACAATGCGGCTCAGCCGCCCCAGGATCCGTATACCCTGACCCCTTTTCTTTCTTTGAGGTCCATATTTTCTGGAGACCCTTCCAATAGCCTGATTATTGGACCCATCACGGGACGGAAACACCAAGGAGGCGAAGAGCTTTGATGTACAAGGGAATCCCCAGGCGATCTCTGATAACGATCGCTATACCTGTTTTACATACCCACACGCAGCTCGCTATTGGTTAGGACATGTAAAATAGTCCTATTTTTCTTATCGCACTACTTGTATACATACGCCTTGACGTATTATTCAAATAACAATGGAAAATAATGTACAACATTAGCTTATTATTACATTTCTTTATCTTTTTCATTGACTGTTTATTTATTACAAATTGCACCCGTACGCTTTGGTACGTTCAACTCACCAGGGGCTTTGTTGTACCCCATAACACAGCAAGAAAAGTTCTAACACTTTTGACAGTGCGACACCCTGAACTTATAGCACTATATGCATCAGCTCCGAATCATGTCTTGGGTGAATAGTTGGGTTTGCCCGGCTCCCATGTTTTGCTGCCTTACGCTCCGCTATATCGGCTAAGGTGGCACAGGGAGAACTACTGCGATTGTGTGCCGGTTCTTCCGGACGAGCACCTTAGTAGAGAAAGCCGAAAACTGATTGTCATCATGCGGCGAGAGCTGGTCGCTGTTCCAGAGGTCTCAAATCCTTAAAGATTTTTTTCGCTTTGGGTGAGGAATCGGCCTTTGTCCGATTTAGGCGTGTATAGCGCCCCAAGTTCGGCCTTCCAAATACCAGGGGCTACGCCAAAATTTAAAATTATAGAACTTCTATGGCTAAGTGAGAGTGATAAAGCTGTATAGTCCGATTGCCTTGTTCGTTGTGCTAAAAACCTCCTTAAAGGACCAAAAATTTGGATAAATAGTGTTTAGATTTATCCCGAACACCTCGCTAGTAGTTACATGGGGGCAGAAGCCGACGACTGGCCAACTCTCAGATTTTATAAACGGTCGCACAGAAGGTAAAATTTTAAATCAGCAAGTGTTATATTGCACAAATGAACTTGTTTTCATATTACAGGATCAAAAATGAGTACATTCACTCAAATATTACACCCTTAGCACATTGCTACGCCACAAGACGGGACCCCTTCAGGACACTGTCATAATACTTTTCGGGGTGGCAGTGCTTGTTGCCCTTCAGTGGCCCCGCCGTCATCAGCTTCTCGGCATCCATCTTAGCCCAGTGCACTTTCGCGCGGGCGAAGGCCATGCATGCGCCTTCAATGCAAACTGACCGCTTTATGACTTCAAGCTGCGGGCAGGCATTTACAAGCCGCTTTACTAGGCCGAAATAGCTGTTGGGCAGGGGCTCGGCAGGCCACAACCGGACTATGAGGTCCTTCATGGCTAGTTCGGCCGCCTTGTGAAGTTCGACCAGTTGCTTTAGCTAGTGGCTCAAGGGCATCAGATGTTCGGTCCCAATATATTGGGACTAGAACAACTTCTCCGTCGATCTCCCTTCCTCAGCTCGGTAGAACTCTGCGGCATCAGATATGTTGCACGGTAGATATGCGAATGCTCCTGGAGAGCTCCAAATTCGGGTAAGTAAAAGGAAAGTCTCCTTCACACCTTGCTTTGCATAATGAATGCCTTACCCGCCGCTATATTTTTGGCCGCCTGAATCTCCTGGAGGGCCTTTTGGGCTTCGGCTTTTGCATCTTGCGCGCTCTGGAGGGCCTTAGCAAGCTCAGACTCTTGAGTCTTAGAGTCACGCTCCAAGGACTCGTATTTTTTGATCTTGCTGGACCTCATCAACCCGGGCCTCTTGCTTCTCGCGCTCGGCGCGCTCCTTGGCCGCCTTGTCTTCAGCCTCGGTCAGCGCCTTCTTAAGGGCCGCCACTTCGGTCGTGGCCCCTATTAAAGTTCATGACGCTTCTATTAGCGGAAACCATTATTCTTTATAAATATACCGACGGGGTATTGTGTACCTTTGTTCTCCTCGAGCTGCCTCTTCACGAGGCCAAGCTCTCCCTCGGTCCACTCCAAGTCCCGCTTCAGTCCGGAGACCTCCGCAGTACGAGCGGCAGCGGCCAGCAGCTACACCTGCTTATTCACATAGACATATTCTGTTAGACTCCTGTGGACGTTATTTGATCCTCTGTTCGGCCTTTCTTTTTGAACACCAAACAGAGCATAAGGGGCTACTGTCTATACTGTAATATTTTCTTACAATTTTATTACTTACCTCAAAGCCTGTTAGAAGGCTAGCGCAGGCTTTGGTCAATCCGCTTTTGGCGGACCGGACCTTCTCAATCACCGTACTCATGATGGTACGGTGATCTTCACCAATGGAAGCGCCGCGAAGCGCTTCTAGCAAGTTGTCCGATGCCTCTGGATGGACAGGGGTCATCAGCACGGGCGGCTCGCCCCCATTAGAGAGAGGCTGCCTGCCCGAATCCGGAACCACTAGGGGTTCCAGAGCAAAACCCGGCTGGGGGCCAGACTTGCTGCGGCCCCCGTTATCGGAATCCATGGGGGTCTTCCCCCCATGTGCTCGGCGACTGGAATTTCGCCTGGGGGCATCTCCAAAACTGTCTCCCCCTGGTCCGGTATCCTCTGAGACAACACCTCGGTGTCGTCCGCGAGCTTGGGGGAGGAGGCTGTCGGGAGTGAATCGCTGTTCATCGCCGACAGGCCCAAAGATCCATCCGAAGAGATGCCCCGATGTGGGATTTGGCCGGACTGCATATGCATGTTCGGCATAATAAGAAGCAACAAAGCAAAACATACCGGAAGTATTATGGTGTCCGGATACTTACGACTTCACCAGGGGTTGTCCCTGGGCAACCACTCCTCGCCGCTTTAGGTGGCTGTGGTGCAGTGGTCCAGAAGGGAGGTCTTTCCCTTCTTGGACCCTTCGGCCTCCCCAGACGGGGCGGCCTTCCTCTTCTTCTCCCCCCCCAGTTGGAGGGGAGGGATTTCCTCTTCCTCCTCCTCGACTTCGTTGGAGGAGTGCGTCTTGGTGTCTTCGGACGTCATGTCTGAAGCCACCTTACGCCAGACACCTTTCCTGGTCCCCGTGGCCTTCTTCTTGGCCTTATTCTCCGGCACCTCATAGGGCACCGGAAACAGCATCTTCATTAAAATAGGCGAAGCTGGATCTTTGGGTAGTGGAGCCGGACAGTGAATCTGCTCCGCTATTGCTACCCAGTTCTGTAGAATTGGCATGGAGGCTTAGATTCCTCCCGCGAATATGCTGAGAAAAGGCACATCTTGCAAAATACAAAAACTTACCGGATTGGCGGGGCGCTTTGTGCTGAGTCCGCGATCTTCGGCTATGGGCGGTGGTACCTCAGTGGCCTTGAACAACACCTTCTAGACATCTTCGTGCATCGTGTCGAAGAGCTCTTGCAGTGTCTGGGTGTTCGGCCGGGTCGAACTCCCATATATTTTAAGACCGTCTGTGACACGGAAGGATCCGGCGGATGAGCATGACCTGGACCATGTTGACAAGCTTGATTTTCTTGCCTATCATATTTTTGATGCAGGTCTAAAGTCTGGTCAGCTCCACCGATGAGCCCTAGGCTAAGCCCTTCTCTTTCCAGGAGGTGAGCCGCATGGGAACGCCGGATCAAAATTCGGGGGTCGCCGCCCAGTTGGTGTCGCGCGGCTTGGTGATGTAGAACCACCCCGATTGCCACCCCTTCACGGTCTCCACATAGGAGCCTTCGGGCCATGTGACATTGGGCATCATGCCCACCATGGCACCCCCGCACTCCGCTTGCTGGCCGCCCACCACCTTTGGCTTCACGTTGAAGGTCTTTAGCCATAGGCCGAAGTGGGGCATAATGCAGAGGAAGGCCTCGCACACGACGATAAACGCCGAGATGTTTAGGATGAAATTGGGGGCCAGATCATGGAAGTCATGCCCGTAGTAGAACATAAGCCCGCGGACGAATGGGTGGAGGGGAAGTCCAGTCCGCGGACGAAGTGAGAGAGAAACACTACCCTCTCCTGGGGCTTCGGGGTAGGAAAGATCTGCCCTTCGGCAGGGAGCCGGTGCGTGATGTCTGCGGCCAGGTATCTGGCCTCCCGAAGCTTCATGATGTCCTCCACCGTAACGGAGGAGACCATCCACTTGCCTCTCGCTCCGGACATTCTTGAAATGACTTTGTGGAGAAAGCTTGGGCACTAGAGCTCGAGCGAGCAAGAATGGATGAGTGGAGGAAGAAGGAGGCATGAGTAAAGAAGGGGAATCCTTTTCTCTTTATAAAGGCGGTAGAAACCATGCACCTCCCCACTTGCCCTGTAAACTCGCTTATTTCCCAAGCGTCATGTTGATGGCGCAGTTGGGTTACCCACACCCGTATTGATGAGAATCCCGTGATAAGGGGACACGTCTCTGCTTCGACAAGACGTGCCAATAAAACCGCCTTGCAATATGTGCAGCAGCAGGTTGAGAAAAACGGTTCAAATGATAACTGGGCCATGGAGTGATGTCACGCTGTGAAAAGTTGTCAGCAGATTGGATTTGTGGAATATTGTGCTCTCTATGGTGGTATGTGGAAATTGTTTTGCAGAGCCGGACACAATTCTTGTGTTCAAGATATACTTTGGAGTATTCGGAGAAGGAACCCGCCTTGCAATGCCGAAGACAATCTGCGCGCCAGACTCATCGTCATTGAAGCCTGGTTCAGGGGCTACTGAGGGAGTCATGGATTAGGGGGTCCTCGGACAGCCGGACTATATGCTTATTCCGGACTGTTGGACTATGAAGATACAAGATTGAACACTTCGTCATGTGTCTGGGTGGGACTCTCCTTTGCGTGGAAGGCAAGCTTGGCAATTTGGATATGTAGATTTCCTTCTCTGTAACCGACTTTGTGCAACCCTAGCCCCCTCCGGTGTCTATATAAACCAGAGGATTTAGTAACAATCATAATCATAGGCTAGCTTCTAGGGTTTAGCCTCTACGATCTCGTGGTAGATCAACTCTTATAATACTCATATCATCAAGATCAATCAAGTAGGAAGTAGGGTATTACCTCCATAGAGAGGGACCGAACCTGGGTAAACATTGTGTCCCCCGCCTCCTATTACCATTAGCCTTAGACGCACAGTTTGGGACCCCCTACCCGAGATCTGCCGGTTTTGACACCGACAAGGGGCAGATGTGTAACTTCCCCCAGACGTGACGCAACCGCCCTACCTGTCAGCCCCATCCATACACCGTGGGCGCCAACCGTGGGCGGCAAAACACCCTCTCCTCGCCCGAAATAGTTACCGGCAAATATTTGGGAGATGCGAGATTACCGTCCTATCCCCAACCGATGCGATGTACGTAATTTTAAACGGGGGATAAGTTCATAACTTTCCCACATTTCAGAGAAGCGCATCCCAAAGTTTGAGATCCCCCCTCCCCTCCATTTCCCCATTCATACACCTTCAGCGGCACGACAACCTCCGCACTGCGGCCAGCCTCCTCCGTCCGCCACCCCATCCTCCACCTTGCCGGAGCCGCTACCCCTACCCCATCGTCCACTGCAAGAGATGGACGTCTCTCATCCACGTCGTTGGACCAGGATCCTTTCATTGCATTCCCTCGCTTCTTCGGTGCCGTCGTCCACCTTGTCGTTGCTGCTCCGACGACCGCCTCGTCCACGGCACCAGGATTTATCCCCAGACCTGGCCATCTGCCGTCTAAAGTCTTCATCCCCGCCGCTGACAGCCATCGCACCCGCAACATCCTCAACGTATCAGCATAGGCCTACACGGCGTCGCAAGAGAGGTGGTACTCTTCCATATGTGCTTAAGTTATTGATCTCACCTGGAAAAAAGATCGTAATTTGTTTACTGTACTTTTCTTGTCCGTACCAAATCGTAGTGGCTAGTTGAAAGCAAACATTGGTTGCGAAGTAGCTTTGTCCGGTTTGCACCTTCAGATCCGCCATGGCACGGGCACTTGATGTCTACTACACAACCTTCTTCTTGTAGACGTTGTTGGGCCTGCAAGTGCATAGGTTTGTAGGACAGTAGCAAATTTCCCTCAAGTGGATGACCTAAGGTTTATCAATCCGTAGGAGGCGTAGGATGAAGATGGTCTCTCTCAAACAACTCTGCAACCAAACAACAAAGAGTTTCTTGTGTCCCCAACACACCCAATACAATGGTAAATTGTATAGGTGCACTAGTTCGGCGAAGAGATTGTGATACAAGTGCAGAATAGATGGTAGATATAGGTTTTTGTAATCTAAAATAATAAAAACAGCAAGGTATCGAGCGATAAAAGTGAGCGTAAACGGTATTGCAATGGTAGGAAACAAGGCCTAGGGTTCATACTTTCACTAGTGCAAGTTCTCTCAACAATAATAACATAGATAGAACATATGACAAGCCCTCAACATGCAACAAAGAGTCACTCCAAAGCCACTAATAGCAAAGAACAAATGTAGAGATTATGATTGGGTAGGAAACCACCACAAAGCTATTCTTTCGGATCGATCTATAAAAGAGTTCGTACTAGAATAACACCTTAAGATACAAATCAACCAAAACCCTAATGTCACCTAGATACTCCATTGTCACCTCAAGTATCCGTGGGCATGATTATACGATATGCATCACACAATCTCAGATTCATCCAACCAACATAAAAGTACTTCAAAGAGTGCCCCAAAGCTACTACCGGAGAGTCAAGAACGTGTGCCAACCCCTATGCATAGGTTCCCAAGTGTCACGAAACCCGCAAGTTGATCACCAAAACATACATCAAGTGGATCAATAGAATAACCCATTGTCACCACGGTTATCCCACGCAAGACATACATCAAGTGTTCATAAAAGACTCAATCCGATAAGATAACTTCAAAAGGGGAAACTCAATTCATCACAAGAGAGTAGAGGGGGAGAAACATCATAATATCCAACTACAATAGCAAAGCTCGGGATACATCAAGATCGTGCCATAGATGGCACACGAGAGAGAACACGAGAGAGAGAGAGAGATCAAACACATAGCTACTGGTACATACCCTCAGCCTTGAGGGTTAACTACTCCCTCCTCGTCATGGATAGCGCCGGGATGATGAAGATGGCCTCCGGTGATGGCATCCCCCTCCGGCAGGGTGCCGGAACAGGGTCCCGATTGGTTTTTGGTGGCTACAGAGGCTTGCGGCGGCGGAACTCCCGATCTATCTTCTGTTCTGGAAGTTTTAGGGTACGTAGGTATATATGGGTGAAAGGAGTACGTCGGTGGAGCTACAGGGGCCCCACGAGGCAGGGGGCGCGCCTGGGGGGGTGGGCGCACCCTCCACCCTCGTGGGCAGCCTGGGATTCCCCTGGCGTGCACTCCAAGCCCATCTGATTGGTTTCCTTCCAAAATTAACTTCTCTAGTTGATTTCGTTCCGTTTTGACTCCATCTGATATTCCTTTTCCTCGAAACACTGAAATAGGCATAAAACAGCAAATCTGGGCTGGGCCTCCGGTTAATAGGTTAGTCCCAAAAATACTATAAAAGTGGATAATAAAGCCCAATATTGCCTAAAACAGTAGATAAAGTAGCATGGAGCAATCAAAAATTATAGATACGTTGCAGACGTATCAAGCATCCCCAAGCTTAATTCCTGCTCATCCTCAAGTAGGTAAATGATAAAAAAGAATTTTTGATGCGGAGTGATACTTTGGCATAATTTGCATGTAAATCTTCTTAATTGTGATATGAATATTCAGATCCGAAAGATTCAAGACAAAAGTTCATATTGACATAAAAATAATAATACTTCAAGCATACTAATCAAAGCAATCATGTCTTCTCAAAATAACATGGCAAAAGAAAGTTCATCCCTACAAAATCATAGAGTTAGGCTATGCTTCATTTTCGTCACACAAAGATGTTCCCAACTTCTATACCCCCGATGACAAGCCAAGCAATTGTTTCATACTTAAATAATCTCAAACTTTTTCAACCTTCACGCAATACATGAGCGTGAGCCATGGATATAGCACTATGGGTGGAATAGAATATGATGATGGGGATTGTGGAGAAGACAAAAAAGGAGAAAGTCTCACGTTGATGAGGCTAATCAACGGGCTATGGGGATGCCCATCAATTGATGTCAACATGAGGAGTAGGGATTGCCATGCAACGGATGCACTAGAGCTATGAATGCTCAACAAAAGAAAACTAGTGGGTGTGCATCCAACTTGCTTGCTCATGAAGACCTAGGGCATTTGGGGAAGCCCATCGTAGGAATATACAAGCCAAGTTCTATAATGAAAAATTCCCACTAGTATAAAAAGACAACTTATGAGACTCACTACATGAAAAACAAGGTGCTACTTTGAAGCACAATATATGAGACTCACTACATGAAGAACAAGGTGCTATTTTGAAGCACAATATATGAGACTACATGAAGAACAAGGTGCTACTTTGAAGCACAAGTGTGGAAAAAGAGATAGTAGCATTGCCCTTTTTTATTTTTTTATTTTTTTGGGCCTTTCTTTTTTTTGGCCTTTCTCCTTTTTTCATTTGGGCAATGCTCTAATAATGATGATCATCACACTTCTATTGATTACAACACAAGGATTACAACTCGAAACTTAGAACAAGATATGACTCTATATGAATGCCTCCGGCGATGTACCGGGATGGTGCAATGAATCAAGAGTGACATGTATGAAAAATAATGCATGGTGGCTTTGCCACAAATACGATGTCAACTACAAGATCATGCAATGGCAATATGACAAAAGTAATGCATGTCATGATGATGATGGTGGAAGTTGCATGGCAATATATCTCGGAATGGCTATGGAAATGCCATAATAGGTAGGTATGGTGGATGTTTTGAGGAAGATATAAGGAGGTTTATGTGTGATAGAGCATATCATATCACGGGGTTTGGATGCACCGGCGAAGTTTGCGCCAACTCTCAAGGTGAGAAAGGGCAATGCACGGCACCGAAGAGGCTAGCAATGGCGGAAAGGTGAGAGTGCATATAATCCATGGACTCAACATTAGTCAAAAGAACTCATATAATTATTGCAAAAATTTAGAAGTCATCAAAAATTCAAGTACTACGCGCATGCCCCTAGGGGGATATATAGGTAGGAAAAGACCATCGCTCGTCCCCGACCGCCACTCATAAGGATGCACAAGCCAGGTACACTTCATGTTTCAAATCTGTTACATAACTTTAACCAAACGTGCATGCTACGGGATTTGCAAATTTCAACACAAGTATTTCTCAAATTCATAATCACCCAACTAGAATGACTATGATATTATCACCTCCATATCTCAAAACAATTATCAAGCATCAAACTTATCTTAGTATTCAGCGCACTCAAAAGAAAGTTTCACATATCTTGAACACCAAGTATATTAACATTAAGCAAATTACCATGCTATTAATGACTCTCAAAATAATCTAAGTGAAGCATGAGAGATCAATAGTTTCTTCAAAACAAAACCACCACCGTGCTCTAAAAGATCTAAGTGAAGTACTAGAGCAAAAATTATCACGCTCAAAAGATATAAGTGAAGCACATAGAGTATTCTAACAAATTCTAATTCATGTAAGGCTCTCTCTCAATAAAGGATTCAGATCTTGATACTTCATTCAAACAGCAAGAAAAGCTAAAGAAAACTACAATGCAAGGATAGCACAACTCATGTGAAGAAGCAAAAACTTAGGCTCAACCGATACTAACCGATAGTTGTTGAAGAAGAAAGGTGGGATGCCTACCGTGGCATCCCCAAGCTTAGATGCTTGAGAGTTCTTGAAATATTATCTTGGGGTGCCTTGGGAATCCCCAAGCTTGAACTTTTGTGTCTCCTTAATTCCTCTCATATCATGGTTTCTCTTTTTATCAAAAGCTTCATTCACAACAAACTCAACAAGAACTCGTGAGATAGGTTAGTATAAACCAATGCAAAACCTTATCATATTCTACTATAACAAATCACTTATATTATTGTCCAACATTGCCTACTAAATGCCTCTGCATATTTAATACTTCTATCATCAAATAAAATCATTAAACAAGCAAACATATGCAAACAATGCAATCATAACAGCAATCTGTCAAAACAGTATAGTCTGTAAAGAATGCAAGAGTATCAATACTTCCCTGACTCCAAAAATTATGAACTAAAGTTCCCACTGTAATAAATTAATCATAGATCAATATGCGAAAAGATTCAACGTTATACCATGCTCTGACTTTTTCAGGGAATTTTTGCAACAGCGGTAAACTTTCTGTTTTCAAAACAGCAACATGCAGACAGGCAAAATAAGCATGGCAAAGGCTATCCTTGACTTTTTTATTGAAACTAAAGATGCAAAACACCATTCTAACTAACAGAAAGCAAAAAATAACAAAAGAAAATGATGCTCCAAGCAAAACACATATCATGTGGTGAATAAAAATATAGCTCCAAGTAAAGTTACTGATGAACGAAGACGAAAGAGGGGATGCCTTCTGGGGCATCCCCAAGCTTAGGCTCTTGGTTGTCCTTGGATATTACCTTGGGGTGCCTTGGGCATCCCCAAGCTTAGGCTCTTGACACTCCTTATTCCATAGTCCATCGAATCCTTACCCAAAACTTGAAAACTTCAACCACACAAAACTCAAAACAAAACTCGTAAGCTCCGTTAGTATAAGAAAATAAAACCACCACTTATGTACTGTAATGAACTCATTATAAATTCACATTGGTGTAATATCTACTGTATTCTAACTTCTTTATGGTTCATACCACTTAATACTAGCCATAGATTCATCAAAATAAGCAAACAACACATAGAAAACAGAATCTGTCAAAAAGAGAACAGTCTGTAGTAATCTGTATAAAACGTATACTTCTGGAACCCCAAAAATTATGAAATAAATTTCTGGACCTGAGAAATTTGTCTGTTAATCATCTTCAAAAATGATCAACCTAAAAGAACTCTTCAGTAAAAAATGGCAGCTAATCTCGTGAGCGCTAAAGTTTCTGTTTTTTTTACAGCAAGATCATATAAACTTCACCCAAGTCTTCCCAAAGGTTCTACTTGGCACTTTATTGAAAAAAAGCTATAAAACATG
Source organism: Triticum dicoccoides (assembly GCF_002162155.2). NCBI lineage: Eukaryota > Viridiplantae > Streptophyta > Magnoliopsida > Poales > Poaceae > Triticum > Triticum dicoccoides. Next base: position 249,466,995 of record NC_041393.1, read on the forward strand.
ATTACTACAGTAGCATAATCATGTGGACACACAAAAACAGTAAGGATAAATATTGGGTTGTCTCCCAACAAGCGCTTTTCTTTAATGCCTTTTAGCTAGGCATGATGATGACAATGATGCTCATAAAAAAGATAAGAATTGAAACATAATGGGAGCATCATGAAGCATATGACTAGCACATTTAAGTCTAACCCACTTCCTATGCATAGGGATTTTGTGAGCAGACAACTTATGGGAACAATAATCAACTAGCATAGGATGGCACAACAAGCATAGCTTCAAAAATTTAAGCACATAGAGAGGAAACTTGATATTATTGCAATTCCTACAAGCATATGTTCCTCCCTCATAATAATTTTCAGTAGAATCATGAATGAATTCAACAATATAACCAGCACCTAAAGCATTCTTTTCATGATGTACAAGCATAGAAAATTTTCTACTCTCCACATAAGCAAACTTCTTCTTTATAGCATACGTATCATCACAATAATCATCATAAATAGGAGGCATGCTTTCATCATAGTAAATTTGCTCATCAAAGCTTGGGGGACAAAAAATATCATCTCCATCAAACATAGCTTCCCCAAGCTTGTGGCTTTGCATATCATTAGCATCATGGATATTCAAGGAATTCATACTAACAACATTGCAATCATGCTCATCATTCAAAGATTTAGTGCCAAACATTTTAAAGATTTCTTCTTCTAGCACTTGAGCATAATTATCCTTTCCATCATACTCATGAAAGATATTAAAAGGTGAAGCGTATGAGACAAACTCAACTCCATTTTTTTGTAATTTTCTTTTATAAACTGGACTAGTGCTAAAACAAGAAACAAAAAGATTCAATTGCAAGATCTAAAGATATACCTTCACTTACCTAGCCTCCCCGGCAACGGCGCCAAAAAATAGCTTGATGTCTACTACACAACCTTCTTCTTGTAGACGTTGTTGGGCCTGCAAGTGCACAGGTTTGAAGGACAGTAGCAAATTTCCCTCAAGTGGATGACCTAAGGTTTATCAATCCGTAGGAGGCGTAGGATGAAGATGGTCTCTCTCAAACAACCCTGCAACCAAATAACATAGAGTCTCTTGTGTCCCCAACACACCCAATACAATGGTAAATTGTATAGGTGCACTAGTTCAGCGAAGATATGGTGATACAAGTGCAAAATAGATGGTAGATATAGGTTTTTGTAATCTGAAATAATAAATACAGCAAGGTAACGAGCGATAAAAGTGAGCGTAAACGGTATTGCAATGGTAGGAAACAAGGCCTAGGGTTCATACTTTCACTAGTGCAAGTTCTCTCAACAATAATAACATAGATAGAACATATGACAAGCCCTCAACATGTAACAAAGAGTCACTCCAAAGCCACTAATAGCAGAGAACAAACGTAGAGATTATGGTCGGGTACGAAACCACCACAAAGATATTCTTTCGGATCGATCTATAAAAGAGTTCGTACTAGAATAACACCTTAAGATACAAATCAACCAAAACCCTAATGTCACCTAGATACTACATTGTCACCTCAAGTATCTGTGGGCATGATTATACGATATGCATCACACAATCTCATATTCATCCAACCAACATAAAAGTACTTCAAAGAGTGCCCCAAAGCTACTACCGGAGAGTCAAGAACGTGTGCCAACCCCTATGCATAGGTTCCCAAGTGTCACGAAACCTGCAAGTTGATCACCAAAACATACATCAAGTGGATCAATAGAATAACCCATTGTCACCAGGGTTATCCCACGCAAGACATACATCAAGTGTTCATAAAAGACTCAATCCGATAAGATAACTTCAAAAGGGGAAACTCAATTCATCACAAGAGAGTAGAGGGGGAGAAACATCATAAGATCCAACTACAATAGCAAAGCTCGGAATACATCAAGATCGTGCCATAGATGGAACATGAGAGAGAACACGAGAGAGAGAGAGATCAAACACATAGCTACTGGTACATACCCTCAGCCCCGAGGGTGAACTACTCCCTCCTCATCATGGATAGCGCCGGGATGATGAAGATGGCCTCCGGTGATGGGATCCCCCTCCGGCAGGGTGCCGGAACAGGGTCCCGATTGGTTTTTGGTGGCTACAGAGGCTTGCGGCGGCGGAACTCCCGATCTATCTTTTGTTCTGGAAGTTTTAGGGTACATAGGTATATATGGGTGAAAGGAGTACGTCGGTGGAGCTACAGGGGCCCCA
>NC_041393.1:249469618-249495384 GCF_002162155.2 Triticum dicoccoides
CCACCCTTGTGGGCAGCCCGGGACTCCCCTGGCATGCACTGGAAGCCCATCTGATTGGTTTCCTTCCAAAATTAACTTCTCCAGTTGATTTCGTTCCGTTTTGACTCTGTCGGATATTCCTTTTCCTCGAAACACTGAAATAGGCATAAAACAGCAAATCTGGGTTGGGCCTCCGGTTAATAGGTTAGTCCCAAAAATAATATAAAAGTGGATAATAAAGCATATTGCCTAAAATAGTAGATAAAGTAGCATGGAGCAATCAAAAATTATAGATACGTTGGAGACGTATCAGCACTATACTCGTAAAGCTTATGGTTTCCCCCCTTTATATTCACTACCATCATCGTAGGTGCTTCGTGCTGTGCTAGCACTGCTCCTCAAGACCTCAACCCAAAGCTTACGTGTTGAAATACGATCTGATATGATGCTCATACCACTAAAACAGAGAATGTTTAATTGGTCACTTAATGTTCCTATATTCGTTTCGAAAAGCATGTGCGCCACCCACTGGTCCAGCTAGTTCCACTTTCCTGATTTTTCTCTTGATGCTTAGGGTTTTCCCCTTTTATTTACTCTACTATTATCTGCGTAGGTGCTTTCTGTCGTACTAGCATTACTACACCCTTCAAGCTAAACAACACAACACTCAGAATTCGAAAGCTTAGTTGTTCAAATATGATTGTGATATGATACTGATATTAGTTAACCGACACATTTAATTGGTTAGGTAAAGGTACCACTTGAGTTTCCAAAGGATGTCGCAACATATAGAGAGACAGCATAATTTCATTTGTTTGTCACTTGTTGACCATACTTTCTTGTACATACCAAATCTTAGTTGTTATTTCAAAGCAAACATCGGTTGCTAACTACCCTTTGCGCGGTTTGCAGCTTCAGATCTACCATCCCACAGCCACGATCAACACTGTACTCATCATGCTTATGGTTTCCCCATTTTATAATGACCACAATCAACCTACGTGGTTCGTGTCGTAATAGCACTGCTCCACCCATCGAGCTAAACAAGCTTAGTTGTACAAATTCATATCTGATATTATTGCTGATATTAGTAAAATAGAGAGATGTTTAATTGGTTAGCCTAATGTTCCTACTTTAGTTTCGAAATGCATGTGAGCCACATATGGAGAGACCAGAAAGAATAGTATTTCTATGTGCGCTCTGGTTCATCATGGGTGGCCAATCGACATTGTATTGAAAGACTTGTAATATATTCAATCTGCTTGCTCTTTTGCTCTTCTTTAAGATGATACTCTTCTCTTGTGGTTGACTGGTCAGGTCGAGTTGTTCTCCCTTAGTATATTTTGAATCTATCAGGTCAGGTCGACTTGTTCTTCTTTACTATATGTTGAAGCTGTCATCTGCGAAGTGTCATCACTTCTGGAGCTCTCATATTTTGAGTAGTAGGCCACATTATATTAATGCACACACCAAATTATAGCATGCATGGCATCTCTTAAAAGAATTGCAGAGATAGCACAAAGGGGTTTACAGGGAGGCAGTATTGGATTAGAATCACTTCTGCATTACAAAGAAAATCTCACTTGTTTTTATGTTTTGATGCATGTCAGATATTGAACATTATCAAAAAGAATATAAGAATGGGCACACGAGAGGAATATTGCAGAACAGTCCACTGGCTAACAAACTTGGCATGGTGGAGGATGGCCTATCTTATTCACCCATCAAGGTGCTTGCTCTAACTTCGCAAAGTTGTATTGGTCGCACATATTTTGCATCTGACCTCTTGCATTACTTCTACTTTGTTACACCATCTGCTTAGTTTAAGCATCATATATGAGTATATGCCATACCTATCCATTTTCTGTACCTATTCCATGTGTTTTTCTAGTCAAATGTTGTTCTTTCGTAATAGATGTCCAAAAGGAAGAGGGTGAGTGCAGATCCTCAAGGAGTACAAACTAGGTATTTGGGAAAGGTAGTGATACCTATTAAATCAGATAGATCAGCAGCCACAGAAAACACAGGCCCAACTGTACCACACTTTACCCCTACTCTAGTGGCCAAATCCCTATTAGAACTATTGAGAGCCCAGCGTCAGGTATTGTCTATGATATCAATTCAAAATTTGAACTCCTAAATTTCTGCATGTGCCTTACCTTCTCTCTTGTATGAAAACTGATTTCAGATGAATCTCCTTGCTCAAAGGATCATACGATCTCACAACAATACTGGGCTCTACATTGCTCTTGTCAGTACCTCTCTCCCTTTTGCCTTATAACGATGTACTTAATTAATTGCTATTTGATTATGTATCATCAGTCTGCACCTGAGCTTCATTATCCTCTGTTTCTTCCAATATTATTTGATCTATATTTACTCTTTGCAAAATGTAGAATAATGGCAACGCTTATAAAGAATTTTCTTTGGGGAATTTATTGAATTATCCTTCCATCAACATGGAGTAGGGCTTTGTCCAGCCCGTGTTAACATGTAATGTAAGTTCATCCTTCTCAAGCCTTCAAACTTTGTTCTAGTATAGATTTGGATAGGCATCATTTCCTCCACTGCTGTTTGCTTTGCTGTTTACATCTGATTGGATGTTTGCAACAACTACCAGTTTCAAATTGTAGTTGTAAAAACATGTTCCTTATGTAGAACAGATCCATTTATTTGCTTATATAATTGTGAAACCTGTTACGTGTCTCCTTGTTTCTCTTTCAAAGTCGTATCTCTTACGCCAGGCAGAACTTTAGGGAAGATAGTGAGCCAAACCATCTTGAGGACAGCGAGATGACCCCAAGGTCCTGTCTTGATGAAGACAGTGAGTTGAAGCTACTCACCAGCAGGTGTGAGACAACCTCTATGTAGTCGCTGCCTCAATCAGTTCGACTTCTTTAGTCTCAACTTAAAGCGGAAAGGCTTGCTTCAGCTCAGCTCTGACTTGAAGTCAAAGATGCAATGAAGATGTCAAAGGACTGCCGTGCACACCATCATGCCATACATCTACTATTGATGCATCTACCGTTGACACAACTGAGGTTTACTCAGCTTCTTCGGCTGTTTGGGGGGGGGCGACCTGGCCAGGCCTAGTGCCTTCTGAAGTGCTCTTAGTTTTGTATATTCTTTTGTCGGCGCGTTTATTTGCACTGATGGCGAACTTTGATGCCCAGTGGATGTAATATGTGTGATAGCCGTGAAAGCCTAGCGTAAGTTGCTCGCTTATTTATTTCCTTGTTGTCTTGTTTATTTGTTTGCTTGTAGTCATTGCAGTTCTTTTTCCGCGGTTTGCTAGTGGTTGCAATAACCTATTTTTTAAAACTAGGCCACAATAACCATGGGCTAATATTTACTGTAGTGACACTAGGCCTCCTACGGGCCGCAGAAACAATGGGCCTTCTACGGGCCATAGAAACAATGGGCCTTCTGCGGGCCGTATCATCAATGGGCCTTATACGGGCCATATGATCGATTAGCCAAACATGGGCCAATAACAGACCACATTATGGCCGTAAATGGGCTAGAGTTGGAATCATCCGTTCATGGGCTGACCATAACGGGCCATCGTTAATAGGCCGTATTTGATGACGCTATGAAAACGGCCCAACGTATTAACGGACCACAAATGGGCCGACTGTTACCACAGGCTGAATTTGGCCCATAAGCAGAAAATGATAGTAACGGGTCGTAAGTAAACGAATGCTGGAAATGAGCCCAAGAATAAATGGGCTCTGAGAAGGCCGAAAGATAACATGGGTTGGAAACGGCCCAACGGAATAACGGGCTGTTAATGGGTATAAAGTGATACACTGTTCATTACGGGCCAGTTTCACCACGGGCCGTTAATGGGTGTAAAGTGATACACTGTTCATTACGGGCCAGTTTCACCATGGGCCGTTAATGGGCCAAGAGTTACAAAGGGCCTCATATGGGCCGAAAGACGTCATGGGCCATACATGGGCCAGAAGTGAAAAAGGGGCTGGAATCATATTGGATGGCCTAGATGACGCTACTGGGCCTAATTCGGATAGGGCATAACGGGCCTTGGGTTAGCGGGCTGTAAATGGGCTATATGCAAACAGGCCATTTAACAGGCTTTCCATGGGCCGGCTCACCACCTTTTGACCAAGTCAAACAGGCCGGCCTTTTCACGGGAATGGGCCTCTGTTGGGCCATGCCACGTGCCGACGTATCATAGGCGCCTTCTGTCCAATGAGTGGATGACATCTGTCCCAACGATGAGCCAACACGTGTTTCCTCCAGCCAATGATGATTTTACATGTGGAAAATCCCCATTGGTCGGGGCTGTTAACGGGTTATCGGATCCAAAACCCGACCCGATAGCTTAACGGTGTTCCGTTATGGTGGATGACGTGTGTCGGTCACCCTTGAAGAAAGCACTTCTGTGACACGCAATTTATCGTCATGGAAGTGGACACTTCCGTGATGATAATTTTGGTAATGTCATGGAACACTTCTACGACGGCACAGGTATGACTATCTTGATTCTGTCATAAAATTTGTCATGGATGTACATGCATGACAAAAAACGCGACCTACTGTGACAAACACGTATCATCATGGAAGTGTATTTTTTTGTAGTGCATTGTTGGGACTCCACAACCTTGTTATTACTTCTGTTATATGGATTGAGGTAATAGTATTTACATTACTTTATACATGTGATTTACCTCTGTTATAAATCCTCGAGTACTGTGTGTGTCAGCATACCGATCCAGGGATGACACTTAAGCACAGAGACTTGATCCATTCAGGTCGGGTCGCTACATCTGCACCAGAGTGGTACAGTAATCCTGTTCTGGAAGTCATGTTACTTGACCATGACAAACCTACGAACTATGAGGAAGCGATGATGAGCCCAGATTCCACAAAATGTCTTGAGGCCATGAAATCTGAGATGGGATCCATGTATGAGAACAAAGTGTGGACTTTGGTTCACTTGCCCGATGATCGACAAGCCATAGAGAATAAATGGATCTTCAAGAAGAAGACTGACATTGAAGGTAATGTTACTGTCTACAAAGCTCGACTTGTTGCAAAAGGTTTTCGACAAGTTCAAGGAGTTGACTACGATGAGACTTTCTCACCCGTAGCGATGCTTAAGTCTGTCTGAATCATGTTAGCAATTGCCGCATTTTACAATTATGAAATTTGGCAAATGGATGTCAAAACTTCATTCCTTAATGGATATCTTAAAAAGGAGTTGTATATGATGCAACCAGAAGGTTTTGTCGATCCAAAAGGTGCTAACAAAGTGTGCAAGCTCCAATGATCCATTTATGGACTGGTGCAAGCCTCTCGGAGTTGGAATATATGCTTTGATAGTGTGATCAAAGCATATGGTTTTATACAGACTTTAGGAGAAGCCTGTATTTACAAGAAAGTGAGTGGGAGCTCTGTAGCATTTCTGATATTATATGTGGATGGCATATTGTTGATCGGAAATGATACTAAATTTCTGAATGGCATAAAAGGATACTTGAATAAGAATTTTTCAATGAAAGACCTTGGTGAAGCTGCTTATATATTGGGCATCAAGATCTATAGAGATAGATCAAGACGCTTAATTGGACTTTCACAAAGCACATACCTTGATAAAGTTTTGAAGAAGTTCAAAATGGATCAAGCAAAGAAAGGGTTCTTGCCTGTGTTACAAGGTGTGAAGTTGAGTCAGACTCAATGCCCCACCACTATAGAAGATAGAGAGAAAATGAAAGTCATTCCCTATGCTTCAGCCATAGGTTCTATCATGTATGCAATGTTGTGTACCAGACCTGATGTGTACCTTGCTATTAGTTTAGCAGGGAGGTACCAAAGTAATCCAGGAGTGGATCACTGGACAGCAGCCAAGAACATCCTGAAATACCTGAAAAGGACTAAGGATATGTTTCTCGTGTATGGAAGTGATAAAGAGCTCGTCGTAAACAGTTACGTCGATGGAAGCTTTGACACTGATCCGGATGACTCTAAGTCACAAACTGGATACGTATTTATATTGAATGGTTGAGCTGTTAGTTGGTGCAGTTCCAAGCAGAGCATCATGCCAGGATCTATGTGTGAAGCAGAATACATAGCTACCTCAGAAGCAGCAAATGAAGGAGTTCATATCGTCGGGTCCAATGAAAATCTTTTGTGACAATACTGGTGCAATTGCCTTGGCAAAGGAATCCAGATTTCACAAGAGAACCAAGCACATCAAGAGACACTTCAATTCCATCCGCGATCAAGTCAAGGAGGGAGACATAGAGATTTGCAAAATACATACGGATCTGAATGTTGCAGACCCGTTGACTAATCCTCTCTCCCGAGCAAATTATGATCAGCACCAAGACTCCATGGGTGTTAGAATCATTACTATGTAATCTAGATTATTGACTCTAGTGCAAGTGGGAGACTGAAGGAAATATGCCCTAAAGGCAATAATAAAGTTGTTATTTATATTTCATTATATCATGTTTATTATTCATGCTAGAATTGTATTAACCGGAAACTTAGTACATGTGTGGATACATAGACAAACGGAGTGTCCCTAGTATGCCTCTACTTGACTAGCTCATTAATCAAAGATGGTTAAGTTTCCTAGCCATAGACATGTGTTGTCATTTGATGAACGGGATCACATCATTAGAGAATGATGTGATGGACAAGACCCATCTGTTAGCTTAGCACTATGATCGTTTAGTTTATTGCTATTGCTTTCTTCATGACTTATACATGTTCCTATGACTATGAGATTATGCAACTCCCAAATACTGGAGGAACACTTAGTGTGCTATCAAACATCACAACGTAACTGGGTGATTATAAAGATGCTCTATAGGTGTCTCCGATGGTGTTTGTTGAGTTGGCATAGATTGAGATTAGGATTTTTCACTCCGTGTTTCAGAGAGGTATCTCTGGGCCCTCTCAGTAATGCACATCACTATAAGCCTTGCAAGCAATGTGACTAATGAGTTAGTTACGGGATGATGCATTACAGAACGAGTAAAGAGACCTGCCAGTAACGAGATTGAACTAGGTATGATGATACCGACGATCGAATCTCGGGCAAGTAACATACCGATGACAAAGGGAACAACGTATGTTGTTATGCGGTTTGACCGATAAAGATCTTCATAGAATATGTGGGAGCCAATATGAGCATCCAGGTTCCGCTATTGGTTATTGACCGAAGAGGTGTCTCGGTCATGTCTACATAGTTCTCGAACTCGTAGGGTCCACACGCTTAATGTTCGATGATGATTTGTATTATGAGTTATGTGATTTGATGTACCGAAGTTTGTTCAGAGTCCCGGGTGTGATCACGGACATGACACGAGGATTCTCAAAATGGTCGATACATAAAGATTGATATATTGTAAAGCTATGTTTGGACACCGGAATGGTTTCGGATAGGTTTGAGCATTTAACGGAGTACCGGGGGGTTACCGGAAACCCCCGGGGGGTTAATGGACCTTCATTGCGCGCTAGTTTCTCGCGGCACCAAGTGAATTTTTTTTGCCACCGCAGAAATATCTATCTCCCCGGCCCCTCCCTCCTACCAAAAGCCACATTTCCACTGTTCTCCTTGCTTTCCAAGTTCAAACCTTCATTGCTGCTTACTGGCAGTTCTGTCTCCTTGTCGGCGACCCTTCTTCTTGCAGTGCCTCCTCCTCGCCGGCTACCCTTCTTCTTGCAGCGCCTCCTCCTCGCTGGCGGCCCTTCTTCTTGCAGCGCCGCCTCCTCGCCGGCTACCCTTCTTCTTGCTCTGTGCGGCCTCCTCACCGCTGACCCTTCTTCTTATTGCGCGGCCTCGTCGATATGGTCAGATAATCCACACTCCGCCCACACCATCCTCCTCCTTTCCCGTCCCACATGCCCCGACTGACGGAGTGACACCTTCCACTGAAATCACTGCCCCCTCCTCCAATTAAGCGCTACACATAGCCATTTTACACGCAGTATAATGTCGAGGTGAGTAGCATACGGCCGCACGCGCGAACAAGGTCGCTATGGCTGCCATGCGTGTCGACCGCTAGATCTTGTAGGAGCACATCATCTTCGAGGCCACCGTCGACACCGCCGCGTGATATGTCCAATTTGCATCATGCTTTTATATTAATATTTATTGCATTATGGGCTATTATTACAAGTTATGTCACAATACTTATGGCTATTCTCTCTTATTTTACAAGGTTTACCATGAAGAGGGGGAATGCCGGCAGCTGGAATTCTGGCTGGAAAAGGAGCAAATATTGGAAACCTATTCTGCATAGCTCCAAAAATCCTGAAACTCCATGGAAGTCACTTTTGGAATTAATAAGAACTATTGAGCAAAGAAAATACCAAAGGGAGCCCACACCCTGGCCAGGAGGGTGGGGGCGCGCCCCTATCTCCTGGGCCCCCTGGTGGCCCTCCGGTGCCCATCTTCTGCTTATGAAGGCTTTTACCCTGGAAAAAATCATAAGCAAGCTTACGGGACGAAACTCCGCCGCCACGAGGTGGAACCTTGGCGGAACCAATCTAGGGCTACAGCAGCGCTGTTCTGCCAGGGAAACTTCCCTCCGGGAAGGGGAAATCATCATCATCGCCATCACCAACGATCCTCTCATCGGGAGGGGGTCAATCTCCATCAACATCTTCACCAGCACCATCTCCTCTCAAAACCCTAGTTCATCTCTTGTATCCAATCTTGTATCAAAACCACAAATTGGTACCTGTGGGTTGCTAGTAGTGTTGATTACTCCTTGTAGTTGATGCTAATTGGTTTACTTGGTGGAAGATCATATGTTCAAATCCTAAATGCATATTAATACCCCTCTGATCATGAACATGAATATGCTTTGTGAGTAGTTATGTTTGTTCCTAAGGACATCGGTGAAGTCTTGCTATTAGTAGTCATGTGAATTTGGTATTCGTTCGATATTTTGATGAGATGTATGTTGTCTCTCCTCTAGTGGTGTTATGTGAATGTCGACCACATGACACTTCACCATTATTTGGGCCTAGAGGAAGGCATTGGGAAGTAATAAGTAGATGATGGGTTGCTAGAGTGACAGAAGCTTAAACCCTAGTTTATGTGTTGCTACGTAAGGGGCTGATTTGGATCCACTAGTTTCATGCTATGGTTAGGTTTACCTTAATACTTCTTTTGTAGTTGTGGATGCTTGCAATAGGGGTTAATCATAAGTGGGATGCTTGTCCAAGAAAGGGCAGTACCCAAGCACCGGTCCACCCACATATCAAATTATCAAAGTACCGAACGCGAATCATATGAGCGTGATGAAAACTAGCTTGACGATAATTCCCATGTGTCCTCGGGAGCGCTTTTCCTATTATAAGAGTTTGTCCAGGCTTGTCCTTTGCTACAAAAAGGATTGGGCCACCTTGCTGCACTTTATTTACTTTTGTTACTTGTTGCTCGTTACAATTTATCTTATCACAAAACAATCTGTTACCACTTATTTCAGTACTTGCAGAGAATACCTTACTGAAAACCGCTTGTCATTTCCTTCTACTCCTCGTTGGGTTCGACACTCTTGCTTATCGAAAGGACTACGATAGATTCCCTATACTTTTGGGTCATCAAGACTCTTTTCTGTCACCGTTGCCGGGGAGTGAAGCGCCTTTGGTGAGTGAAATTTGGTAAGGAAACATTTATATAGTGTGCTGAAATTTTCTGTCACTTGTTACTATGGAAACTAATCCTTTGAGGGCTTCATTGGGGCATCTTCGCCTAGTAGAGCAAAGAGTTGCTCCTCAACCTACTGAGCCTATTGAAAATGTTTACTTTGAGATTCCTTCAGGTATGATAGAGAAACTGCTAGCTAATCCCTTTGCAGGAGATGGAACATTGCATCCCGATTTACACCTTATCTTTGTGGATGAAGTTTCTGGATTATTTAAGCTTGCAGGTATTCCCGATGATGTTGTTAAAAGGAAGGTCTTCCCTTTATCTTTGAAGGGAGATGCATTGACATGGTATAGGCTATGTGATGATACGGGATATTGGAATTATAAATGATTGAAGTTGGAATTTCACCAGAAGTTCTATCCTATGCATCTTGTTCATCATGATCGTACTTACATATATAATTTTTGGCCTCGCGAAGGAGAAAGCATCGCTCAAGATTGGGGGAGGCTTAAGTCAATGTTATATTCATGCCCCAATCATGAGCTCTCAAGAGATATGATTATTCAAAAAAATTATGCTCGGCTTTCTCTCAATGATCGCACCATGCTTGATACTTCCTGTTTTGGTTCTTATATGCTAAAGACTATTGAATTCAAGTGGGACTTATTGGAAAGAATTAAATGCAACTCTGAAGATTGGGGTTCCGACGATGGTAAGGAGTCAGGTATAACACCTAAGTTTAATTGTGTTAAATCTTTTATGTATACTGATGCTTTTCGTGGATTTACCGCTAAGTATGGACTTGACTCTGAGATAGTAGCTGCTTTTTGTGAATATTTTGCTACTCACGTTGATCTCCCTAAGGACAAGTGCTTTAAATATAATCCTCCCATTGAAGTAAAACTAGTTGCACCTATTACAGTTGAAGAAAAGACTATCACTTATAATGATCCTATTGTCCCTACTAGTTATGTTGAGAAACCACCTTTTCCTGTTAGGATGAAGGATCATGCTAAGACTTCAACTGTTGTTCGTAAGAGTAATACTAGAACTTGTACACCTCCTGAGCAAATCAAAGTTGAACCTAGTATTGCTATGGTTAAAGATCTCTTGGATTATAATTTAGATGGGCATGTTATTTACTTCTATGAACAAGCTGCTAATATTGCTGTCACGACCAGTTTTTCAATAAAATACTTATTGAGAAATCGATCTCTTGATTCCAGTATAGGAAGAGTTATCCTTACTGGTAGACAAATACTTCAATACAGAAGACCAGTAGCATCAAATATATTACAGGGTTGAGCTGAGGATGCTCAACAATATATTACAAACACGCCAATATTGTACATAAGGGCGGTTATGACACAGGGGTGTGGTGACATGCTACTAGCTCGAGATAAAAGTGGTGGTGGATAACTTGACTCCTAACTGGCAGCTCATCGAGCGTCGAGGTGAGGCTCGATGAATTTATTTTTGGGGTTGCGGAAGCGGATATAATACAGTGACCAAATCCAAGATCGCACGGGACTGACTGGGACTCCTCTAGGCGTCGGACTCGCTATCGAACTATTCATCCATGAGATCGCCTTCATCAACATCTGGCCAAATCAACAAGCCAGGTGAGTACTTTGAAAGTACTCGCAAGACAGTTCAGACAAAAGATATAACAATTGCATGCATGAATGCGTCATGAGCAAAAATAATGATACTCATCCAAATAATAAAACTGCACGACATGGTAAGTAAAACAAACAACTGAAAACCGATCGGGTGTCTGGAGCGATGCCTCAAAGGTAAACAAATGAAAATCATGCCGCAGTCGGGCGTCTAGGCGACACCACATAAAGGGCTTATATTGAAAAGTAAAAGACAAGCGTGCCACAGTCGGACGTCTGAGTGACATCGCAGAAAGGGCTTATATCAAAAGTAAATAACAAGCGTGCCATAGTCGGACATCTGAGCGACATTGCAGAAAGGGCTTTTATTGAAAATAAATAACAAGCGTGCCACAGTCGGACGTCTGAGCGACATCACAGAAAGAGCTTATATCAAAAATAAATAACAGGTTAGTCCATCCACAAGAATAAACTGTTAACCTGACTTAACACTCATGTGGTTCACCGGAGTTTGTCACTGAGACTGACATTTGACGAGATAAGATGATCACAGTACTTGGACATGTACAAGATGATTCAAAGGATTTTTAACTCTGCAGAGTTTGTACTAACTGCCCACAGCCAACGGATTTCCGTAGTCACGAATGACTAGTTCCATTTACGGTATTTCGGTAGAAACACATCTAACCAGTACACACCCATTCCACCTCATGATGCCAGGAATCACCCTTGACAACGTCCAAGAAAAACTTTGAGACGGGGAGGTCACAACCTCGAATAGCATGGGATCAAATTTCTGTACGCGCGCTCTAAGGGGTGCCCCCCTCTTGGTCCCAATCGGAAACACCCATGCCCCCTAACCGGATGACTGGCTTTAATCTAGGGCCATGGAACCATCATCACGGCCTCTCGATTTGGTGTGTACTAGGAAAATGGTTTGCAACTTACTAAGCCATATCCCTTGCGGAAAACATGTGGTAGTACAGGAAGGGAAAACGGATGGAAACTGGACTGAATCATTTGACACTTGAGTCAAATATTCTGGCATAAGACTGGCATGCGACAACACTGCCATCTTACCCATCCTCATGCCATCACATGGCCATGCAAACTCATATCCAACAACTCATGGATTTTCGAAACTCACTTGCCTCATATATGCATGTAATATGACATTCATCAAGATGCTCATAAACATGCCATGAAACTACTAAATGCAAACAATGGCAAGACACTCACCATATCAAAAGTTCAATCATGCTTGCCTGGTTCAGAGTAGTCGGAGTCTAACTGGGTGAAGTTCGCAGCTCCGTCACCTCCTTCGGTATCTACGGTATACAGAAATACACACACTATCGTAAATACCATGAGGTGCACAAAAGTATTCCAAATATTTCTCAAATAAATCTGATAAAAAACTAGATAAATTTTTAAAGAGGACAGAAAAAGGATCAAACAAATATCCTTCTCTGTTTAAAAGTTATAAGGGTTTTAATTCAGGGACCTTTCTTAAATGAAATAGAAAACTCTCAGGGGGCTGAGCAGAAAAGTCCAGAAAACAATTCGGATTAGAAAGCGCATTTGCCAGAATACGCTTTCAGAAAATGGTTCGAAAAAAAGAACAGAGAGGCTGACGGGCGGGTTCCACCCGTCAGGTTTGAATATTCAAACGAGGGAGACGGGGCTCATCGGCGCCCAAGAGCTGCGGTGGTCACCGGCGGCGATTCACGGCGAGGCAGGGGGATCGGGTGGTACCTCCGTGTTCAGTGCGTCCTTCCGCGTCGGTGGGTGGTGGTGGTGCTCGCCGGCGAGCACCACGTCGACGGCGGCCCTTGCTCTGGCGGACGGTGGTTCGCGTAGTCGTGGGCCTCGTCGGAGAGAGCTGCTGGGGTCAAATTGGAGTGGGGGTTAGTCTCCTAGAGGTGTCATGAGGCTACGGGTAAGTCTAGGGCAGTGGAGGAGCTCTCACCAGAGAGAACGCTGCCGGAGCCCGAAGTGGACGGAGGTGGCCGGAGTTGAGGAAGAAGGGCCCCTCGAGGCTCTTCCAGTGGCTGGGCGGGGTCTGGTGAGGTGGTGGAGATGTGCGGGGTCGAGAGCAAGCTCGGAGGCGCTATTTATAGCCGGCCCGAGGCGGTTGCCGTGAACGGGATAAGTCCGGCGAGCGATTACGGCGGCGCTGTGGCTGGACAGTTGGTTTAGGGGCTTGAGCATCGTCTAGACGGAGTACTGATTCCATCCCGGTGCCTAACTCAGCAAGGCAGGGGCGGTTACGGCCTGTCCCCAATGGAACGGCCGTACGGCACGTCGGCGGCAGAGAGCGCGCCCTGAGCGTGCCAGGCCACGGCGACGGTGCTGCAGGCGTGCGCTGGCAAGGGAGACAGCCACGCGGAGCTCCCAGGTGGCTTGGGCGGTGCCGAACGGCGTTGTGCCGCAGGGTGCCCCCTGTCGGCCGCCACGGGAGGTTCTGCCGCCGCGGAAGACGCCGGCGCAGGCGGGCCAGGGTGCCACCGACGCCAGGAACCAGCCAAGTGCACGTGCGGCGCTCCAGACAGGGAGGAGGGGCCGTGCGCAACGCGCCAGGCGCACAGTTGACAGGTGACTGAACACTGACGAAGAAACGACACTGAACTTTCTGAAACACTGAATTTTTCTGAAAATGCATAGTAACAGTGCTGGCCAGGTGTTCAACAGAATGATTCTGGTATGTGGGAGGTTCTCCTTGAGCCTATTTATGGTGGGGTGGCCTCTCATTGCATCTGGGGGCTGCCTGAATTTTGGTGGAATTTTTGGAGAAGAGGAGATATGAATTTCACCAAATTTGACAAATCTGGTCCAAACTTGCAGAGACTAAAATTTGAAAATTTTGAAAAGAAGAAGAGTGGATCTTGATGATTCTAGGTTGTGGGTACTAAGGACTATCCAAAGGAGTTGGTTTGAGATCAAAACTCAAAGGAAATTAGGCACTTCCTTTGTAGAGCATCTAGGCTTAGAAATAATGGCAGAATTGTTTTGAGGAGAAAAACAAAAGGATAAAGATCCAAAAATGGATTTAACTTGTTGGGATAGAATGTTTGGATTGCCCTAAAGTGGAAGGAGGGATTTTTGGGAGAATTTTACCACAAGAGGCATGGTAAAAACAAGAATGGATCAAAACCAAAGAACAGCCCAAAACCAAAAAGGTTTTATTTTTTTTTTGAAGAAATTAAATCCAAGAAATGCTTTTGAGAAGAAAAACTCAGAAGAGAGGTTTTTAAGAAGGGTTTAAATGACCTTCATCAAACCAAGTAAGGCTTTGCTGCAAACAAAAACAACAAATTTTTTGGAGTGTCACAGCACCTACCCCCTTAGGAAAAATCTCGTCCCTGAGATTTCAGCTGATCCTCAAATAGGTGTGGGTGCTCTGTCCGAAGAAAATCCTCCCTTTCCCAAGTTGCTTCATTCTCGGTGTGATTGCTCCACTGAACTCTGAAAAACTTGATGGTTTTCTGTTGGGTCCTCCTTTCAGACTCCTCTAATATTTTTATTGGGAGCTCCCGGTAGGTGAGGTCTGGTTGCACGTCTATGTTTTCATGTGATACTTGCTTCTCTGGGTTGCTCACGTACTTCCTCAACTGCGAGATGTGGAACACGTTGTGGACATCGGATAAATCTTCGAGTAAGTCTAGCTGGTAGGCTACCATGCCTCTTCGGGCCACTATACAGAATGGTCCGATGAATCTTGGTGTTGGCTTTCCCTTAACCTTGAATCATTGCAGACCCCTCATAGGAGAAACTCTTAGGTACACAAACTCTCCGAGTTCAAAACTGATTTCCCGATGCTTTCGATTGTAATAACTCTTTTGTCGACTCTGAGCTATCTTGATTCGATCCCTAATCATCTTAACTTTTTCCTCAGCCTCCTTGAGCATATCTGGGCCGAAGATATGGCTGTCTCCGTTCTCTGACCAATTTAGAGGTGTACGGCATCTTCGCCCATACAGAGCTTCAAATGGTGCCATTTGCAGGCTGGCTTGATAACTGTTGTTTTATGCGAACTCTGCATACGGCAAGCTTTCTTCCGAACTGGTTCCGTAGGTGAGAACACACGCTCTCAGCATGTCTTCTAGAATTTGGTTTACGCATTCAGTTTGCCCATCAGTCTGGGGGTGGTATGCGGTACTGAATGCTAGTTGGGTTCCCAGTGCCTGTTGTAGATGATCCCAAAATCTAGAGCCGAACTGTGTGCCTCTGTCAGATATGATAGTCTTTGGGACTCCATGCAGACAGACGATACGAGCAAGATAAAGCCGGGCAAGCTTCTGTGTGGTGTGAGTTGACTTCACCGGAATAAAATGTGCTACCTTAGTTAATCTGTCGGTGATGACCCATATGGCATTATTTCCGTGTCGTGACCGAGGTAGCCCAACAATAAAATCCATTCCAATCTCGTCCCATTTCCACTCGGGTATCTTGTTTGGCTGTAATAGTCCGGCTGGTTTCTGGTGCTCGGCCTTGATACGTTGACAAGAAGCATGCAATGAATGTGGCTATGTCCCTTTTCATACCGTGCCACCAAAAAATTTCCTGAAGGTCCTTGTACATTTTTGTTCCTCCAGGATGGATTGAATATGGAGCGGTGTGGCTTTCAGCTAGAATCTGTTGTTTGAGGTCCTGGATATTTGATACGCAAAGTCTCTCTCCGTACCACAATATTCCTTGCTCATCTACGTTGAATTCTGAGGTCCTACCCAAACTCACTTTCCTTTTTATGCCAACAATGCTGGGGTGTCCATGCTGAGCCTCCTTAATATTTTCCATCAGGGTAGGTTGTATTTCCAAATTCCACACACTGCCTTTGGTGATCATTCTTAAATTGAGTTTGGCGAATTCCTGTTGAAATTCTGGCCTCAAATTTGGCATACTGCTGTTGTCCGAGCTGGGGTTCCGACTAAGGGCATCTGCTACTACATTTGCTTTTCCGGGATGATAGTGGATTCCAACATCATAATCCTTCACTAACTCCAACCATCGTCGTTGCCGTAAATTGAGTTCCGCTGTGTGAAAATATACTTAAGGCTCTTACGGTCTGTGTATATTTCACAATGATTTCCAAGTAGAAAGTGTCTCCATTCTTTGAGTGCATGGATGACTGCTGCCAATTCCAAGTCATGAGTAGGATAATTTTCCTCATGCTTGTGAAGTTGTCTGGAGACATACGCAACTACCTTGCCTTCTTGCATCAATACGCATCCGAGGCCCTTCCGGGATGCGTCACAATATACCTCAAAATTCTTGTGTATGTCTGGCACAATTAATACTGGTGCCGATGTTAATTTCCTTTTCAGCTCTTGGAAGCTTTTCTCACAGGCTTCCGTCCATTCAAACTTCTTGTCTTCCTTGAGTAACTGCATCATTGGCTTTGCTATGGTGGAGAATCCTTCAATAAATCTCCGGTAATAGCCTGCCATTCCCAAGAAACTCCGTACGTCCGTTACGTTAGCTGGTGGTTTCCAGCCAAGTACGGCCTTGACCTTTTCTGGGTCTACGGCAATACCTTCTTGGGTGAGTACGCGGCCCAGAAAACCCACCTGTCTTAGCCAAAATTCACATTTGTTGAACTTGGCGTACAGTTGATGTTTCCTAAGTTCTCCCAGTACAATTCTGAGATGTTCGGCGTGCTCTTCTGGTGTCTTGGAGTATATCAGAATGTCATCGATGAATACCACAACAAACTTGTCCGTATACTTAATAAATACCTTGTTCATGAGGTGAACAAAATATGCGGGAGCGTTTGTTAGCCCAAATGGCATTATTGTGAATTCATACAGTCCATATCTGGCAGTGAAGGCTATCTTGGGAATATCTTCTGTTCGCATTTTTAATTGGTGGTATCCCGATCTCAAGTCAATTTTTGAGAAGACTTTGGCCTGAGCGAGTTGATCAAATAAATCATTTATTCAGGGCATTGGGTATTTGTTCTTGATTGTGACCATGTTAAGAGCTCGATAGTTTATACACAGTCTCAGTGTTCCATCCTTTTTCTTGGCAAATAAAATTGGAGATCCCCAAGGTGAGGAACTGGCTCGTATGTATCATTTCTCCAATAATTCTTTTATTTGCTTCTTCAATTCTACCAATTCGGATGGTGCCATTCTGTATGATTTCTTGTAAATGGGAGCGGTTCCGGGTGCTAGCTCAATGCTGAATTCTATCTCTCGGTCTGGTGGCATGCCTGGTAGTTCTTCTGGAAATACGTCTGGAAATTCACACACTACTGGAACCTTGTTCAACTCAAAAATGTCCACCTTGTTTAATCTTGGTTGTCGAGGCATTTGTCTCTCTTTGGCTGAAATTTTTATTGTCTTCCCGTGATGGTGTGTGAGAATTACGGTCCGGTTGAAGCAGTCGATAAAACCTTTGTTGGTGGTTAACCAATCCATCCCTAGGATGACATCCAGTCCTTTACTTTCCAACACGATAAGGTTGGCATAAAACTTCAATCCTTCAAATTCAATTACCACACCTTGACAGTAATTCTGGGTCAGTTGCTTAATCCCAGGGGACTTGATGATCATGGACTTTTCCAGGGGAAGCATCGAAAAATTATTTTGCAAAGCAAAACTCTTCGAAATGAATGAGTGAGAAGCTCCAGAATCGAACAAAACCATGGCAGGTATTGTGTTGATAGGGAACATACCGAGTACGATATCTGGGGCGTTCTGTGCTTCCTCTTTGGTCATGTGGTTCAGAGGACCCTTCCTGTGGTTGTTATTGGGGTTGAAATTGTTTCGCTTGGGCGCTGAATTATTGCCACCATTGTTAGGCTTTGGGGTTGAGTTCCTTGGCTTGGGGCACTGCTTGGCATAGTGCCCTTCTTCTCCACAAGCGTAGCAAGTAACGCCTGGGCGATATGTGAACTCATTGTCCCTTGCATGGAAATTCTTGATTGGGCACGAATTATTCATCGTGGGTTTATGTGTCCCACCTTTCTGAAATTATGTCTTGCTTCGGTGGTTGCGAGCAAAATTGGGCTAGTCCCTTTTGCGTTTGCGGAAATCTTCCAAGTTGCATCGCTCATTTTCCAAGGTAATGGCCTTATCCACCAGTGTTTTAAAATCTGGGAAGGTATGCACAACCAGCTGGCATTTAAGCGCGGGTGCTAGGCCTTCCAAGAATTTTTCCATCTTCTTGCTTTCAGTCATACGTTCTTCGTTGGCGTAGCGAGACAGCAGAGTAAACTGGCTGTTGTATTCTGACACTGTCATTGTCCTCTATTTGAGGTCATCAAATTTTCTCTTCTTGATCTTCATAACACTTTTAGGAATGTGTGCCCCACGAAAACCTTCTCTGAAATCCTCCCAGGTTATTTCATTTTCATTGGGGTGCATGTGTAGGAAATTTTCCCACCACGATGCAGCTGCTCCGGTGAGATAATGCGGTGCATATAGTACTTTCTCATGGTCTGAACACTGTGCAATAACTAATTTTCTCTCCATGTCTCGAAGCCAGTCGTCGGCCTCAAGAGGTTTGTCAATATGAGAAAATGTTGGGGGACGCGTCTTCTGTAACTCAGATAACTTGGATTGCTGTTGATACTGTCCATGGTGATTTCCCATATTGATGAATTGGTTCATCATTTCCTGATGTTGTTGCTGACTCTGTTCATAAAGACGACACACTTGGGTACATGTTGTTTCGCTGTCCTGTTGACTTGTCTGTCCCTGAGTGAAATTGTGGTTTGGTGGTGTGCCATAATTTTCTTCGGGCTGATTTGGCATGGAGCGCGTCCAAGGACGAGACATCTTTCACTCTGGGGATATATTTTGTGAAACTCGTAAGACAAGAAAGTGAGTCGCAAAAGTCAATAAAATCACACATACGGGAAATTTTAAAAGCTCCAGGAAAATATACGATTTGCGCGCGAAGGACTATTACATATCTTAGAAGCGGGCAGTAATTATACAATACATCAGTCAGGATATGCGTACATAATCCTAACATGTTATTGAGACTAGTGCACTTCTCCAGACCCTACATGATGTGCAAACAAACTACTTCTCACAACCTATGTACATATAAACATATCACACAAGTCGATGCATCGCATGGCGGCTAAGCGTACTCAGTCGGAGATGGTGAGGATCTCCCTTGGCCTGCCGAGGGTGAGGCGCAGTGAGGCGGGGGGACTCAACTTCCTCCTCGCTAATAGGTTCCATACGAGAAGCGTCGTGCTGAGCTGATGGAGCGGGTGCCATAGGCAGAGTAACACGAATATGAGTGGGCGCAATAGGTGGAGTAGCACGAATAGGAGTGGGCGCAATAAGTGAAGTAGCACGAATAGGAGTGGGCGCAATAAGTGGTGCAGAGCGAACGAGACTGGGTGCAATAACTTGGTTGAACTCCTCGGTGGTAGGCAGACGACATGCAGTGGCGAGAATGGTAGGTGAATGAGATGCTGAGGACGAGATAAAAGTCAGCGGTGGAGCGGTGTGCAGGAGTTCCCTCCTGTTGGCGGCACAGCCATGGACTGAGTCCATGTGGGCAGCAACAAGGTCGTCCACCATGCTGTCGAAGCCTGCCTCCAGAGCTCAGAGGTACTCGACAAGCATCTCAAAGGCCTCGTCACGTTCTCCTCAGGGGCAAGCGAATGAGTAATGACAGGTGTAAGGCACGTGGCATGGAAGGTAGCGGTAGCGACGGGTCTTCATTGCAGGAAGAACATCCCGGAGACGAGATATCGCCTCACGGGCAGCCATCTGCATAGCATGCCTCTCTGTAGGCATGGCTCTCCCCAAGAACCGGAAGCGACATATTTCGGCACGCCCTCCCTTGAATTGCACCACGGCCTGGTGCATGGTCAGACTATCGTTGATCTTGTGTGGGTAGAGTGTGAAGACTGGGCGCACTGACGGCCCCATCGCGACCTGAACGACAAAGGAGAGGAGCTTGACGAACCCCTCAGTCACGTTGGCGAACATCTGTGACTCACAGTCGTTGCTAGCCATCTACAAAAGTAGGCAAAAATTCTGAACGATCAGATCATAAATTTTATGCTGACTGTCAGAAAAATGACTACATTTGCAAAAACAAGGATAAACTCTATCATGCTAATAACCAATTAGCGATCGCACCTAGTGGCTTCCTACAGTCAGCCTGGCTCTGGTACCAAGTTTGTCACGACCGGTTTTTCAATAAAATACTTATTGAGAAATTGATCTCTTGATTCCAGTATAGGAAGAGTTATCCTTACTGGTAGACAAATACTTGAATACAGAAGACCAGTAGCATCAAATATATTACAGGGTTGAGCTGAGGATGCTCAACAATATATTACAAACACGCCAATATTGTCCATAAGGGCGGTTACGACACAGGGGTGTGGTGACATACTAGCTCGAGATAAAAGTGGCGGTGGATAACTTGACTCCTAACGGGCAGCTCATCGAGTGTCGAGGTGAGGCTCGATGAATTTATTTCTAGGGTAGCAGAAGCGGATATAATATAGTGACCAAATCCAAGATCGCATGGGACTGACTGGGACTCCTCTAGGCGTCGGACTCGCTATCGGACTCTTCATCCATGAGATCGCCTTCATCAACATCTGGCCAAATCAAAAAGCCAGGTGAGTACTTTGAAAGTACTCACAAGGCAGTTCGGACAAAAGATATAACAATTGCATGCATGAATGCGTCATGAGCAAAAATAATGATACTCATCCAAATAATAAAACTGCACGACATGGTAAGTAAAACAAACAACTGAAAACCGATCGGGTGTCTGGAGCGACGCCTCGAAAGGTAAACAAATGAAAATCATGCCGCAGTCGGGCGTCTAGGCGACACCACATAAAGGGCTTATATTGAAAAGTAAAAGATAAGCGTGCCACAGTCGGACGTCTGAGCGACATCGCAGAAAGGGCTTATATCAAAAGTACATAACAAGCGTGCCGCAGTCGGACGTCTGAGCGACATCGCAGAAAGGGCTTTTATTGAAAATAAATAACAAGCATGCCGCAGTCGGACGTCTGAGCGACATCAAAGAAAGGGCTTATATCAAAAATAAATAACAGGTTAGTCCATCCACAAGAATAAACTGTTAACCTGACTTAACACTCATGTGGTTCACCGGAGTTTGTCACTGAGACTGACATTTGACGAGATAAGATGATCACAGTACTTGGACATGTACAAGATGATTCAAAGGATTTTTGACTCTGGAGAGTTTGTACTAACTGCCCACAGCCAACGGATTTCCGTAGTCACGAATGACTAGTTCCGTTTACGGTATTTCGATAGAAACACATCTAACTAGTACACACCCATTCCACCTCACTATGCCAGGAATCACCCTTGACAACATCCAAGAAAAACTTTGAGACGGGGAGGTCACAACCTCGAATAGCATGGGATCAAATTTTTGTACGTGTGCTCTAAGGGGTGCCCCCCTCTCGGTCCCAACCGGAAACACCCATACCCCCTGACCGGATGACTGGCTTTAATCCAGGGCCATGGAACCATCATCACGGCCTCTCGATTTGGTGTGTACCAGGAAAACGGTTTGCAACTTACTAAGCCATATCCCTTGCGGAAAACATGTGGTAGTACAGGAAGGGAAAACAGATGGAAACTGGACTGAATCATTTGACACTTGAGTCAAATATTCTGGCATAAGACTGGCATGCTACAACACTGCCATCTTACCCATCCTCATGCCATCACATGGCCATGCAAACTCATATCCAACAACTCATGGATTTTTGAAACTCACTTGCCTCATATATGCATGTAATATGACATTCATCAAGATGCTCATAAACATGCCATGAAACTACTCAATGCAAACAATGCCAAGACACTCATCATATCAAAAGTTCAAACATTCTTGCCTTGTTCGGAGTAGTCGGAGTCCAACCGGATGAAGTTCGCAGCTCCATCACCTCCTTCGGTCTCTACGGTATATAGAAATACACGCACTATCGTAAATACCATGAGGTGCACAAAAGTATTCCAAATATTTCTCAAATAAATCTGATAAAAAACTAGATAAAATTTTAAAGAGGACAGAAAAAGAATCAAACAAAAATCCATCCCTATTTAAAAGTTATAAGGGTTTTAATTCAGGGGCCTTTCTGTAATGAAACAGAAAACTCTTAGGGGGCTGAGCAGAAAAGTCCAGAAAACGATTCGGATTAGAAAGCGCATTTGCCAGAATACGCTTTTAGAAAATGGTTCGAAAAAAAAGAACAGAGAGGCTGACGGGCGGGTTCCACCCGTCAGGATTGAATATTCAAACGAGGGAGACGGGGCTCGTCGGCGCCCGAGAGCTGCGGTGGTCGCCGGCGGCGATTCACGGCGAGGCAGGGGGATCGGGTGGTACCTCCGTGTTCAGTGCGTCCTTCCGCGCCGGTTGGTGGTGGTGGTGGTCGCCGGCGAGCACCACGTCGACGGCGGCCCTTGCTCCGGCGTACGGTGGTTCGGGTAGTCGTGGGCCTCGTCGGAGAGAGCTGCTGGGGTCAAATTGGAGTGGGGGTTAGTCTCCTAGAGGTGTCATGAGGCTACGGGCAAGTCTAGGGTGGTGGAGGAGCTCTCACCAGAGAGAACGCTGCCAGAGCCCGAAGCGGACGGAGGTGGCCGGAGTTGAGGAAGAAGGGGCCCTCGAGGCTCTTCCAGTGGCTGGGCGGGGTCTGGTGAGGTGGTGGAGATGTGCGGGGTCGAGAGCGAGCTCGGAGGCGCTATTTATAGCCGGCCCGAGGCGGTTGCCGTTAACGGGATAAGTCCGGCGAGCAATTACGGCGGCGTTGTGGCTGGACGGTTGGTTTAGGGGCTTGAGCATCGTCTAGACGGAGTACTAATTCCATCCCGGTGCCTAACTCAGCAAGGCAGGGGCGGTTACGGCTTGTCCCCAACGGAACGGCCATACGGCACGTCGGCGGCAGAGAGCACGCCCTGAGCATGCCAGGCCACGGCGACGGTGCTGCAGGCGTGCGCTGGCAAGGGAGATGGCCGCGCGGAGCTCCCAGGTGGCTTGGGCGGTGCCGAACGGCGTTGTGCCGCAGGGTGCCCCCTGTCGGCCGCCACGGGAGGTTATGTCGTCGCGGAAGACGCCGGCGTAGGCGGGCTAGGGTGCCACCGACGCCAGGAACCAGCCAAGTGCACGTGCGGCGCTCCGGACAGGGAGGAGGGGCCGTGCGCAACGCGCCAGGCGCACAGTTGACAGGTGACTGAACACTGACGAACAAACGACACTGAACTTTCTGAAACTCTGAATTTTTCTGAAAATGCATAGTAATAGTGCTGGCCAGGTGTTCGACAGAATGATTTTGGTATGTGGGAGGTTCTCCTTGAGCTGATTTATGGTGGGGTGGCCTCTCATTGCATCTGGGGGCTGCCTGAATTTTGGTGGAAGTTTTGGAGAAGAGGAGATATGAATTTCACCAAATTTGACAAATCTGGTCCAAACTTGCAGGGACTGAAATTTGAAAATTTTGAAAAGAAGAAGAGTGGATCTTGATGATTCTAGGTTGTGGGTACTAAGGACTATCCAAAGGAGTTGGTTTGAGATCAAAACTCAAAGGAAATTAGGCACTTCCTTTGTAGAGCATCTAGGCTTAGAAATAATGGCAGAATTGTTTTGAGGAGAAAAACAAAAGGATAAAGATCCAAAAATGGATTTAACTTGTTGGGACAGAATGTTTGGATTGCCCTAAAGTGGAAGGAGGGATTTTTGGGAGAATTTTACCACAAGAGGCATGGTAAAAACAAGAATGGATCAAAACCAAAGAACAGCCCAAAACCAAAAAGGTTTTCTTTTTTTTGAAGAAATTAAATCCAAGAAATGCTTTTGAGAAGAAAAACTCAGAAGAGAGGTTTTTAAGAAGGGTTTAAATGACCTTCATCAAACCAAGTAAGGCTTTGCTGCAAACAAAAACAACAAAAATTTTGGAGTGTCACAATTGCTAGACCAGATGCTAAGATACATAGACCTGTTGTACGCATGCCTGTTATTTCTGTTAAAATAGGAGATCATTGTTATCATGGCTTATGTGATATGGGTGCTAGTGCTAGTGCAATACCCTTTGACTTATATACAGAAATTATGCATGATATTGCACCTGCCGAAATAGAAGATATTGATGTTACTATTAAACTTGCCAATAGGGACACCATTAAGCCAGTTGGGATTGTTAGAGATGTTGAAGTTTTGTGTGGGAAGGTTAAATATCCTGCTGATTTTCTTGTTCTTGGTTCCCCACAAGATGACTTTTGTCCCATTATATTTGGTATACCCTTCTTAAATACTGTTAATGCTAGGATTGATTGCAAAAAGGATGTTGTTACAATGGGCTTAGAGGATATGTCTCATGAGTTTAATTTTGCAAAGTTTCATAGACAACCCCGTGATAAAGAATCACCTAGTAAGGATGAGATTATTGGTCTTGCTTCTATTGATGTGCCTCCTACTGATCCGTTAGAACAATATTTGCTAGACCATGAAAATGATATGTTTATGAATGAAAGAAGGGAAATAGACGAAGTGTTCCTTCAACATGGTCCTATTCTGAAACACAACTTGCCTGTTGAAATCCTAGGGGATCCCCCTCCACCCAAGGGTGATCTTGTGTTTGAGCTCAAACCATTACCTAATAATCTTAAGTATGCTTATCTTGAAGGAAAGAAAATATATCCTATTATTATTAGTGCTAACCTTTCAGAGCAAGAAGAAGAAAGATTATTGAAAACTCTAAAAAAAGCACTGTGCTGCTATTGGATATACTCTGGATGATCTTAAGGGCATTAGTCCCACTCTATGCCAACACAAAATTAAAGTGGAGAAAGATGCCAAACCAGTTAGAGATCCTCAACGACGATTAAATCCTAAGATGAAAGAAGTGGTAAGGAAGGAGATACTAAAGCTCCTTGAGGCAGGTATAATTTATCTCGTTGCTGATAGTGAATGGGTAAGTCCTAAAAAGGGAGGTATTACTGTCGTTCCTAATGATAAAGATGAATTGATCCCGCAAAGAATTATTACAGGTTACACTACAAAAAAAAGACACATCCGTGACATTTTGGGCCGAACGAAAAAACAAATTGTCATACATATGACACTTCTATGATGATAATTGTGACAAAACCCGGTATCATCATAGATGTGGTGGCGTCCTACTTCTATGACAAAAAATCATGATAGAAAATGGGCTTTTCGTCCTAGGCGGGCCGGAGACGCGGCTGCATGACATTCTTTGGGCTGTCCATGACGGAAAATACCGTGGTAGAAGCAAGGGGAAGAAAATTTCGGGGAGTTGCCGGTTACGGTGGGAGGTCGGGGGCTGAGCGATGCGCGTTTCTCTCGTACACGTACGCGCGTGTGTGCGAGGCGTTGGCTCTAACTGAACCCGAGCGAGGCATTGGGCTCTAACTGAAGCCGAGTGATTGCACTGCAGGCTACGCGTTACTGAACCCGAGCAATCGATCGATGGCTGTTAACTGAACCCGATGGAGCGATTCCTTCGCTACTGCTGCTAACTGAAGCCGATCAATTGGATGAACAGTGAG
>NC_041393.1:249495905-249522161 GCF_002162155.2 Triticum dicoccoides
CCTCTGGATGAACAGGACCCCGTGGTGTGGAGGGCTGGATGAACAGTAGATGATGGAGGGGTGCCCGTGGAGGGGTGGTTGAATAGGACCCCGTGGTGTGAAGGGCTGGATGAACAGTAGACGGTGGAGGGCTGGATGAACAGTAGACGGTGGAGGGGTGGTTGAACAGTAGCCGGTGGAGTAGCGTGCGGTGGAGGCTGGATGAACAGGAGCCCGTGGAGGCTGGAGGAGGTCGACGGTGGAGATGAACAGTATCTCGTGGAGTCCCGTTTTGCGGTACGCCACACCCCTCCCGATGAACAGGACCCCCGTTTCGACCGTAGGAGGTCCTTTCCGTCCTTTTTGCGGTACGCCACACCCCTCCTGATCAACAGGACCTCTGTTTCGACCGTAGGAGGTCCGTTTCGTCCGTTTTGCGGTACACCACACCCCTCCCGATCAACAGGACCCCCGTTTCGACCGTAGGAGGTCTGTTTCCTTCGTTTTACGGTACACCACACCCCTCCCGATCAACAGGACCCCGTTCCAAACGTGGCCGGTCGAACACAAGGCCATTTGCTCCATTCTGCGGTATGCCAGGCCTCGTTTCCATCGCATGTTCCGTCCAAGCCGGTTGGCTCCCACGCGTTCCGTTGCCTCCTGATGAACACAACGCAGTCCGTTGCCTCCCGATGAACACGACGCATTCCGTTGCCTCCCCATGAACACGACGCATTCTGTTGCCTCCCCATGAACACGACGACGACGCTGTTTCTCCGTTCCGACCCAGCCATGTACACGAGCCCTCGCTGTACGTATGCCCGAGTAGGCGTTCGAGACCCCGCCCGTATGTACACATATGTGGCCGTATTTTCTTTCTTGCACCCTGGCCGCTGTACGTACGTGTACATGCTACGTGTGCGCCTCTACTACGACACGTGCATGCCTCTACATCCACTAGTATATATGTTGAAAGCACAAGTGCTCCCTAGGTGGTTTTGGTAATTAATGTCAACATATCTCTTGTTGGACTAACACTTTTATCTAGTATATTTCAGATAAGTTCAACAATGGAGTGGCATGGACTAAAGGATGTGGGAACTCCTTCAAGATGCTAAGGACAAAGGATTGGCTCAAGCTTCAAGCTCAAGACTCTTCATTTTACATTTTAGTGATCCAAGATCACATTGAGTCTATAGGAAAAGCCAATACTATCAAGGAGGGATGAGGTGTTGCTTGATGAGCCTCTTGCTTCAAGTGCTTAGTGATATGCTCCAAATACCCTCAACCGCTTTCCCACTTCCACATATGTCCTAAACCTAAATTCAAACGCGACCCCACTGATTCTTTCTATCCGGCGCCACTGAGTTTTGATGTCTTAGCCACTGCCACAAACCCTAGGCAAATCGGTCTCATCGATAGGGATCTCGGTCTCACCGGGATGGGATTGTAATCTCTCTGTGTATGTCCATTATCAAAATCGGTCTCACCGAGTTTGAGCAATTGGTACTACCGAGATTACAATGCAAACTTCCTGGTTGACTCATTACCAAAATCGGTCCTACCGAGTTTGATAATCGGTCCAACCAAGTTTGCCTGACCAACTCTCTGGTTAGCTAATTACCAAAATCGGTCCTACCGAGTTTGTGTAATCGGTCTTACCGAGATTACGTTGTGCCCTAACCCTAACCGAATCGGTCTCACCGAGTTGCATGTCAGTCCCACCAAAAATCACTAACGGTCACTAGGTTTACTAAATCGGTCCGACCGAGTCTGTTGAATCGGTCCCACCGAGTTTGGTAAATTGTGTGTAACGGTTAGATTTTGTGTGGAGGCTATATATACCCCTCCACCTCCTCTTCATTCGTGGAGAGAGGCATCAGACTAAACTTACACTTCCAGCATCCTATTTCTGAGAGAGAACTACCTACTCATGTGTTGAGGCCAAGATATTCCATTCCTACCATATGAATCTTGATCTCTAGCCTTCCCCAAGTTGCTTTCCACTCAAATCCTCTTTCCACCAGATCCAAATCCTATGAGAGAGAGTTGAGTGTTGGGGAGACTATCATTTGAAGCACAAGAGCAAGGAGTTCATCATCAATGCACCATTTGTTACTTCTTGGAGAGTGGTGTCTCCTAGATTGGCTAGGTGTCACTTGGGAGCCTCCGACAAGATTGTGGAGTTGAACCAAGGAGTTTGTAAGGGCAAGGAGATCGCCTACTTCGTGACGATCTACCGCTAGTGAGGCAAGTCCTTCATGGGCGACGACCATGGTGGGATAGACAAGGTTGCTTCTTCGTGGACCCTTCATGGGTGGAGCCCTCTGTGGACTCGCGCAACCGTTACCCTTCGTGGGTTGAAGTCTCCATCAACGTGGATGTACGATAGCACCACCTATCGGAACCATGCCAAAAACATCCGTGTCTCCAATTGCGTTTGAATCCTCCAAAACCCTTCCCTTTATATTCTTGCAAGTTGCATGCTTTATTTTCTGCTTCCTATATACTCTTTGCATGCTTGCTTGCTATGTGTTGTGAATGTTAAATATGCCTAAACTCCACTCAAATTTAAGAAAAGCTAAAAACTGCAACTTTGGTACTTAGTGTCTAATCACCCCCCCTCTAGACACCTCTTCTCAAGGTCCTACAAGTGGTATCAGAGCATTGGCCTCCATTGCCTTGGTTTAATCACCATTGGAGGAAGATGGATGAGTCTACTTTGGGGAGTCTTAGACATAGAGTGCCTATTCTTGATGGAGAGTATTTTCATGGGTGGAAAAATGAGATGCTTGTAATTTTTAATCAATACCATTTGAACAAGTACATTGCTAGTCCTTGTGCACCTTGTGTTGATCCTATGCATCCTACCCTTGATGAGTCTATTGACATGTTTAGGAATGTTAGAACTATTAATCTTATCACTAGAGGCTTGCCTAGAAACTTGATTATAAAACTGCCTACTCTTGAGTGTGCCTACACTATATGGAAATTTCTTGAGGAACGATTTCCTCATTATTCTTTGAAAAATCTTGATGAAATTCTCCATAAGTCTATTGCTTTGCGTAAAATGAATACTAGTGATCCTATGTTTGGTGATCGTCTATTCGAGCTTACAAACCTTATGCGTGCCAAAGGAAATGTTGGTATTATTAGTGATATTATTTCCGAAGCTATAAAAATTCATAGACAAGATCATTGTCAAAATCACTCTAACGAATCACCCTCTCTAGGATTTGATCCACCACATGATGATGTTGAACATGGATACTATGATGAGGATGATGATAGTGACTTCGATCTTGATGATGCAATGAGACATTTTGGTCTTATGGCAAATCTTCGGGGATATATGTCAGGAGGAAAGGAATGGGTCCTTGACAGTGGATGTACCGCTCACATGACCGGAGATAAAGACATGTTTCATGAGCTTGCTGATAATGATAGTCCTCAAAAGTATGTCACTTTTGGTGACAACTCAAAGGGTAAGGTGGTTGGCCTCGGTAAGGTGGCCATCTCACATGATAGCTCCATACAAAATGTCATGCTCGTTGAATCTCTTGGATACAACTTACTTTCAGTATCTAGACTTGCTGACTTTGGTTTCAATGTCTTATTTACTGAAATTGATTGCCAAGTGTTTCATCGAGACAATCATAAAATGGTCTTTACCGGCATACGTAGAGGTGATCTATACATTGTTGATTTCACTAAAAAGGCTCAACCTAAAACTTGCTTCATTGCTAAATCCTCAAAAGGTTGGTTATGGCATAGACGACTAGGTCATGTTGGCATGAGAAACCTTGACAAGCTTATTAAAGGAAATCATATCCTTGGAGTTAATGATGTCATATTTCATAAGGATAGACTTTGCAGTGCTTGTCAAACAGGTACACAGGTTGGAGGAAGGCATCCCATGAAGAACATCATGACCACAAAGAGGCCACTTGAGCTACTTCACATGGATCTCTTTGGTCCCAACTCTTACAAGAGTCTCGGTGGAAATTCTTTTGGTCTAGTTATAGTCGATGATTTTTCAAGATTTACGTGGGTGTTCTTTCTCGATGATAAATCGCAGGTCCAAACGATCTTCAAGAACTTCGCGAGGAAGGCCCAAAATCAATTTGAAGTGAAGATCAAGAAGGTTCGCAACAACAATGAACGGAGTTCAAGAACGGAAATGTGGACACCTTTCTTGACGAAGAAGGGATTTCACACGAGTTCTCGGCTACGTACACACCTCAACAAAATGGAGTTGTTGAGAGGAAGAACCGGACGCTCATCAAAATTGCGAGAACGATGCTTGATGAGTACAAGACGCCGAAGCACTTTTGGCCAGAAGCGGTTGAGACAGCTTGTCATGCAACAAATCGCTTGTATCTTCACAAGCTACTCGGCAAGACGGCATACGAGCTCCTCACCGGTAACAAACCCCAAGTTGGATACTTTCGAGTATTCGGCTCAAAGTGCTACATTCTTGATAAGCATCGTCGTTCTAAATTTGCTCCTAAGTCTCATGAAGGTTTCCTACTAGGTTATGGCTCAAACTCTCACACATACCGTGTCTACAACAATTTCACCCGAAAGGTTGAAGAGACGGTAGATGTGAAGTTTGATGAATCTAATAGCTCACAAGTAGAGCAATTGCCAATTGATGTAGGAGACAAAGATCCTTCGGAAGCAATCCAAGACTTGTCTATTGGCAAGGTCCGTCCAACGGAGGTGAAGGAGAGTACCTCGTCTGTCCAAGTGGAAGCTTCTACTTCATGACAAGGTGAACCAAGAGTTGATACGAAAGCATCCACAAGTGGGACACACCAAGATGAAGGAAACGAGGAAGTGCATCAAGATGAACGTCAACAACCTCCTTCTCCACCATGACAAGAGAACGACAACGCCAACAATGAAGAAGAACAAGATGAAGAAGATGTTCAACGAAGATCCAAGCAAAAGCTTTCACGAGTTCGAGCAAGAATTGCTAAAGACCATCCCGTCGAGCAAATCTACAATGATATTCAAACCAGGAAAATCACTCGCTCTAAAACTCATTTAGCTAACTTTTGTGAAAACTATTCTTTCATCTCAAGCATTGAACCTATGAAGGTCGAAGAAGCATTGGAAGATCCGGATTGGATAAATGCTATGCATGAAGAGCTACACAACTTTGAGAGGAACCAAGTTTGGACATTGGTTGAGAAGCCCGACAACAACCACAACATCATTGGTACCAAATGGGTGTTTCGCAACAAGCAAGATGAAGATGGACAAGTAGTTCGCAACAAAGCACGTCTCGTCACCCAAGGCTACACACAAGTCGAAGGTATGGACTATGGTGAGACTTATGCTCCTGTTGCTAGACTTGAGTCTATTCGCATCTTACTTGCCTATGCTAATCACCATGATATCACCTTGTACCAAATGGACATTAAAAGTGCTTTTCTAAATGGTGAAATAAGGAGGAAGTTTATGTTAAACAACCTCCCAGCTTTGTCAATCCTAAGAAACCCAATCATGTTCACAAACTTCACAAAGCTCTTTATGGTCTTAAACAAGCTCCTAGAGCTTGGTACAAATGCTTAACGAAGTTCCTTATTGAAAAAGTCTTTGAAATTGGGAAAATTGATTCTACTCTTTTTACTAAAAGGGTTAATGGTGAACTATTTGTGTGCCAAATCTATGTTGATGATATTATATTTGGTTCAACTAACCCTCATTTTAGTGAAAAGTTTGGGAAGCTAATGTTGGAGAAGTTTGAGATGTCAATGATGAGTGAACTCAAATTCTTTCTTAGGTTGCAAATCAAGCAAACTAAGGAAGGTACTTTTGTCTCTCAAATGAAGTACACTAAGGACTTATTCAAGAAGTTCAATATGCAAGAATGCAAAGGTATGTCTATACCCGTGCCTACTAGTGGACATCTTGATTTGACCAAAGATGGTGAACCGGTCGATCAAAAGGTTTATCACTCTATGATTGGTTCATTGTTATATCTATGTGCTTCACGTCCCGATATTATGCTAAGTGTGTGCATGTGTGCACGATATCAAGCTGCTCCTAAAGAATGTCATCTTAAGGCTGTTAAAAGGATAGTGAGATACTTAATACATACACCAAATTTTGGCATTTGGTATCCTAAGAGGGCCTCTTTCGATCTTGTTGGCTACTCCAACTCGGACTATGCCGGAGACAAGGTTGATAGAAAGTCCACTTCAGGTACTTGTCAATTTCTTGGTAGATCTCTTGTATCTTGGTCCTCCAAGAAACAAAACTCGGTATCCTTATCCACCGCCGAAGCGGAATACATTGCCGCTGGTTCATGTTGTGCTCAATTACTTTGGATGACCCAAACTCTTAAATATTATGGGATATATGTGAAACATGTTCCATTGCTTTGTGACAATGAAAGTGCAGTCAAAATTGGTCATAATCCTGTGCAACATTCTCAAACTAAGCATCTTGAAGTTCGTCATCATTTCATTCGAGATCATGTTGCTAAGGGTGACATTGATCTTAAGCATGTTCGCACCGAAAAGCAATTAGCGGATATATTCACTAAACCTCTTGATGAGAAAGTGTTTTGCAGGTTGAGAGGAGAATTGAACATCGTAGATGCTTCAAACTTGGAGTAGAAACTCCATTGGATACATGCAAGACATGAGCTTATGACTAATCCTTGATATCTCTCTTATGATGAAAATCTTATGTCTTGGATATATTTGTATCTTGCATGTTATCTAACCCATGTAGGTACTTGGTTGAATCAAATTCCATGAGATTTTAACCTACTCACATCTTGAGCAATCTCTGCATCACCAGGTCTCTACACAAAGGTGGTTGAAGACAAGGAAGCACGAAACCATTCGAACATATCCTTTGACAAATTCTATGTTGAGCTTCATGATTGTCATTTTTGGATACACAAGTGCTCTTCCTTGCAAGAACTAACTCATGTAGGTAGATGGACTCAAATTCCAAGTGGTGCTCCAAATTCTTGATGAGCTACATCAACCTCGAGCAACTCACACAAGTTCAACTACATGGACAACACCACCAACCAAGGAATGTTATTCCATCTTAGAGAAGCTTTACTCCAAGTCATGAGCTAAAGCAACTCGACAAGATGTGAATACATCAAGATGCTTAAACGAAAAATGGCAACCCCATTTCGAGCTTAAACGATGAGTATGACCTATGATCAAGTGATCTCACTTGACTCCTAAAGTCAATATACTCTCACATAGGTGACTTTGTCGCCGACCATTTCTAGATGAAGTTCCCTTGTGTTTTCTTCTGTGTTTTTGCATTTGTCTCATGCAAAACTTCATCTAGATTTCTTTCTTTTTGCTCTGCATTCTCTGCATCCAATTCCTTGCATATCATTCAGTAAATTCCTTGCAAATCTTTGTGAGATCTTATTAGATTAGTGAGCTGAGGTGACAAGTGTTTTCTCTGTGATGAACTCGGTTTCACCGATTTGTTATTTTCGGTCCAACCGAAAATTTTCGGTACCACCGAAGCCTACAACTCGGCACCACCGATTTCACCACAGGAAAAACAGTTTGCCACTTATTCTATGTTTCTTCTGATCCATCTTCACTCAATGAATCTTGTCCTCTAACAAGCATCACATTTTTATCATAGCTTTATGTTGTGACTCAAGGATCAAACCCATTCATGACAAATTCCAGAGGGAGAGAGAGAGATTACATCTTTATCAAGCCCTTCTTGGAAATTGATGTCAAAGGGGGAGAGAGAGATCACATCAAAGCTTATCATTTAGAGAAAGAGTATCACCTTCTCAGGGGGAGAGAGATCCTTCAGGGAGAGAGAGAGAGAGAGATCTCCAGGGGAGAGAATACTAGTAGAGAGTATTTCTCAAGGATCCCAGATGCTTGGTGTTCAAGAGGAGATATGCCACATGTCTTCTTGAGGGGAAAGACATGTTCATATGTGCTTATTTGCATTAGTTTGCATTAGCTCTGTTCATTTATATCTTTCAGCTCTGATTTTCTGTTCCCTAACTTCTCCCAATATCCCATGCTAGATTCAGGGGGAGTAAGACATCTAAGGGAAAGAAATCATTCAAATTCATTGCATATCTTTACTCTTGGGGACATGTCTAATCCAATGAAGTACTTAGTACTCACTCTCTACATGTCATCCCAGTCTTGGTATTCTTGTGGTGTCTTTTGTTTGCTCTGGCTAGTAGATGTATCTGTGTTATCTAACCTTGTTTACGCAGGTTCATTTCATCCTAAGCCAACTCAAGACTACAAGGTAAGTATATGCATCACAATCATGTGTATGAGGAATTCTTGCTGATGTACATACTGTTTGCAAGAAGGACTCATGGGCATGAAGGTATTTCCTTTAATATGTTTTGCTCTGATGCATATGGCCAAGATACATGTAACACATTGCCTGCTCTATCATGGTTATGCTCTCACATGCTTCTATATTTCATATTCACATGATTCCATACATGTAGGGGGAGCCTATGCTTGTTACATGTCTTTCCAAAGCTTTACTTGCTATTCTTTATATCTTTATCTAAAGCTTTGATGTATGTTGTCATCAATTACCAAAAAGAGGGAGATTGAAAGCACAAGTGCTCCCTAGGTGGTTTTGGTAATTAATGTCAACATATCTCTTGTTGGACTAACACTTTTATCTAGTATATTTCAGATAAGTTCAACAATGGAGTGGCATGGACTAAAGGATGTGGGAACTCCTTCAAGATGCTAAGGACAAAGGATTGGCTCAAGCTTCAAGCTCAAGACTCTTCATTTTACATTTTAGTGATCCAAGATCACATTGAGTCTATAGGAAAAGCTAATACTATCAAGGAGGGATGAGGTGTTGCTTAATGAGCCTCTTGCTTCAAGTGCTTAGTGATATGCTCCAAATACCCTCAACTGCTTTCCCACTTCCACATATGTCCTAAACCTAAAGTCAAACTCGGCCCCACTGATTCTTTCTATCCGGCGCCACCGAGTTTTGATGTCTTAGCCACTGCCACAAACCCTAGGCAAATCGGTCTCACCGATAGGGATCTCGGTCTCACCGAGATGGGATTGTAATCTCTCTGTGTATGTCCATTATCAAAATCGGTCTCACCGAGTTTGAGCAATCGGTACTACCGAGATTACAATGCAAACTTCCTGGTTGACTCATTACCAAAATTGGTCCTACCGAGTTTGATAATCGGTCCAACCGAGTTTGCCGGACCAACTCTCTGGTTAGCTAATTACCAAAATCGGTCCTACCGAGTTTGTGTAATCGGTCTTACCGAGATTAATTGTGCCCTAACCCTAACTGAATCGGTCTCACGGAGTTGCATGTCAGTCCCACCGAAAATCACTAGCGGTCACTAGGTTTACTAAATCGGTCCGACCGAGTCTGTTGAATCGGTCCCACCGAGTTTGGTAAATTGTGTGTAACGGTTAGATTTTGTGTGGAGGCTATATATACCCCTCCACCTCCTCTTCATTCATGGAGAGAGCCATCAAACTAAACTTACACTTCCAGCATCCTATTTCTGAGAGAGAACTACCTACTCATGTCTTGAGGCCAAGATATTCCATTCCTGCCATATGAATCTTGATCTCTAGCCTTCCCCAAGTTGCTTTCCACTCAAATCCTCTTTCCACCAGATCCAAATCCTATGAGAGAGAGTTGAGTGTTGGGGAGACTATCATTTGAAGCACAAGAGCAAGGAGTTCATCATCAACGCACCATTTGTTACTTCTTGGAGAGTGGTGTCTCCTAGATTGGCTAGGTGTCACTTGGGAGCCTCTGACAAGATTGTGGAGTTGAACCAAGGAGTTTGTAAGGGCAAGGAGATCGCCTACTTGTGAAGATCTACCGCTAGTGAGGCAAGTCCTTCGTGGGCGACGGCCATGGTGGGATAGACAAGGTTGCTTCTTCGTGGACCCTTCATGGGTGGAGCCCTCCGTGGACTCGCGCAACCGTTACCCTTCATGGGTTGAAGTCTCTATCAACATGGATGTACGACAGCACCACCTATCGGAACCACGCCAAAAACATCCGTGTCTCCAATTGCGTTTGAATCCTCCAAAACCCTTCCCTTTACATTCTTGCAAGTTGCATGCTTTATTTTCCGCTGCCTATATACTCTTTGCATGCTTTCTTGCTATCTGTTGTGAATGTTAAATATGCCTAAACTCCACTCAAATTTAAGAAAAGCTAAAAACTGCAACTTTGGTACTTAGTGTCTAATCACCCCCCTCTAGACACCTCTTCTCAAGGTCCTACATATGTACGTACACGTTCGCGACCAGAATGACAACGCTACGTACGCTTCGACCAGGTGGGTCCCGACTGTCAGGCACTTCCTTGCGTGCGAAGATGTAGCTGGTGGGTCCCAACAGTCAGGGGGAAACATTTTTTTGTGAAATACGGTGGCCCGTCCGGTGGGTCCCGCTGTCAGGTGGGGGAATAATTATTTTGCACATAATAAGGAGGCACTTCCTTGCTACGGCCGTGGACCTAGTTGTCAACCTCTCGACGTACAGTCCACGTCCGATGGAAGCCGTTCCTTGACCATGTTGACCACGCCGCGCCGAGAGCACCAGGGCGTTGGACAACGGCGGGGCCTAGGAAGGGGACGACGCGGAGCCAGGGAAGACGCGGCAGTGGATGCCCACGCGTAGAGGAGTACGAGGGTTCACTGGTTCGCTGCTATGTGAGGCTGCCGTCGTCGCAGAATAACAGGGGGTGTGGGTGAGTAGAGGGATGGCCTGGCCAGCGGTGGGAGTAGTAGGGGGCGGTGACGCCTCCGCCGCATCACAGATGGCCACGGGAGGCAGGAGCACAAGGCACGACCGGCGCTGATTTGGGCGGCTGGAGCAAGAAGACCAGAGGATGAAGAAGCACTACAGTCGTTGGATGGACATCTTACGGTCACTGGAGCTAGAATCGTGCATATTGACTAAGTTGACAAAGCCCTCCGTCCCCGCCAACTTAGTAGGCCCACAAGTCAGCCTGCCACTATACTGGGTCCCAGCTAATAGGGGGAGTATTCATTTTTTTGTGCGTAATAAGGAGGCACTTCCTTGCGTGCGAAGATATAGCTGGTGGGTCCGAGATGTCAGCGGCGGTAACGGTTTTTTCGCGAAATACAGAGGCCCTTTCGGTGGGTCCCCGATGTCAGGTGGAGGAATCATTATTTTGCGCGTAATAAGGAGGCATTTCCTTGTGTGCGGCCGTGGACCCAGCTGTCAGCCTCTCCACGTACAGTCCACTTCATATGCATGTTGGTTGTTGACCATGTTGACCAGGACACGCCGAGAGCACCAGGGCGGTGGATGACGGCGAGGCCTAGGAAGGGAACGACATGGAGGCAGGGAAGACTTGGCAGTTGTTTCCCACGCGGAGGGAGTACGACTGTACGAGGGTTTACTAGTTCGTCTGCCATCGCCGGAGAATAACAGCAGGTGTGGGTGAGTAGAGGGATGGCTAGGCCAGCGATGGGAGTATGGTGGGGCGGTGAGGGCTGTGCGGCAGCACAACCGGCCGCGGGAAGGAGGGAGCAGGCAGTCCTGCCAGCGCTTGTTTGAGCGGCTGGAGCAGGAAGAGCAGAGATTGAAGAAGCATGACGGTCTTTGGATGGACATCGTACGGTCACTGGAGCTAGAATCGTTCATATTGACTAAGTTGACAAAGCCCTCCATCCCCGTCAACTTAGTATGCCCACAAGTCAGCCTCCCACCATGGTGGGTCCCAGCTAGCAGGGGGAGTATTCATTTTTCTGTGCGTAATAAGGAGGCACTTCCGATGGGTCCGAGCTGACAACGGGGGGAACAATTTTTTTGTGAAATATGGTGGTCCGTCTGGTGGGTCCCAGCAGTCAGGGGCAAACGTTTTTTTAGCGAAATACGATGGCCCGTCCAGTGGGTCCCAGCAGTCAAGGGGGAAAGGTTTTTTCCGCGAAATACTGGTGGCCCGTCCGGTGGGTCCCTGCTGTCAGGTGGAGGAATAATTATTTTGTGCGTAATAAGGAGGCACTTCCTTGCGGCTGCCATGGACCCAGTTGTCAGCCTCTCCACGTACAGTACTCTTCCGATGGAAGTCGGTCGTTGACCACATTGACCACGCCGCGCCAAGAGCACCATGATGATGGACGACAGCGAGGCCTAGGAAGGGGACGACGCGGAGCCGGGGAAGACGCGGCAGTGGATGCCCACACGAAGAGGAGTACGAGGGTTCACTGGATCAGCTGCGGTGTGAGGCTGTCGTCGCCGCAGAATAACAGGGGGAGTGGGTGAGTGGAGGGATGGCCTAGCCAGCGGTGGGAGTAGTATGGGGACGGTGAGGCCTCCGCGGCAGCACAGCCGGCCACAGGAGGCAGGAGCATGCGGCACGACCGGCGCTGCTTTGGGTGGCTGGGGCAAGAAGACCAGAGGTTGAAGAAGCACTACGTCCGTTGGATGGACATCATTGACCATGCCGTGCCAAGAGCACCAGGGTGGTGGACGATGGCGAGGCCTATGAAGGTAACGACACGGAGCCGGGGAAGACACAGCAGTGGCTGCCCACGCGGTGGAGAGTACGAAGGTTGACTGGTTCGGCTGCCATCGCCGGAAAATAACAGGAGGTGTGGGTGAGTAGAGGGATAGACAGGCCAGGGATACGAGTATGATGGGGACGTGAGGCCTACCCGGCAGCACTGCCGGCCATGGGAGGCGGGAGCAGGCTGTTCCGACGGTGCTGGTTTGGGCGGCTGGGGCAGGAAGATCAGAGACTGGAGAAGCACGATTGCCGTTAGATTGATATCTAACGGTCCGACACTGGTAGAGTCGATTGTTGACTAAGTTTCTTTTTTGAGAAACCTTGTGTACGCATGAACTTAGTAGGCCCACAAGTCAGCCTCCAAATCTGTGGCAGACAACATAAAGCCCATTTGCTATTTTTTATAATTTGTAGCCCATTTGCTAATTCTTAAGTAATTTATTACAGCCCATTTTCTGCCCAGGACCACG
This sequence comes from Triticum dicoccoides, assembly GCF_002162155.2. Classification (NCBI taxonomy): domain Eukaryota; kingdom Viridiplantae; phylum Streptophyta; class Magnoliopsida; order Poales; family Poaceae; genus Triticum; species Triticum dicoccoides. Next base: position 249,508,886 of record NC_041393.1, read on the forward strand.
GTCAAAAAGTTCAACCTTATTTTGCATATTTCGGTGGAGTCCGAACTGTTGTAATCCCGAAATGGTAAACATTTTTAAGAACTTATTTATTTGCCAAAAAAATTGTTTTGTTTTTGTAAGAAAATAAGACGTGGGACAATTGAGTTGGTTTAAGGGAAAACCAGTGGTAAAAAAATCAGCTCTGGGTGGGAAAAAACAACAAAAATAAGGATGTAAATATGAAAAGGGAATTTCATGTGTTTTCAATATAATGATACGTGTATATGAACTAGTAAAACTATAGGTAGAGATTAGAAAACTGATGTAGGACATGCGTTTCAAGAGGAAAATAGAACTGGGCTATGTGTTTGATTCAGTAAAAAAAACTGCCTGCGGATGTTGTAAGACAAAATATAACTAACGCTGGCGGGCCAGAGGCCAGTAGATACCTGCTGGATCTTTGTGCCCCGTTGTCATCATGGGCTAGGCCTGTTAAAAAAAACAACCCTGGGCAGTTTGCAGCCCAGTTGAAACTTGCTCGACCTGAAAAACAATATATGTGCTCAATAAACAAGAGAATTCTGCAATTACAGACTGATAACTGGGATGCAGCATGGATATTGTTTTTTTATCGTGATAATAAGTGCATGCACTTGTTTCAAAAAAATTGGAGGACTGGGAATTCGAACGGCGGGTGCTTATGCTACCCATCAAATAAAAATCAGGTGCCTGAAAATTCGTTCCGAAACAAATGATTCAGCTTTATATCCACGCCGACCCTCGCCATGATGGTTGGAAGCAAATGCAAGTTCATACCAAAAGATCGTTAACAACAATACCAACTTGCGGACGACAAGGTAGTACAACTACCAATACCTAGCTAACTTATAATCTTTTTACTCCTGGCCCTAGTGTTCGTCTGGTAGAAAATCATGCAGAGGACCAGTTCCCGCTCCTTCTCTTGCTCCAGGTCCCCGAGGTGGTACTGGTGCATCACCTAGTTGGTCCTCTGCTGGTCAAAGTTCTTGTTGGTGTGCAGCACCAGAACCTTTTTTGCTGCCCGTCTGCGGGCCATTGACCATCACCGGCAAGGTATTGCCGGTCTTGTGCCACATCGTGTGCATGCCGCACTCCGATTGTATCTTGCGACGCGTCCACGTGCCCCTTTTGAACACCCTGGAATTGCGCTGGAAGAAATGCTTCCTTAGGCCACTCAGTGTGATACCTGCAGTATTGTGGAATACATGTTTTAGTGTACCTAGTTGGCATTTTCATAACATCTTTGGCATGTTGCAGTCACTTGTTTCACTTTTTATTAACTGTCAAATTGTAATTCCTTCACCAGGTTTGCGTCTAAAAAGAAAAATAGATCTATAAACAAAGGAATATGTTTGTGCAAGTAGACGGCCAATCGGTGTCTTACCTGGAAGTTTCTCAGGTTGGGTGTAGCATATGTCGTGCTCGTTGTCGATGGTTGGTATGAACAAATCAATGAGAGACTGCAATCTCGCGCTGTCAGCACTCACTTTGGCCTCAAGGTGCTCGATCAGCTCCTGATCCGTGGGATCGAACTTGACGCCAGCCGGCAGCACCGGCCAATCCTTCTTCGACTTGCATCGGTAATTCTAGTTATATGGTACTCAATGTATGATCAATCGACTATTTTAAGTGAATGATGAAAGATTTTGGCAGATAAGTGGTACTCCAAATCTGAAGTCCAGAATACCCGAACACGCCACCGGGATTCTTGTGTCACCTCACGCGCAGCGTGTTGTCACGTCAATTCAATGTGTGGACATGATGAATAATTTGACCGACATATACTAGTACTGCTACTATACTACTTACTAGTCGTATTTAGTTTCACAATTTATACATAGGTTTAACTAACAAGTACGCACTTGAAGCCTAACTGATATATATATATATATATATATATATATATATATATATATATATATATATATATATATATATATATATATATGGCTTCTGCACAGCATCTCCATCATCATTATCAGTACATCCTACGCATGTGAGTTAGGATGCACTTGATCCCAGGAAGGTATCTATCCTTCAAACCAGAGGAGTGCTTCAAACTAACAACAGTACATAATATCCAACAAAAGAGGGTCGTGCTACAGTAGCAGAATACATGGCTCAGTCTAGATATCAGTACGAATCAAGTTGTGCATATTTGCTGTTCGCATGAACCACATCGCCGCATGTCGGGTTTGCAAAAGCCATCCATCGCATGGAAGCTTGATGCCTTTCACACACTGAAGATTACCTGGCAACAAGTTGTGTCGACGAATCTCTGGATATGGTGATTCATGAAACCCATGGTATGATGTGTAAACACAGCCCCCCCTCGCGAATGGAAGTTGCATAGCACAGTAATCATCGCCGGTGATATGGTCGATGATTGGTTGGATGATCGGATAATTGAGCCTGAGGAACAAGGAGTGGTTGCCGAGGCTGTAAACCCGCCTCCAGTTGAATACGCCTGGCCCAACAGAGCTGGGATCTTTCTTGAACACGAAGCAGCCATAGCCATCAATGTCACGAACGCCCCACGCATTGTACTGCATGTGGTTTGATGTAATGGTTTGGTCAATTTGGTACATGCGAATGATCATCATATGACCGCTGTCAGCTGAACGAGCGATACCCATCGGCTGGTATGATTCCAGGTCCTGGAATCATGAAGGCCAGCGCATTTGCGTCTGCTGCAACAATTCAAATTGGACACCAAAAGGACAAAAATAAACCAAACATGTTCAGAGTATGTGTGGATTTAAGATTATTATAACAGTGACACATATCAAAGACAGAGAATTGCAATATTGTGGTCATAATCATACCCCAAGTTAAAAAAATAAGCCAATGGCTTTCATATTCTAGCAATATGTCATGATTCAAACATCATGTAACAATGAGAGGAAAACAGCTATGACAGCACCTACTCATATTCTACCATAGCACTTACTACTATTGTTCCCATATCAACTCTAAGCAATAACATGTGTTGTTATAAAAATCTTGTAAACGAGAGTAACATATAGCAATCATGATGTTATGCTCATAATATGTATTCTAACAATCATTAGATGCCAATTGTTCTCATATCAACTCTAACAATAACATGTGTGGTCATAAAAATCTAGGTAATGAGAGGAACACATAGCAATGATGTGGTTATAGACATGCTATGCATTCTAAATTTGTAACAAATGAACATGCAGTCATATTCATAAGGTAAAGATGAGATGAGATAGAATAATTACACGACGATAGACTCCACCAGTATAGGCAGCCAATCTATGCGTCGACCGCGTAAACGATGCCATCGTGCACTATAGCATCAGATAGAAATGTTGCCTCAACAGGATTGATGATGAGCCATAACCATGTATGGCGACCGGATTTCAGATAGACTAATCCCATGTTGAACAAGGCAATGAGCTTGTAATCCATGTAGTCTTCTGATGGTGTGGGAACTTCGCAGATTACAACTTTCTGCAAACAGAGGTCTAGCCAAAAGCTTGACGCGTCTTGTGCGTAGTAGGCAGGAGTGTCCTGCGGGCCGCGAGGCTCGATGTCGGCGGTATCCAACGATGGAAGGGTGATCTCTCGCTGGGTGTAGATATCCATGAGACGCCACGGACTACCGGTGTGGTGGATGAGGATGATCCAGATGGCCTTCATGCCCGCCCAGTAGTGACCGCGCATGAAGGACAGGTGGACGGGTAGTGGTAGCATGTCGAGGGGCACCACGGCAACCTCCGTAGGATCGTCAAGTCAGTGTCTGGGCCACCTGCAAGGATCGGGCATCAGCAAGCAGGGTGTCTTGAAAAGAGCCGGCCAGTTGCAGATGAGTAGACGGTACGAAGACACCGAGCATGCGGCCAGACGGACGGTGCTGAGTAGGTCCATACGACTACAGATCTGCTCCAAGAGAACATCGGGGAGGGAATTCCAATCGCGGCTCAGCGTGTTAGTCGGTTCTGCCATTGGGGTTTTCGGTGCCTGCGAGCCAGCGGGGAAGTGGATTCGGGCGGGCGAGTGAAGAAGCTTCTCCTCGTGTGGCCGAGCAGTGAGCGGGGGGATATGGTACGCGCAAGCTACCAAGGAAGATGGCGCGGGTGAGCGAGCAGTGAGCGGGGGTAAATGGTGTGCGGCCGACGATGGGGAAGAGAGGAGGAAGAAGAAGAGAGGAGGAAGAAGAGTGGAAGACGGGGAAGAAAGTGCATTAAATCTCAATTCTACTAGTACTACTACCAGGATATACCGTCCTTCGGAGTGTAAATAGTTACACCGATGACATGTGGGTCTACCACAAGAGGGCCCATATGTCAGTTAATGGAGGACAGAGGTGCGTAGGCGTATTTGTGGAAGCGTGCTCTACTGGCAAACATGATGGCAGTACTGGGTAAGGCTGATTTAGTAACAACAACACGCTGGTTCAGCTTATTAATTACGTGTCCCATCTGCTGCAGCGTGTATTGTCACTTCACTGCGAAGACTAGTTGAATAGTTCTCTCTGACTGATATGGGGAATAATGGATCGCGAGGACTTCCTTTCTACAGTATCCCTATGCCTCTACGCTCACTTCACTCATTTTGCTCCGTACCTAGTCACTTGTTGAAATCTGTAGAAAGACAAATACTCTGTATTTGGGAACAGAGGGAGACTTTTACTCTGTACTATTTGGGAACAGAGGGAGTATCACCATATGGAGGGAACAGAGGAAGCTTGAAATATGAACATGTCAATGGCAGGGAGTAAGCCCCATGCATGCATGCATGCATGCATGCAACATGCAACACTCACATGTACACATGGACGCACGCAACACTCACGCACCCATGCGGCACATAGCACACGACACAACACACACGCTCACGCTCAAGTGCTCAACCTACTCCCTACGTCCATGAAAGACTGTACATTTAGAGATTTACACATTGACCAGGGCATAATTAACGCCCAAAAGTAGCAGACTTATGTGTGCATGCGACCATTGAGATAAGAAGATTAAATGAAGGCCGTTGCATGCTGTAATTAAGGATAGACATGTAGCCTATACCTATAGCACAAGTTGGTGCATTAGTCAATCAATATCGATTTAGATTAAAGGCTAAATGCATTGGAAGTGTAGATGTACATTATGTACCACACTCTTTGTTTTGTAGCCGATGTACACTCTTTGTTGGAAGACCGAGGGAGGACACGTGCATGAACTCACATACACAGCCAGGGCGGTTCGCGCGCAAGGGTTGGACTCGTGTCGCGCCTGCGTAAAGTTTTGTTTAACTGATTTCTTTGCTCTGCCAACTGACAGGTGGGACCCAGAAACCAGGTGACAATTTAACCAGTCAACAAAGTGCCACGTCGACTATGTGGCCAGTCAGTAGGGTGCAATATGGTGCTCTATGATGAGCTAGTGATCGTATAATCGCCGCAAAACTATATATAGTGACCGTAAAGAGCGTATTGTTACATACGTTGACCGCCAGTGTATTTTTCTCGTTTCAAATTAAGCCATATTAATCGGAAAGGACGCAGTATGGACTACTACTAGTACTAGTACTCCTTTGATGTGTCCCGTCAACTCGCTGAACGAGGAGAAGCTTGCTTACTGCGCCTCTCCCTCGCCCACGCGCGCGGTGGTTCGCAGGATGAGGAGAGGGTTTTGACTACAGCGCCCTCTCCCTCTCCCTCTCCCTCTCCGTCGCCCTCGCCCTCGCGGTGGACGTGCAGCAGTTCAATCGGTGTCAGATTGCCAGAAGCATATTGTACTATAGTATCATCATTGTTGGACCTTCCGAAGAGGCGAAGAGCCAAGTGCAAGGTTCACACGAGTACGAACTGTTGAACCTCCCAAAGAGGCAAAGAGCCAAGCGCAAGGTTTTATAGGAGTTGTCATCCTAGTAGGAGTGTACTACAACTATAGCGAACAATATTACTGTACAATGCCGCCACATCACGTATATCCAAAGATGTGCCACCTTTTTTCTCAAAGAGCATGTTGGAGCCCGTGCAACAACCACACAAGTTGCACGTACACATAACACATTTACTAGTAATAAATTCTAAAGGACAAATGCCAATATGCCACACAAGTTCATCTCCAATTCATGTGATAAATTTGTGCATGACTAGTCTACATATATTCACGGCGCTACCGTTCACAATTACCGTACTCCACTTACATGTTATAGATGGGCTACAGGCATGTCCTCCTCTAGGTTCCAGTCCCAGGTGTTCTTCATGGATGGCACGATCCATAGCGGTGGGCAACGGGAATCATTGTCGAAGCTTTCTAGTCCGGTTCCACACGATGGAGACTCATCCAAGCTGAAGCGACATAAATCAGGGATAGCGTGTCCCAGCATGTCATTCATCCGGCGGTGCGCAATGAAGATAGAACCATGCTTCATGAACGGCAGGCCTTCCGTGTTGTGCATGGAAGGTGGCATCCGCTTCACAATGGGGTAGCTGTCGCCGATGAAAAGCAAGTACTCTCCAAGAGTGCTCCTCGGCACCCACGTAGCATCACGGGGGTCGAACTCGGTGCCGTTCATCTAGTACATGCGGCATCCCAGATCTGGACACATGGTGACGTACATAGTCAAGGTCCATGCATAATAATGTTGTGCTCAAATATGGCGGTCAGTAATACTGTGCAGCAAATAGTACTACTCCGGTATAGAGGAAGTAAAATAACCGGCTTATTATATATAGCCACTCTTGGCTACATGGATGAGATAGTAAGACATGGAAAAACAAAAATGGTGGCAGCTAGTGGGTTCAAGCCTTCAAGGGCCTAGCTAGCTATACGCGTCCTCCAAGGTAAAAAGTACTCCTACTAGTACTACTAAGTATACTATTAGTACAACAATGAAAGAGAAGGCGAGAGGGTTAAAAATGGAATACCTGGGTAGATGGTGACGGTCCGATCATGGTAGATTGTGTGACCATGTTGCACATCAGTGGTACCATGGGTAACGACTGCTAAGATGGATGATCCCAATATGACAAAGTTAGCTACAAGGTTCCAGGTTAGACCGAATCGCAGATGCAAATGCACATCCAGGATCGGCGATCTTATTTTGATCGGGGGATGACTAGTTCCTGCAAAATAATGGAGTACCGTTAGGGATGCAAATGATGGTTTGTGCATTCCGTTTGTAATCTCCCGTACCGTAGGATGGCAACCATATGAAACAAGTCCCCTGGCTTGTCACCACAAAGATACGGCCTAGATGGCGCACGGCGTCTTCGAATGTGTATGGGTACAAATCTGCCGCCGCCAATATGCCCCAGCCTCTGCCGTTATTGCGTCTTGCATTGATGGCAATCCTTATGTCGAACACCGCGATGAGATAGTAATCATCATAGCCGCGTCGCTTTGTCGGCGGGTCCACAATTGCTATCTTCTTCAATCTCATGTAGGCATCATCATACGTATTCGAGCCCAGCCAATCCGGAAGGCCGATCCCATTGGTGGAGAAGGGGTCTACCGGAACGGCCGCACTGCTGTGGATGTTGTGCAAAATGATGGTGGTATCCGGCCGGAGGTATGCAAGCCAATCTTCGTTGGCACCGACCCAGACCTATATATAAGACGGTGGGCAGCAGAGAAATTATGGGATGGAAATGGAATAACTAAGTAATGCATGATCAAACTCCATTACTGACCTGCTCATCGGACAAAATCCAACTACCTCTCAACGTCGGCAACTCTAGCGGAGTCAATGTGCAACCATGGCCAGGGAGCGGTGGACTATTCGAAGGATTGTCCCATAGAAGAACCTTCTCCTCGAGGACGCATGGAAGACCAACAAGCATGGCCTTTTCCCAAGCCTGTTTAAGCAGCGTCTTGAAAAAATTGGTGCAGGAAGCACCAAGTCTTGCGGCAGTGAGGACGTCGGAGCAGCGTGCGATTTCTCCCAGAGGATCATCGTCCAAGGTCTCCCAGCCCCGACGAGGAGGAGAACCACCTAGCGAATCCATTGGAGCAGCGACAAACTGCCTTCTCTTCGGGGGGAGGGGAACTGGCGAGGAGGAGATAAGAGTGTAGTAACGCAGGGCCTCGTCCCTTCCAACTGTAGATCGTTCCTCAGCAAAGGGGTGAAGCTATTATTTACTACTAGTACTAGCATTATGGAATGTTATGGGATTGCATTATACTGTAAATAATAGCAGTAGTAAGAAATTTTTGGCACTAGGTAGTAGTTTTTGGTGTGGATTAAGAAATTTTGGGTATGTTTTTGCCATTTTTTGTACACGCCAACTAGTGTCAAAAAACGTCTTACATTATGTGACGGAGGAGTACGTACTCGTACTGTAGCAGTACCAGTACTACTTTTCTCAACTAGTAGTGCGATGTACTGTACTTCTAGTCTAGTCTAGTATAGTGCACCAGTTTTGAACTCTTGAATCGCAGGGTCAAGGAGCTACAGTTGGAAGTGGAGGGTACTACTGTTCTCTAGAACCATCGTTGTACTATCGATGCAGGGGAAGTACACCTGCGTAGTGGCCTAGTGGGTACTCTCGGTGCTATATTCAGCCGCTCCTCTCACGTAGGAGTAGCTGGCCTACTCAGCCGCTCCTCTCACGCACACACTAGCAGCTTGTTTATCAACAACGGTTACTGCGAGGGCAGAACATTTGAGTTATTTGATACAGCGAGACTAGGCTTTTCGCTTCCATTTGTGGAGGTGTAATGGATCTCGTTGAACTTTGTTAGTAGTTCCTTCTTTATGAATGAGATGAAGCAAAGCTTTTCCCTCCGTTTAAAAAAAACACGTCAAGAGGAATTTATTTTATAGTAGAGCCGATAATGGAGTGAAGTCCATGCGTGCAACGCCACAAGCTACAGAGTAGTAGTAGAGCACTTTACGTATAGAGCCATATTGCACAGTTCCCAATGCCTCGCCAGGATTTTCCGGCTCCTCGGGCTTAATTGGGAGGCACTAGTTTAAGTATGCTACTAGCTGATGAGGAAGCTGCAAGCAAGGTGCGGCTAGGGCAAGCACGCGAGCCACGGGATGCTGGGAAGGAAAACCCGTTCACGTGGCTAGGCTGTCCAGTGCACCCAGATTGTGGGGCCGCACGTCTGTTCGACTTCAAAACTCAAACTACTCATGTAAAATATTGGCTTGCAGCGAAGTGTAGTAGTACTATTTTTAAAAAAAGGCCGCCTTGCGTTCGGCCGGGATCGAACCCATAAAACGAGGTATACACTCCCGCGACCACTAGTAGTACTTGTTGGAGTACAACGCAACCTAGAATCTCCTTTTGTCGCTAGTAGTACGTACATTGTTCCTTACAAGAAACCCCTAATAATGCAAGAAACCACTAAAATGCCAAGAAACTACTACCACTTGCATACGTGGCAGACTTAAGATAAGACTACCTTATCAACCATTGTACATGCTCTTACCAACAAAAATCCTCGAGTGACCTCCTACCTCCGGCCCATCCACCTAGTCATCCTCGGCCATGGGACACAGCTACCGCTGCCAGCAGAAGGCGAGGTCAAAACCGCTGGCGGTGCGGAGCCCATGTTGCGGCAGCCCGGATGCCAGCTCCGTCCGGCGCTCGCGGCCGCTAGCTAGCCAAGATAGCTCTGTCCAGCTGCTTGTCTGCAAGGTTTGCTAGCTAGATTGGCACGGCAGCGCGGCGGCTTGCTCGCGCGCGCCGCACTCAGGCCAGCCATCTGGCTCGAGCGAAGGCCAGCGTGGCGGCTTTCTCGCTCGTGAGTCATGCTCGGGCCAGCCTGCCAACCCGTGTGGAGGCCAGCGCGGTATCCAGCCCGTCTGGCAGAGCGGCGACCAACTCGCTCATCACCGGCGCCACCGACGAACACGCATCAGTACTGTTTGAAGTAATGCTCAGGAAAAATAATGATTTGAGGGGGAATAACAGGATAGAAGGTCAGATGTGGGTCCGTTGTGTCAACGGTCAAACAAAATGTGTTGGTTTAAGTTGCCTCGTCAGCACGGACGTGTGGGCCAACCCTGTCATAAATGGGTTTAAACGAACCTAATCAGTAGGAGTACTAGGTAGTAGTTTTTGGCATGGATTAAGAAATTTTGGGTATGTTTTTGCTATTTTTTGTACAATAGATTCTTCCTAGGGCTGGTTGAAAGTGGTATTTTTTTGTTAAATACTCTACATATTGTAAGTAGGAGTGAAAGTTAAGCTTTGGAAGCCAATAAGCAAGGCTAGTTACATAGTGCATATGTGTACATGATTGAAAGTAAATATCAACCATGAGTGACTAATATCTTGATGGAAAACTCGAAACTATGGAATACTAGGAAAAAATGCATGGTTGGAAATACTAGCAATGTTCATGTCCGTTGCAATGAATCATAATTAGAATAATACTCATTCACAAACTTGGTACAAAACACTCTAATTTTGATATACATATGTCACTAGAGATATATTATGTTTCAATTAGAATATATTCCTTGGGCTGTTTTGGTGAGGTCAGGGAGGGATGTGGTTGGTTTTAAGATACTAATTATGGGTTTTTCTGCAAATTGGTAGACAAGTGGGATGTTGGTGAGAAAAGGCAACAACTTACCTCAAAATCGTTAGATGTAGATCTAATGGTCAGAAACGACGGATGGCAGACACACCAGCATCACGAACTTAGTCTTGTGTAGGAGTACTAGCAAGATCCGTGCATTGCACGGAACATCAAGATGCATTTTTTTATAAAACACTTGTTGTGATTGACCCTTGCGGGAGTAATCCCATGTGTAAAAACTAATGATATCTCGAGAAATATGAGATAAGGTGAAGAGGAGTGGTGTGTGGTGGTGGTTGGTGGTCGGACTGAGCGGAGGCATGGGGATTGACGACGCCGGCAGTGGCCACCAGGCCAGTTTGTTCTAGAGGCTTCCTTTCTTAATTTCTCAACAATGAGGTTTGTTGGAGATAGGGATGAATGAGGGAAGGCCTTGTCTGCAAATGTGGAGAGGGGTGCGGGTATCTTTTAGTTTAATTTCCATTCATCAGATATAGATCGGACGGTCTATATTGCAAGATGGCACACGTACCATCATCACCAACTCGGTTTTTTATAAGAGAAGAAATATAAGTATGGTGATACAAACGTATTATCGATACTTGCTTCCGTAAACTAGCATCTACATTCTATTCAACGCCTCGGCATGTGGGGCCTTAGCACAATGACTTCTCGACTGTGTAAAACAAAGATTTTCCCGTCGCCGACAAGGAGGGGGTGACGGCGGCACGCTTTTTGGCTTGCTCTAGTCCTAGTATTCATACTAGGTGGTCTAAGCACGTTTAGATTTATTCTTTTTCATGTCTCGTGTTCGCCGTACTGCCACCACTGTTGATGAATAGACGGTAAGTTATTCACGGGGAAACCCTTGATGAGCGTGTTTGCGAGAGAGAGAGAGACAGTGTGCGTGTGTGATATGTTAGAGACTGAGGCTATGATAATAGATTCTTTGTGTCTATGTGTGTGGAGGATAGAGAGAGACATGTAGATGGGGCTTTGTGTTGTGTAACGTGGAGACACATATACATAATTAGAGATTGAGTGTGTGAGATACACATGCGGACATGGGGAGAGATGAGGATCCAGATAAATGGGTGTTTGTGCGTGTTTGTGTGTGTTTGTGCACACGTTTGTGTGTGAGAGGGAGAGAGTGTACGTGGAGTAGAGAGACCACTGATGATGTAGACCTAGTATAAGGGAAGGGGGAATGGTGTGACATGTGTAGTAGCGGGATAGAACGGGTGCGGGCTGGGGGAGCAAACTATTTGGAAGAGACATTGAGTGTGTGTGTGTGGGAGAGGGGTGTGAGAGCGAGAGAAAGAGAGAGCTAGCGACGGAGAGAGAGAGAGAGGAAGAGAGGGGGCGAGAGGGGTCGTTTGTGTCCATAAATGGAGTATAGATAGGGAGACAATGTTGATGTTGTCCGAAATTGGCCTATGAATGGAGACGCAAGGGAAGCGAGTCATCGTGTGTGTGATAGGGACTTCATGAGAGATCTTGAATAGATGGTGTAGAGAACAATGTGGGAAATCGAGAATGATTATACATTAGGGAGCTATACAAAGAGTCACGACATATATGTATGCAGGGAAGGAGCTGGGGCGGGTCCGCATGTGGGAGAGATAGAAAGAGGAGAGTGGTGCACAAGGAGACAAAGTGTGCTTGTTTGCAGTGGGGGTGGTGTGTGAGGTGAGTGCACGAGAACCACATAACTAGGGAGATAGACGTTTGGGGGTGACATTTTGTGTGTATGCGAAATATACACTCTACATAGTGTGTGTGCTTGGGTAAAAGAGATAGCAGGAGACCTAGAGAGTGAGGGAAGAGATGTGTGCATGCCCGAGAGACAAAGTGATAGAGACCTATGTTGGGGTCCAAACTTTACAAGAGAGAGGGGTGTTAATGTGCTCGTGTGTTGGTGTTTGGTCTCTATGTGTGTGTGTGTGTGTGTGGTGGGGGGGGGTTGACTTCAGATAAAGAGTGAGGTGTCTATATTTGAGGGACTTTAGCGTAATTGAGATATTGTGCACTCATGGTTGATCCATTTGTTTCACAGTTTGTACTATGAGATAACGATACTTTTGAACATGCGTGATATACCTTGATGTACCAGAATTACAAACCTAAGATTGGAATTTTGGAATTTGACTCCATCATTAGCTTTTGTAATTCATTTAAATGGAGGTACATTTTTTAAGCTGGGATTTCATGATTTCAAATTCATATATCAAACCTAGAGATATACACATACGGGCATGTTCAAACTTTATAATCATCCACTTTATTCATACACATACACATTTTTGCTTTTGTCATCATATTTAGGATAAACACATTTGGAATTTCATTTGAATTGGACTGTATGATGGTATTTGCTTGTAGTAGCTCAATGATCCATATTTGAATTGAATGGACAATCTAAGTTTCAAGTTGGAGACATTGATTTTCAAAACTTGCACATTTTTTCCGTGCAAAAAAGACAAATTTTCGGCCATGATATCATAGTCGGCCGTACGAGAGCAGAATACTTATAATCTTAGGCGCCAAAAGCTTTCAAACTTCCGCTCACATCGAAATATCACGCGCCCGAAAGTTTAGCCCTGCGACATTCCTGTTTTACCCCTGCCACATGAACGGAAAAGGGCTGCTTTGGTAACTCCATTGTTTTCCCCTCTTTGCCCCTAACATTCTTCCCCAGAGCCCCTCCCCTTCCCCACCCCGACCCCCCCCCCCAACCACGGCAAGCC
>NC_041393.1:249522584-249532765 GCF_002162155.2 Triticum dicoccoides
AGCCGCTGAATCTAGTCCTCCGTCGCAGCGGTGGACCTCACACCCCGCCGGATCTACCTTCCGCACCTTGGAACCCCCAACTGCCAACTCACCACTTCACCGGAGCCGCTTCAGCGACTGGCTTGTCCACCGCTCCAGATCTCCTTGACCGCCATCATGGTCCACCACACCGGATCTGCTTAACCGGTGCCCTCCACCACAGCGTAGGCCCTTCACTGACTCCCTCGTCCGCCCCTTTGCTGGCCCTTCATACAAGCCCTCGTCCGACGCAACAGATCCGCCTCACCGAAAGCACTATACAACGCGCCCGCTGAAGCTTTCGTCCACTGCACCGGACCCGCTCCACGGATGCCATATTCCACTCCATCGGCCCTGCTTTACCAACGCCGCAGCCTCATCAGGTTATTTCAATTTGTACTCCTTCGGTTTTTCTCTTTATTGTGCAACTGTTCACTTACCACAGATGAGCTTTCTTGTATGTCGACAGGCGCCGCAACCATAGCACCGGAGCCGCTTCAGTGACGTCGACAGCCGGCCCAAACTCAACCGCAACACGAGCACCATTGACGATCCTTAGCTATCAAGTATGACAATGATACCCATACGCCACCGAGAATCAGGTACTATTATCCAACGGCCGGCGCCTACGTTCACTTTCCTAGCATAAGCACCGCACCTTTGAATTTCTTCAGGGCATCATTCAGTTTTTCATGAGACGTGTTATTCTGCTTGCACCTGTAGGGCCATACTTCTGGCAGTGAACATGTTACATGTGTTAAATTACATACCAGTGCACATATAGTTAATATGCTTTAGTTTTGTTCTGATGCCACCTATTAGTTCCATCATACTGCTTAATGTTCTCTATGCCTAATTACACATCAGCAAACTAGCATGTGGTTCCGCTGCTTTTTGTTCATTTTACATTACATTTTCTGATGCTAGCTATTACATCACTGCTCCGAGCCTCTGTTCATTACTTGTTTATGTGTTCTTGATCTTCCCAAGTTGCATGACTAATTTGATGCTTCTATTAATTATGGAGCTGCCAACCCCATCAAGCAAAATATTTGTTCTTTTGGGGCTGGCACCTCGAACAAGCATAAAAATAGAGGGAAGCACATATATTGTTGTGTATGCACACACCCTTCTTTCATTAGTTTAGATGAACCATTGATGATCAATTCGGACCAGTGCATGCGATTAAAATTAATTTTACCTAAATAGATGGTGCAGAATAAACTACAACAACTAGATTTGCAACCACGGGATGCTGACGGTATCTTCAAAGAACATTGCAACAGCAGCTAGGCTTCACATCAACATATGGTAAGCCAGTGTGTTTTAGTACATGTTAAATGTAATGCGAGTGGGCTGCTTTCTTGGCTTGTGCCCTCAACGTGTAATCCTACCGAATTACAAATAGTTCAGTTGTCTGCTTCGTTGTATTGCTTGATTCGAATGTTTCTTTGTTGTTGAGTTATACCTGAGTTAGCCAATATGTCAGCAGTGCCTGTTGTACTATCGTAAAGAAATGCATGCCTATTTCATTTGAGTCCTTAACTTTTCCTCTCAACTTCATCACAAGACTGTCTTTGTAGTTTATATGAGGCCACACTGTTAAGTGCTTTCTCAGATTATTTCAACTACTTAGATGCCTTGGCAACTTAAATATAGCGGTTGTACACTCCCTTTCAACTTTCATCTTACCATTTTAATTTCTTTTCGGTTGATGCTGCTTCGAACCATTTAAATATAGTTTGCCATGCTCGGCAATAATTCGTCCGTCGTTTACCATGTAAGCTTACTGCCTGGATCATACGATAACTATCTCTTACTTATGTCCAGCGGAAACCTTTCAGGATGCCGTTCACACTAGGACACAATGTACAACCCCAGAATCTATTTGTGGAAGCAGTGCGCCATCCATGTTACCAGATGGTAGTAGTTCAGAGGCAACACCACCGGAGAGCAGTCTGAGCACAGATATTATAGTGCTTGAGGCTCTACTAGAGGCAGAAAGAGATGGTGTGGCTGCCATGAATGAGGTAATCTTTATCTTGAGGCTGGAAATTACGGAATTAGCGGCACGCATTATGCAAGCAACCCAAGAATTGGAGGAAGTAAGAATGTTGCATTTGAGGACAGAGGAGGTCCTGTTGTTTCTGCTATCTGAAGCCCAAGGTAATCCCGGTTCTTCTTTAGATACCAGTTGAAATTGTCATTAGATTATTGTACTTGCATGTTGTGTCATGTCTCTGAATGGATTATGTTGCAAGACCCCCTATGTTGTCCAGAATTCCATGTTGTCCATGTGTTGTAATGATCCAAATTTTTTAGGCGAGGTAATCCTCAGTACTTGTATGATTGACATAAGGTGAACTGTTTTTTGTGTGAGCATATTGTATTGGATGAAATAACTGTTTGAATCAGAGTGTATCCAACCTACTGAATTTGAAGATCACGACATTTCTAAATCATAATCATATATAAAGGTGGAATAAATCTTTGTTGTGGTTTTGAAGAAATAAATAACAAAACACATAATTATCTGTGGATATTCGTAATCGGATACAAATTGGAATTGAATTTAGTTTGCCAGGTCCCAGGGCAAACGTCAATGCTAATTCTCCCAAGTTTTGAATGAAGCGGCTAAACACCCACTATAATTTGTGGGCTGCCCGAAGCAAGTGTTTGCGAGATGGAAATTACTGTCTACCCCTGACACTTGACATCCTTATCGACCGGATTTACACTGCTGTCGATAGGGGTAGACTAGTAACTTCAATCAGACGTGACACAACAGCCTCTGAGCCCATTCAGACCCGGCGGGCGCCAAACGTGGGCGGCAAAACACATTTGATTCAAGCTCGTCCGAAAGACATGTGTCTCTTCCTCCATTTCCCCATTCATACATGGTGAGCGGCAAAACAAACTCTCCTCGTCCGAAATCGATGTAGGCTAATATTTTAAATAGGGGCAGATGTGTAACTTCCATCAGACATGACACAACCGCCCTACCTGTCAACCCCATTCATACACCATGGGCGCCAACCGTGGGCGGCAAAACACCCTCTCCTCGCCCGAAATAGTTACCGGCAAATATTTGGGAGATGCGAGATTACCGTCCTATCCCCAACTGACGCGATGTCCGAAATTTTAAACGGGGGATAAGTTCGTAACTTTCCCCCATTTTAGAGAAGCGCGTCCCAAAGTTTGAGATCCCCCCCCTCCCCTCCATTTCCCCATTCATACACCATCGGCGGCACGACAACCTCCGCACTGCGGCCAGCCTCCTCCGTCCGCCACCACATCCTCCACCTTGCCGGAGCCGCTACCCCTACCCCATCGTCCACTACAAGAGATGGACGTCTCTCATCCATGGTGCTGGACCAGGATCCTTTCATCGCCTCCTCTCGCTTCATCGGCACCGTCGTCGACCTTTCCGTTGCCGCTCCTACGACCGCCTCGTCCACGGCAACAGGATATATCCCCCGACCCAGTCGTTTGTCGTCTAAAGTCTTCTTCCTTGCCATTGTAGGACCTTGAAGTATGTCTAGAGGGGGGGGGTGATTAGACTACTTGACCAATTAAAAACTTAACCTTTTCCCAATTTTAGACTTTGGCAGATTTTAGCTATCTTTGGACAAGTCAAGCAATCTTCACACAATTCAAGCAAGCATGCAAAGAGTATATGAGCAGCGGAAATTAAAGCATGCAACTTGCAGGAATGTAAAGGGAAGGGTTTGGAGGATTCAAACGCAATTGGAGACACGGATGTTTTTATCGTGGTTCCGACAGGTTTGTGCTATCGTACATCCACGTTGATGGAGACTTCAACCCACAAAGGGTAACGATTGCGCGAGTCCATGGAGGGCTCCACCCATGAAGGGTCCACGAAGAAGCAACCTTGTCTATCCCACCATGGTCGTCGCCCACGAAGGACTTGCCTCACTAGCGGTAGATCTTCACGAAGTAGGCGATCTCCTTGCCCTTACAAACTCCTTGGTTCAACTCCACAACCTTGTCGGAAGCTCCCAAGTGACACCTAGCCAATCTAGGATACACCACTCTCCAAGAAGTAACAAATGGTGCCTTGATGATGAACTCTTGCTCTTGTGCTTCAAATGATAGTCTCCCCAACACTCAACTCTCTCTCATGGGATTTGGATCTGGTGGAAAGAAGATTTGAGTGGAAAGCAACTTGGGGAAGGCTAGAGATCAAGATTCATATGGTAGGAATGGAATATCTTGGCCTCAACACATGAGTAGGTGGTTCTCTCTCAGAAATGGTAAGTTGGAAGTGTAGGTTTGTTCTAATGGCTCTCTCCATGAATGAAGAGGAGGTGGATGGGTATATATAGCCTCCACACAAAATCTAACCGTTACACACAATTTACCAAACTCGGTGGGACCGAATCAACAAACTCGATCGGACCGATTTAGTAAACCTATTGACCGTTAGGATTTTCGGTGGGACCGACATGCAACTCGGTAGGACCGATATGGTTAGGGTTAGGGCATAACGTAATCTCGGTGAGACCAATTACACAAACTCGGTGAGACCGATTTTGGTAATTAGCTAACCAGAGAGTTGGTCAGGTAAACTCGGTGGGACCGATTCGCTCTTTTTGGTGAGACCGAAATGTTACGAAAGGGAAACAGGGAGTTTACATTGCAATCTCGGTGGGACCAATCGCTCACTTCGGTTAGACCGACACGTTACGAAGGGAAACAGAGAGATTACAATCCCATCTCGGTGAGACCGAGATCCCTATCGGTGAGACCGATTTGCCTAGGGTTTGTGGCAGTGGCTATGACATATGAACTCGGTGGCGCTGGATAGAAAGAATCGGTATGGCCGAGTTTGACTTTGGGTTTAGGTCATATGTGGATGTGAGAAAGTAGTTCAGGGTTTTTGGAGCATGTCACTAAGCACTTGAAGCAAGAGGCTCATTAAGCAACACCTCATCCCTCCTTGATAGTATTGGCTTTTCCTACAGACTCAATGTGATCTTGGATCACTAAAATGTAAAATGAAGAGTCTTGAGCTTTTGAGCTTGAGCCAATCCTTTGTCCTTGATATTTTGAGGGATCCACTTTCATCATCCATGCCATGCCATTCATTGAGCTTTCCTGAAATAATAGTCTTGGAATAGCATTAGCTCAATGAGCTATATGTTGTTATGAATTACCAAAACCACCTAGGGATATTTGCACTTTCAATCTCCCCCTTTTTGGTAATTGATGACAACATATAGATCAAAGCTTCCACAAATGATAATAAGATTGAAAAACATCGTCGCTTTGAGAAGTATGTGATAAGCAAGAGCTCCCCCTAAATTTGTGCATGGTTTAGGATTTGCTTTGGACTGCAAATGCACAAGGAATTAGGCTCATGGGTTACTCTTCCATGTCACATACATCTTGGTGGAGCGCTCAAAATAATAAAGATTGAATACATGCACTCATCACCAAGCAAAGTGAATGATCATATAAGGATAGGTAAGATAATATCATCTAACAAGCATAAGTGTAGCTTATGATCAAACACATGATCATCAATGTCTCACAGATAATAGCATAGTATCTCAAGCAATCAAAAGCTAAGAAAGTTTAACCACCAAAGCAAGAGAGAACAAAAAGCAACAGTCTCTCTCTCGAAGCCTATGATCTATACATTTTTCTCCCCCTTTGGCAACAAGTTACCAAAAAGTTCATAGAAAATGCATAGCACTAGATCGACTCTCAGGCTTGATCTTCAGGTGGTGGTGTAGAGATGGCTCCTTGGACATAGGCTTCAGTTGATATGGATGGAGCTGGAGGAGTTGGTGCTGGAGCTGGTTGCACTGGAGCTGTAGGAGCTGTAGCTGGTGCAGATGAAGTGGCTTTGGTGTCCGTCACAGGCACTGCAGCTGATCTCTGAGCTCTAGGCACTCTGGCAAATGCATTAGTGGTAGTCTTGCCCTTCCTCTCCTGCATGTCATCCTGTAGTTGCTCCACAACTGACTGAATCTCAGTTACTTTGACATCTACATCATAGAATTTTTGTTCCATGATTCTTTCCAGGCTCTCCTGGTTTTGAGTTAGGGTGGCCAACCCCTTCTCAATCCTCAGTGTTGATGCTATCAAGTAACCAAGTTGCTCCTGCTTGTTCTTCAAAAAGTACTCAGATGCCTCCTCTTGAGTTGGCATCTTGGCAGCCTTCTCTCTCTCTTTGCTTTCTCCTTCTTCTCTTGAGCTTGTACAGATGATGGTTCATTCTCATTCATCACAACTTGATTGTCCTGAAATTCTGGATAGATAGCAAAATGTTCCTTGTCCAGCAAGTATGTGCCTGTGCCCATCTTTGAGTTAATCAACTCCTGAATTTGTGGGGCATATCCAAAACTTCTCTTTTGGTCTGCTGCTGTCCTCTTGATAGTCTCAACAATGAGGCTCATGACCTTGAATTTCTGTGGCACATCAAACAAGTGTAGCAAGTTTATAGCATGCCCTCTGATCATGTTGTGACCACCTGACTTGGGCAATAGAGTATGCCTTAGGATCCAGTTGATTGTTGGGAGTCCTGACAGAAGATAATGAACTGACCCAAACTTATGTGTCTCAACTGCAACATCTGGGATCTCCTTGTACATATGAGCCATGGTATTGTGATCCATCTTCTTCTTGGCATAGACATCCAAGTCATCTTCACTCTCCTTTGGGGCATCGATCAGATTGGCCTATTCCTCAATGGTTGATTAGTACCTTGTACCTTCAGACATCCAAACTATCCTGCCATCTGGATAGAAATGTGCTGTGGAGTAGAACTGCATAATGAGCTCATCATTCCACTTTGTGAGCTTCTGCCCAACAAAGTCAGCAACTCCACAAGCAATAAAATTGTCTTGCACTCCAGGATAGTGTTCTTCATTCTCCTTCATGTAGGTCCAGTCGACCCACCTCATATCACACACTATAGGTTTCTTGTCCAACAACACTGTCTCATATAAATCCTGTTGTTCCTTTGTGTGGAACCTGTAATCAACAGCAGTCCTTCTCCTGATAGCATATGGATCTGACAACCTCCACATTCTGAGTCATGCATCCTTTCTTAACTTCATGTTCTCAGCCACAGGATGAGCATCATTGTGGTCTGGAATCTTTGGCTTTAGCTTCCTCAGGACTTGTCCTTCATCATCTTCCTCATCAGCAACTTCAGGCACTAGGGCTTTGTTCTTCTCAGCAGCTGGAATACTCTTGGTATTCCTCTTTGGTGCAATCTTGGGCTTGGGACAGCTTTGGGTGCTTCCTTGGGCTTTGATGTTGTAGCCCCTGACTTTATAGCATCACCCATCAGCTTTTGTGCCTTGGGTGCTAGTGCAGCAACCTCTTCTTCCTCTTCTTCCATCATGGAAGGCTTTCCAATCACTCTGGCCATGGTCTTTTTGACCCTTTCCTTCCTTTTCTTTCCTTCTACAGCTGGCTCTTTGGGATCAGGTTTTTCAGGTACTTGTGTTGATCCTCTGACCTTCAGCATAGGTGTCCTCTTGGCAGGGACCTTCCTATTGAGTCCAGGCTTTGTGTTCTTTGCTGAGCCATACTCCTTTTTGAGCACTACCTTCTTGGAAGTAACCTCATCTTCTTCTGCCATATAATCCTCATCCTCAGATTCTGAGGTTCTCTTCTTCCTTGTCCTGGTGGCAGCTTTAGGCAAATTGCTAGGAGTGCTTCTGCTGCCATCATCTGAGGAACTTGAGGGACTAGTGCCCTCACTCATGTGATTGTGCTCTTCTGACTTGTTCTGACTATCACTTTGTTCTGACATGCTGCAAACACTGACTGCTGACCATGTGAATAGCTATAGATGAGATAGAGTGGATGAGCATCACAAAATGCAAAGATTTTTGCAAAAGAATGATTCAAAAACTTAGTTTCAGTTTTCCACAGAAAGCATTTTGGATCAACCGATTTTCAAACTCGGTGATACCGAAGAAGTTTTGGAACCTAAACTAGTGAACTCGGTCAGACCGAGTCACAGTTCGGTGGCACCGAGACTGCTAGGGTTTAACAAAGTTTTAAAATCGGTCACACTGATTAGCAATTCTCGGTCAGACCAAGAGTTACTAGTGCAATGGCGTTAGCCAAATCAGTGGGACTGAGTTTTTCAACTCGGTGGGTCCGAGATGGTTTCTGCGGAAACCTAACCCTAAATTTTCAAATCGCATCTATTCTAAGGATTGTTTTGACTGGATAGGAGTGTCTCATTCGTGGCAAGAATCATAATGAACACAATGTGCTGAGAATCAGACGAGGATAGCACTGTGATCGAGTTCATACCTAGTTCAGCGATGAACTCGCTACGGCGGCAACGGCGGAGAAGAAATCCGTTGACAGCGGCAGAGACCAGTGACAGGAGGGGGCTGGCGACGAAATCGATGATCCGGAGACCTAGTAGGCAGAGCAAGCTATGCGCGGGCGAAGAGATTTGGAGAAAGTTTTCCAAATTTTGCCCGTGTGTATATATAGCCCGACACTGTCGGTGTGACCAAGTGGAACGACTCGGTGGCACCGAGATGCATAACTGTTGATAGTTACAGCAACTCGGTGTGACCAAAAAGTTCAAGTCGGTTGCACCGATATTGGAAACCTAGATTGACTTAGTGATCTCGATAGGACCGAAATGGAGGAATCGGCCAGACCGAGAATCACAAAGAAGTTTTGGAAGTTTAAGTGTATGATGAATCGGGGACTCCGAGTGCTCCTCACACAGAGTGGTTCGAATCTGACTTGATCAAATTTTGTGATGTAGCATGAATAGAGTTTGAGACAAGAAAAGCATAGATAGCTAGAGAAGGTTCTTAGGCATTCTTGTCCATCCACTTGGCCAAAGAAAAATAAGCCAATCAATCAAAGCAACAAGTGGATGTCCTCGAATGAGTAAAATATGCAACCAACATGCTCACACAATAAAATGGCAAATGAAATATGTGGCAAAGCATGCACAACCAATTCTAGCATCTATCAAACAATTGGCGATGACTAGGTCATCTATATATGAGTATATTGACTTAGGAGTCAAATGAGAACATTTGATCATAGGTCATACTCATCGTTTAAGCTCAAGTGGGGTTACCACTTTTACATAATGCATTGATGTGTTCACATCATTAGAGTTGCTTTGACTCAATTCTTAGAGTTAAGATCCCCCTAGATGTGAGATCCCCCCTTAGAGGGATGAACTAACCTTGGGTTTTGTCGATGATGACTTCATGTAGGTGTTGAATATGTGGATGCTCAATGTTGATGTAGATCATTTGGAGCGATCCTTTGGAGTGATTTGCACTTTCAATACCTACATGGGTTAGTCCCACAAGGAACAAACAAGAATATCCATAGACATAGAGTGATGCACACACAAGATGATGTCCATGAAATCATTAGGTTACCTTGTCCCTTGCCTTACCAACATGAGGGTTTGTGACTCCTTGAACTAGTGCAAGATGTGGAAGTTGATTGCACTTGTCCTTGCCATAATGATATGAGTGAAGAATGTTGGCGGAGTCACCCTCAAGAACTCTCTAGTTCTTCTTCTTCGGGATCCACATCTGTAACGCCCCGGATCCGATGCGCCAGGTGTCTGCCAGTTATTCGCTGTCGTTGCCATGTCATTGCTTGCGTGTTGCATTTTATCATGTCATCATGTGCATTTCATTTTGCGTGCGTGTTCGTTTCATGCATCCGAGCATTTTCCCCGTTGTCCGCTTTGCAATCCGGCGCTCCTATGTCCTCCGGCGTCCCCCTCTTCTCTCTTTTTGTGAGTGGGTGTTAAATGTTCTCGGAATGGACCGAGGCTTGCCAAGTGGCCTTGGTATAGCACCGGTAGACCGCCTGTCAAGTTTCGTGCCATTTGGAGTTCGTTTGGTACCCCAACGGTGAACCGGGTAACCGTAAAAGCCTCCTTCTCCTTGCAGCCCAACACCCCTTCCAAACTGGCCCAAAACCCATCTAACTCCCCTCCATGCTCTCGGTCGTTCGATCACGATCGCGTGGCCGAAAACCAAACCTCATTTGGACTCTCCTAGCTCCATCTACCTATAAAACTAGCCCCTCCCCCGAAATTCGCGGTCCAAACCACCCGAAACCCTAGTTTTCGTCCTCCGCGCCGTGCCGGACATGTCCGCCCCTGGCCGGACACG
>NC_041393.1:249533396-249537953 GCF_002162155.2 Triticum dicoccoides
CGATCCGGCCGGCCCGGTCACCTCCACCTCCCGCGCTGGCCCCGGCCAGCCCCGGCCGCCGCCGCCGCGCCTCGCCGGAGGCCGCAGCCCCAGCCCCGTCGTCCGGGTCCGGCGCCCCTCCGCCGCGCCGCCCGAGTCCCTCCTCAGCCGTCCCCGTGGTCCCCCGTGCCGGATCCGGCGAGATCCGGCCGGAGGAGGTTGCCCCGGGCCCTTCCTCGCCATCTCCGGCGAACTACCCCGGTGATCCTCGATAACCGTGCAAATCTGAGGTTGACCCTCGAAATCCCAAGTCCCTGAATTTTTGTAATTTTCATGCCATGTTCGACATGCCGTAACTCTGCATCCGTAGCTCCGTTTCGTGCGTGTAATATGTCAAATTGTTCGCCTCGACGAGTACATCATTTCATTCTATTGCATCATATTCATTTGAGGATCTTGATGCCTGAATCATCATCCCAAGAGTGCTTCATGATGTTTTCTGCTGTCTGTTATCAGAACGAGCTCTTTTGTCATTTTTGCCATGATTGATGTGTGCATCCTATGAGGTTGATGTCTTCTTGTGTTTTGATTTAGGCTATGTCTTCTTTACAGATGTGCTTACCATGTATTTTTGTGATCAATGTGGTGACTAGCACAAGCATGCAAACTAGGCATCGTGATGTTGCTGATTTTAGTCCCTGTTCTGGTGTTATTTTGATGTCATGTAAACATGATGCTACAGAGAGATCCATGCATATTTAGAGATACTTTAGTAACGGTGTTTTGAACATATGGTTATTGTCTATCCATTCATGCCCTTTGTTGCAATTATGGAGTAGTCTAGCCTGTCATTTTCGTGCTCTACTTTTGCTTCAAAATGTTTCCTGGCAGATTGTTTACATGTTATTCAATTTGGCCGAGCTTGTTGTAGTTGATCCTTGCATGCTATGGACTTGTTCTTGACTTGGTTTGTTATACAAACATGTCTTCTTGATGATGCTATGCTTATCTTGTCATGCAATGACTTGTGAGTGAATCGAGCTTGTTACGTAGTGTTCATGATGTTGCTGTTTTGCTAGGCTGAATCTGTTATTTCGTGATGCTATATAAACATGCTTCTACTAATCATTCTATGCATAATCTGGAGATGTTCCATAAACATGTTTTGATCTAGGCTATGTCATCCTCTATCCATCCATGCCCCTGGTTGCATTTATAGGTTGTTGTAGCTTGTTTATATCTTGCTCCAAAGTTGCTTGAAAATGTTGCTGTCAGCCTGTTAACATTAAGTTCACTTGTTTCCATGTGTTTTGCTAGTGATCCATGTACCCTAGGACCTTGCTTTTGCCATGCTTAGCTTCACAAATATGCCTTATTACTGTTGGGTGCCTTGCCATGCCATGTGTTGATCTGTAGTGAGTTGCACAAGCTCATTAACATGCCTTCATAATTATGTTCCTGCCATGTATGAATCTGTAATATAACTTGCTATGTTTACGTGGGTGCCATCATATTTTCTGATCATTTTTGGCTTATGGTCAGTAAGGGTCTTTTGATCTATGCAATTAGTAGATTCATGCCATGCCTTTGTTTGCCATGATAAGTTCCTGTAACATGTTGTTTTATAGCTCTAACATTGCATCGTGATGTTATTTTCTGCAAAGTCTGAAATTGTTATAACTTGCAATCTAACCATGTGTGTTTGAGCATGTTCTAGTAGTTTCTGGAGATAGCTCAGTGTTCATGTTTTGTAATGCTTTACATGTACATCATGCATACGCCTTTTGTTTTCTTGTTGAGGTCCTGTAGCATGTTGTTTTGATGCTTGCAATACGCCTAGTTGCTGTTTTGGACAGCTTGTCCTTATAACTTGTTTCATGTGTGTGTGTTGAACCGTTGCTCCGTTTTGAGTGTGCTCTATATGAAACTTGCTTGATTTTGCATGTAGCTTCATATTATCATGTTGGATCCTTGTTTTGAGGTGTTTGCTTGATGTTTGGGTGCATTTTGCATCAATGCCATGTTTAACTTGTTTTGCTCATATCTTCTAGGTCGTAGCTCCGAACTAAATGAACTTTATATGTAACTTGACTAGAATCTCGTGTAGATCATCTTTGTGCATCTTAAACTTGATGTTTAACCACTTGAACATAAGGTTTGTTCAGATCTGGACCAATTTCGAAATTTGCATATGAGGACTTACCGGAATTGTTATATGTTGTTCCCGGCCTCATTTAAACTTGCCTTGATGTGTTGCTCTTGTTTGCATCATCTCTTGCCATGAGTAGCTTCATGTAGCCGTGTCATGCATCATGCTTGTTGTGCATCATGCCTTGTTCATGTGTGGTGTGTTTACCTATGTTGTGTGCTTCTTCTTGTTAGTTCATGTTTCGTTGCGATCGTGAGGATTCGTTCGTCTACGCTTGGTTCGTCTTCGTGGCTTCATCTTCTTCATGGACTCGTTCTTCTTCCTTGCGGGATTTCAGGCAAGATGACCGCTACCCTGGATCTCAATACTATCATTGCTATGCTATGTGCTTCGTTCTATCGCTATGTTGCGCTACCTATCACCTGTTTATCAAGCCATCCCATATTGCCATGAACCTCTAACCTTTGACACCTTTCCTATGCAAACCACTGTTTGGCTATGTTACCGCTTTGCTCAGCCCCTCTTATAGCGTTGCTAGTTGCAGGTGAAGTTGAAGATTGCTCCATGGTGAACAGGATTTTGGTTGAGATATCACAATATCTCTTATATTATTAATGCATCTATATACTTGGTAAAGGGTGGAAGACTCGGCCTTTTGCCTAGTGTTTTGTTCCACTCTTGCTGCCCTAGTTTCCGTCATACCGGTGTTATGTTCCCGGATTTTGCGTTCCTTACGCGGTCGGGTGATTTATGGGACCCCCTCGACAGTTTGCTTTGAATAAAACTCCTCCAGCAAGGCCCAACCTTGGTTTTACCATTTGCCTCACCACCACCTATCCTTTCCCTTGGGTCGGCCAACCTAAGGGTCATCTTTATTTTAGCCCCCCCGGGCCAGTGCTTGTCTAAGTGTTGGTCCGAACTAGAGCACCGTACGGGGCCATCCCTTGGCAACTTGGGTTACGTCGGTTCCTGTACGCTTAGCTCATCCGGTGTGCCCTGAGAACGAGATATGTGCAGCTCCTATCGGGATTTGTCGGCACAGCGGGAGGCTGTGCTGGTCTTGTTTTACCATTGTCGAAATGTCTTGTAAACCGGGATTCTGAGTCTGATCGGGTCCTCCTGGGAGAAGGTCTATTCCTTCGTTGATCGCGAGAGCGTCATGGGCTAAGTTGGGACACCCCTGCAGGGTATAATCTTTCGAAAGCCGTGCCTGCGGTTATAGGCAGATGGGAATTTGTTAATGTCCGGTTGTAGATAACTTGACACTAGATCCGAATTAAAACGCATCAACCGCGTGTTAGCCGTGATGGTCTCTTTTCGGCGGAGTCCGGGAAGTGAACACGGTTTCTGGGTTATGTTTGACGTAAGTAGGAGTTCAGGATCACTTCTTGATCATTGCTAGCTTCACGACCATTCTGCTTGCTCTATTCTCGCTCTTATTTGCGTATGTTAGCCACCATATATGCTTAGTCGTTGTTGCAGCCTCACCACTTTACCCCTTCCTTTCCCTTTAAGCTTTGCTAGTCTTGATACCCATGGTAATGGGATTGCTGAGTCCTCGTGGCTCACAGATTACTACAACAACAGTTGCAGGTACAGGTTATGCAATGATCATGACGCGAGAGCGATGCTTGCTTGCGTTGAGTTCTTCTTCTACTTCTTCGATCAGGGGATAGGTTCCAGGTCGGCAGCCTGGGCTAGCAGGGTGGATGTCGTTTGAGTTTCTGTTTGTGTTTCATCCGTAGTCGGATGATGCTCTTATGTATTGTGATGTTGTATTCGTGTGGCATTGTATGCCTTATGTATGTATCCCCATATATTATGTAATGTTGATGTAATGATATCCACCTTGCAAAAGCGTTTCAATATGCGGGTCTATCCTTGGTGGGACCTTCGAGTTCCTTTTGGATAGGGTCGCATATTGGGCGTGACAAGTTGGTAATCAGAGCCTCGACCGACCCTAGGAGCCCCCTTGTTTGATCGTGTAGTTTGGCAGTTGTTGAGTCTAGAAGAAAACTGATTTCGGAGTCTAGTTATATTGAAGAGTAGGAATTCTTTTTACTCCTCAGCCCCTTCGTCGCTCTGGTAAGGAATCTTGACGTAGGTGTTTTGAATTACTCCTCTTCCCCTTCAAATTTTCTTTAGGATCACGCAGTTGGTTTTCCGATCGTTGGCTCTCAGCTCTTTTCATCCAGTGCATTTCTCGTCAAGTCGACTCGAGCCTCTTCATCTTTGAGTTCAATCCTCAGTTGTTTTCTTTTCCCACCCGCCCACCCTTCTTCTTCTCGGAACCGGACTCCGTTATCGAGTATCCATCCTACTCGTGCGAAGTCTTTGCTTTCTTTCCTCAATGATTTCAACCGGTGTTGTTCTCTTCAAGATATTCATCAATTTCCCCTTCCAAGTTGCCTTTGTTTTCCCGCCCTCCC
>NC_041393.1:249538078-249540544 GCF_002162155.2 Triticum dicoccoides
CTCCCACCCTTTTCTTCCCGGAGCCTGACTCTCTCTCGACCATCTATCTCATTCGTGTGGAGCCTCTTCAGTCTTTCGTCAATTATTTCACCCGGTGAATTCGCGTCTCGGTGGTCATTCTTCATCTCTTTTCCGGTGGATTCGATTCTAATTTTGGTAGTGATTATATTCTTTTCCTCGAAGTGTTTTCCCTGCTTGTTCGCCTCTCGCCAGTTTATCATTCCGGAGCTCAAGACATCTCAGGAGATTCGTCTGTGTTCTAATTAATTCGAGGTTGTCACCTCATTCAAATATTTCAATTGTTCCGGTGCTTCATCTATCTGTTCAACAATCCTTTCCAATGGTGTTTTTCTCTTTCGGTGGGCCCTAACCCACAGGTCTTTTCCCAGGATCTTACCTCACTCTTCTAATTCCCCCGGAGTATTCTCGAATTCTTTTCAAGTCTGACATAAGAATGAATTTCATCAGTCAGATGCCTTTCCAAGATCGTTTTCAAATTCTTTCATTGTTGGATCAACCTCTTCGCTTGTCATTCTACCGGAGTATCTCAGTAATTCTGGTGGTGTTTCTCGTCGCCATTTGAGGATCGAAGAAGAGTTTTTCCTCTAAATCTTGTCCGTTCTCTCGAAGTTTCGTGCTTCTACCTTCATGTTATCCTCGCGAATTATTTCAGTTTGTCAGATATTCTTTTCTCACCTATCCGGAGTATGTCAGAAGTTGTTTTCCCATTTCTTTTCACCGGAGGCCATCATTCCAGTTACCATTCTCTATTTATCCCGGTGCTTCGTTCAAGTGTTCTTTAATCAACTCATGATCCATGTGTTCTTTTGCATCTAAATCCCCTCGAGCTTATTTGTTCTTCTAATTCTTCCCGGTGATTCATTCTCTTTCTTCAGTCATTTTCGAATTCTTACGGTGGTTCGTTCAAGATTCTTTTTCTTTGTTTATCATTTTAATCCATTCGTTTCTTTCCAATCCTACCGGTGGCTCAGGAAGACCTTCTCAAGTTTGCGATATGTCACTTCTCAATCCTTTTCAAGTAGAATAAGTAATATGCGAAATCCATTGTTGGTCATCAATTTAATTTGATGAAGGAGAAGCATACAATAAACCTTATTCTTATTTCATCCTAGTGAGTAATCCCTTCCTTCGGAGTTTGTTCTTGGTGAATAAATTCTAGTTCCACGTGTTTTCATCTTTTCTTTTCCGGAGTTCAATTTTTCCTCGACTATTTTGTCGGAACATCCATCTAAATCATCGCAAGGCTCATCTTATTTTTTCATCCTTCAATTCTATCTCATCATCCTTTTGTCACCGGAGTTCTTCATGGTGGTTTCCATGATTTAATTCATTCTTCAAGAGTTCATCAAGATTCTTGTCGATGGAGTTCAAGTATCTTTTCTTCTTGCATCTCAAAGTGCAAGTAATTCTTCATTTTCTTTTGAAGTGGAGTTTTGCATTTCTTCGTTCTTCTCAGATTTTCAAATCCATTAAATCCTTCCTTCTAAGTTCATTTCTTTCCATTCTTTAATTCTTCTGGAGGCTTTGTCTGTTCTTCTCATCAGGTGTCATTCCATCCTCTAAAGTTCGTGTTCTTTTCATTCCATTTTCAACGGGAGTGATTTCATAGTCTATCTGATTCCGTGAGCTTTCGATTCTCGTCATTCTCGTTGTTCCTCTCTTCTTCTCGAGTGCTCTTGATTCTCTGTTTCTTCTCTTGAGTTCTTGCTTCACCTCATCCTTTTCCCTTCCGTCTCGGTCCTAAGATCTCGGGACAAGATCTCTTGTTAGTGGAGGAGTGTTGTAACGCCCCGGATCCGATGCGCCAGGTGTCTGCCAGTTATTCGCCGTTGTTGCCATGTCATTTGCTTGCGTGTTGCATTTTATCATGTCATCATGTGCATTTCATTTTGCATGCGTGTTCGTTTCATGCATCCGAGCATTTTCCCCGTTGTCCGTTTTGCAATCCGGCGCTCCTATGTCCTCCGGCGTCCCCCTCTTCTCTCTTTTTGTGAGTGGGTGTTAAACGTTCTCGGAATGGACCGAGGCTTGTCAAGTGGCCTTGGTATAGCACCGGTAGACCGCCTGTCAAGTTTCGTGCCATTTGGAGTTCGTTTGGTACCCCAACAGTTAACCCGGTAACCGTAAAAGCCTCCTTCTCCTTGCAGCCCAACACCCCTTCCAAATTGGCCCAAAACCCATCTAACTCCCCTCCATGCTCTCGGTCGTTCGATCACGATCGCGTGGCCGAAAACCGCACCTCATTTGGACTCTCCTAGATCCCTCTACCTATAAAACTAGCCCCTCCCCCGAAATTCAAGGTCCAAACCCCCCGAAACCCTAGTTTTCGTCCTCCGCGCCGCGCCGGACATGTCCGACCCTGGCCGGACACGTCCGCCGCCGCCCTCCCGTGAACCAGCTCGTGCCACGTGGCCTCCGCCGCCGCCCCGCGCCGCCGCCCCGCGC
>NC_041393.1:249541185-249628072 GCF_002162155.2 Triticum dicoccoides
CCTCGCCGGAGGCCGCAGCCCCGGCCCCGTCGTCCGGGTCCGGCGCCCCTCCGCCGCGCCGCCCGAGTCCCTCCTCAGCCGTCCCCATGGTCCCCCGCGCCGGATCCGGCGAGATCCGGCCGGAGGAGGTTGCCCCGGGCCCTTCCTCGCCATCTCCGGCGAACTACCCCGGCGATCCTCGATAACCGTGCAGATCTGAGGTTGACCCCCAAAATCCTAAGTCCCTGAATTTTTGTAATTTTCATGCCATGTTTGACATGCCGTAACTCTGCATCCGTAGCTCCGTTTCATGCGTGTAATATGTAGAATTGTTCGCCTCGACGAGTACATCATTTCATTCCATAGAATCATATTCATTTGAGGTCATCTTGATGCCTGAATCATCGTCCCAAGAGTGCTTCATGATGTTTTCTGCTGTCTGTTATCAGAACGAGCTCTTTTGTCATTTTTGCCATGATTGATGTGTGCATTCTATGAGGTTGATGTCTTCATGTGTTTTTATTTAGGCTATGTCTTCTTTACAGATGTGCTTACCATGTATTTTTGTGATCAATGTGGTACCTAGCACAAGCATGCAAACTAGGCATCGTGATGTTGCTGATTTTAGTCCCTGTTCTGCTGTTATTTTGATGTCATGTAAACATGATGCTACAGAGAGATCCATGCATATTTAGAGATACTTTAGTAAGGGTGTTTTGAACATGTGGTTATTGTCTATCCATTCATGCCCTTTGTTGCAATTATGGAGTAGTCTAGCCTGTCATTTTCGTGCTCTACTTTTGCTTCAAAATGATTCCTGGCAGATTGTTTACATGTTATTCAATTTGGCCGAGCTTGTTGTAGTTGATCCTTGCATGCTATGGACTTGTTCTTGACTTGGTTTGTTACACAAACATATCTTCTTAATGATGCTATGCTTATCTTGTCATGCAATGACTTGTGGTGAGTGAATCGAGCTTGTTACATAGTGTTCATGATGTTGCTGTTTTGCTAGGCTGAATCTGTTATTCCGTGATGCTATATAAACATGCTTCTACTAATCATTATATGCATAATCTGGAGATGTTCCATAAACATGTTTTGATCTAGGCTATGTCATCCTCTATCCATCCATGCCCCTGGTTGCATTTATAGGTTGCTGTAGCTTGTTCATATCTTGCTCCAAAGTTGCTTGAAAATGTTGATGTCAGCCTGTCAACATTAAGTTCACTTGTTTCCATGTGTTTTGCTAGTGATCCATGTACCCTAGGACCTTACTATTGCCATGCTTAGCTTCACAAATATGCCTTATTACTGTTGGGTGCCTTGCCATGCCATGTGTTGATCTGTAGTGAGTTGCACAAGCTCATTAACATGCCTTCATAATTATGTTCCTGCCATGTATGAATCTGTAATATAACTTGCTATGTTTACGTGGGTGCCATCATATTTTCTGATCATTTTTGGCTTATGGTCAGTAAGGGTCTTTTGATCTATGCAATTAGTAGATTCATGCCATGCCTTTGTTTGCCATGATAAGTTCCTGTAACATGTTGTTTGATAGCTCTAAACATTGCATCGTGATGTTATTTTCTGCAAAGTCTAAAATTGTTATAACTTGCAATCTAACCATGTGTGTTTGAGCATGTTCTAGTAGTTTCTGGAGATAGCTCAGTGTTCATGTTTTGTAATGCTTTACCTGTACATCATGCCCATGCCTTTTGTTTTCTTGTTGAGGTCCTGTAGCATGTTGTTTTGATGCTTGCAATATGCCTAGTTGCTGTTTTGGACAGCTTGTCCTTATAACTTGTTTCATGTGTGTGTGTGTGTGTTGAACCATTGCTCCGTTTTGAGTGTGCTCTATATGAAACTTGCTTGATTTTGCATGTAGCTTCATATTATCATGTTGCATCCTTATTTTGAGGTTTTTGCTTGATGTTTGGGTGCATTTTGCATCAATGCCATGTTTAACTTGTTTTGCTCATATCTTCTAGGTCGTAGCTCCGAACTAAATGAACTTTATATGTAACTTGACTAGAATCTCGTGTAGATCATCTTTGTGCATCTTAAACTTGATTTTTAACCACTTGAACATAAGGTTTGTTCAGATCTGGACCAATTTTGAAATTTGCATATGAGGACTTACCGGAATTGTTATATGTTGTTCCCGGCCTCATTTAAACTTGCCTTGATGTGTTGCTCTTGTTTGCATCATCTCTTGCCATGAGTAGCTTCATGTAGCCGTGTCATGCATCATGCTTGTTGTGCATCATGCCTTGTTCATGTGTGGTGTGTTTACCTATGTTGTGTGCTTATTCTTGTTAGTTCCTGTTTCGTTGCGATCGTGAGGATTCGTTCGTCTACGCTTGGTTCGTCTTCGTGGCTTCATCTTCTTCATGGACTCATTGTTCTTCCTTGCGGGATTTCAGGCAAGATGAACGCTACCCTGGATCTCAATAATATCATTGCTATGCTAGTTGCTTCGTCTATCGCTATGTTGCGCTACCTATCACTTGTTTATCAAGCCATCCCATATTGCCATGAACCTCTAACCTTTGACACCTTTCCTATGCAAACCACTGTTTGGCTATGTTATCGCTTTGCTCAGCCCCTCTTATAGCGTTGCTAGTTGCAGGTGAAGTTGAAGATTGCTCCATGGTGAACATGATTTTGGTTGGGATATCACAATATCTCTTATATTATTAATGCATCTATATACTTGGTAAAGGGTGGAAGACTCGGCCTTTTGCTTAGTGTTGTGTTCCACTCTTCCCGCCCTAGTTTCCATCATACCAGTGTTATGTTCCCGGATTTTGCATTCCTTACGCGGTTGGGTGATTTATGGGACCCCCTCGACAATTCGCTTTGAATAAAACTCCTCCAGCAAGGCCCAACCTTGGTTTTACCATTTGCCTCACCACCACCTATCCTTTCCCTTGGGTCGGCCAACCCAAGGGTCATCTTTATTTTAGCCCCCCGGGCCAGTGCTTGTCTAAGTGTTGGTCCGAACTAGAGCACCGTGCGGGGCCATCCCTTGGCAACTTGGGTTACGTCGGTTCCTGTACGCTTAGCTCATCCTGTGTGCCCTGAGAACGAGATATGTGCAGCTCCTATCGGGATTTGTCGGCACAGCGGGAGGCTTTGCTGGTCTTGTTTTACCATTGTCGAAATGTCTTGTAAACCGGGATTCCGAGTCTGATCGGGTCTTCCTGGGAGAAGGTCTATTCCTTCGTTGATCGCGAGAGCTTGTCATGGGCTAAGTTGGGACACCTCTGCAGGGTATAATCTTTCGAAAGCCGTTCCTGCGGTTATAGGCAGATGGGAATTTGTTAATGTCCGGTTGTAGATAACTTGACACCAGATCCGAATTAAAATGCATCAACCGCGTGTGTAGCCGTGATGGTCTCTTTTCGGCGTTGTCCGGGAAGTGAACACAGTTTCTGGGTTATGTTTGACGTAAGTAGGAGTTCAGGATCACTTCTTGATCATTGCTAGCTTCACGACCGTTCTGCTTGCTCTCTTCTCGCTCTTCTTTGCGTATGTTAGCCACCATATATGCTTAGTCGCTGCTGCAGCCTCACCACTTTACCCCTTCCTTTCCCTTTAAGCTTTGCTAGTCTTGATACCCATGGTAATGGGATTGCTGAGTCCTCGTGGCTCACAGATTACTACAACAACAGTTGCAGGTACAGCTTATGCGATGATCATGACGCGAGAGCGATGCTTGCTTGCGTTGAGTTCTTCTTCTACTTCTTCGATCAGGGGATAGGTTCCAGGTCGGCAGCCTGGGCTAGCAGGGTGGATATCGTTTGAGTTTCTGTTTGTGTTTCATCCGTAGTTGGATGATGCTCTTATGTATTGTGATGTTGTATTCGTGTGGCATTTTATGCCTTATGTATGTATCCCCATCTATTATGTAATGTTGATGTAATGATATCCACCTTGCAAAAGCGTTTCAATATGCGGGTCTATTCTTGGTGGGACCTTCGAGTTCCTTTTGGATAGGGTCGCATATTGGGCGTGACAACATCATCTTGATGGGAATCCTTGGAGTTGTAGTTGTACTTGATGAAGTAGAACTTGACGTAGTCTTGGGAACCCACTTGACCAAGGCTTTAGGTGCTTCTTCAAATGCGTCAATCTCCTCTTGAAGCTTGTCCTTGCCTTTGTTCTTGTGGTCTTGTGGTGGAAGATCATCTTGTGTTTGTGTTCCCTTGAAGGAAGTAGGATCATACTTCTCTTGTTAAGGAACAAACTTCTTCTTGGGGTATTGATCTTTTTCCCACTCAACACCATTGGCATTGAACTTTCATTCAAAACCAACACCTTGATTCTTCCGGTGCCCTCCTTGCTTGCGTACAATTTCCTCGAATTGCTTACTCCCAGCGAGGCTCTTATATACACCTTTCTCTATAATTCCCTTCAAGAAGCTATTTTCTTGCTCAAGTGTAACTTGGCTAAGCGAATCATTAGTGGAATCAATAGAACTACTAGAAGCAACAATATTGGATTTGGCATTATTATTGTTACTACTAGAGGAAGGATCTTTCTTGTACTTGTTACTAGACTTGACTTGAGGCATGTAAGTAGATAAGAGTAAACGCTTGGCAATGTAAGAAGAACTTTTCTTACGGAGATCATCATTGATTGCCTTTAAGAGCTCATGCTCTTGCTCAAGATTGAGCCTTTCAAAGCATAATTTCTCATGAGCCCTTAAAAGTTCTCAATGATCTTCGAAGATAGTTTCATGAGCTAACTTAAGAGTGTTTAGTTCTTTAGTTAGAAGCCCAATCTTCTCCTTATCATTGTCATTCGTTTTATCTTGATTAGCATGATTAATTGACGTTTCATCATAGTATTCATCACTAGAGTTGTCAATAAGTAAATCATCATCACCTAGCAAGTCATCTTCATCACTATTGAAATCAACATACTCGGGGTGTGTTACCTTTGGACCTTTGGCCATGAAGCATCTTCCAATTCCTTCATTTGGTGAATCAAATATTTCGTAGGAGTTGGTTAACACAAGTGCTAGCCCGGCAACACCTTCATCTTGAGTATATTCAGAGTCGGAGTGATAGCTTCTCTCAGAGTGATTGTCGGAGTCGGAGCCGGATACCCATTCACCAACATGAGCTTGATGTCTTTGTTTTGTGTAGCTCCTTGATGACTTGTCCTTCCTTTCTGAATCCTTGCTTCTCCGTGAGGGTCTTTTTTCATAATGATCATCTCTACTCCTCTCTCTTGGTGGTGATTCTTCTCTTTTACTTCTTCTTTTTGGAGAATCTTCTCTTCTTTTGTAGGGTGCCGTACACTCATTGGAATAGTGTCCGGGTCTCCCACAATTGTAGCAATTGTGATCTCGACTAGAAGATCTTTTGTCATTGTAGGACCTTGACTTAGAGCTTCTTTCTTTCCTTCTACTCTTGTAGAATTTGTTGAAGTTCTTCACCATTAAGCTCAATTCTTCATTGAAGGTTTATTTCTCACTTGATGATGTGGGGGCTTCACTTGAGGCTTTGTAAGCACCACTTGACTTGTTGTGAAGTTCCTCCTTATCCTTGAGTGACATCTCATGAGCAACAATTCTTCCAATGACTTCCGTTGGCTTGAGATCTTTGTAATTTGGCATCATTTGGATCAATGTGGACATGGTATCATACTTTCCATCCAATGCTCTTAGGATCTTCTTGATGATGAATCTGCCGGTCATCTCTTCACTCCCTAAGCTGGCAATATAATTTGTGATAAGAGAAAGCCTAGAGTACATTTTAGCGACACCTTCACCATCCTTCATTTTGAACTTGTCAAGCTGACTTTGGAGCACATCCAACTTGGATTCCTTGACGGAGTCGGTACCTTCATGCATATAAATCAAAGTATCCCAAATTTCCTTTGCATTCTCAAGACGGCTGATTTTGTTGAATTCCTCGGGGCACAAGCCATTGAAGAGGATATCACAAGCTTGAGCGTTGTATTGTAGCATCTTCAATTCATCCGCGCTAGCTTCACGGTTTGGCTCTCTCCCATCAAAGAATTCACCTTGCAAGCCAATACACACAATAGCCCAAACGGCGGGGTTATGTCCGAGAATATGCATTTTCATCTTATGCTTCCAACTAGCAAAATTAGTACCATCAAAGTAAGGACCTCTACGATGATAATTTCCCTCGCTAGACGCCATCCTCTCCTAGGTTGTGAAACCAAGGCTATGACCACCAAAAGCTATGGAAATCAAAGCAAATGGAGACCAAAGCTCTGATACCACTTGTAGGACCTTGAAGTATGTCTAGAGGGGGGTGATTAGACTACTTGACCAATTAAAAACTTAACCTTTTCCCAATTTTAGACTTTGGCAGATTTTAGCTATCTTTGCACAAGTCAAGCAATCTTCACACAATTCAAGCAAGCATGCAAAGAGTATATAAGCAGCGGAAATTAAAGCATGCAACTTGCAAGAATGTAAAGGGAAGGGTTTGGAGGATTCAAACGCAATTGGAGACACGGATGTTTTTGTCGTGGTTCCGATAGTTGGTGCTATCGTACATCCACATTGATGGAGACTTCAACCCATGAAGGGTAACGGTTGTGCGAGTCCACGGAGGGCTCCACCCACGAAGGGTCCACGAAGAAGCAACCTTGTCTATCCCACCGTGGCCGTCGCCCATGAAGGACTTGCCTCACTAGCGGTAGATCTTCACGAAGTAGGCGATCTCCTTGCCCTCACAAACTTCTTGGTTCAACTCCACAACCTTGTCGGAGGCTCCCAAGTGACACCTAGCCAATCTAGGAGACACCACTCTCCAAGAAGTAACAAATGGTGCATTGATGATGAACTCCTTGCTCTTGTGCTTCAAATGATAGTCTCCCCAACACTCAACTCTCTCTCATGGGATTTGGATCTGGTGGAAAGAAGATTTGAGTGGAAAGCAACTTGGGGAAGGCTAGAGAATAAGATTCATATGGTAGGAATGGAATATCTTGGCCTCAACACATGAGTAGGTGGTTCTCTCTCAGAAATGGTAAGTTGGAAGTGTAGGTTTGTTCTGATGGCTCTCTCCACGAATGAAGAGGGGGTGGAGGGGTATATATAGCCTCCACACAAAATCTAACCGTTACACACAATTTACCAAACTCGGTGGGACCGAATCAACAAACTCGATCGGACCGATTTAGTAAACCTAGTGACCGTTAGGATTTTCGGTGGGGCCGACATGCAACTCAGTAGGACCGATATGGTTAGGGTTAGGGCATAACGTAATCTCGGTGAGACCAATTACACAAACTCGGTGAGACCGATTTTGGTAATTAGCTAACCAGAGAGTTGGTCAGGTAAACTCGGTGGGACCGATTCGCTCTTTTCGGTGAGACCGAAATGTTACGGAAGGGAAACAGGGAGTTTACATTGCAATCTCGGTGGGACCGATCGCTCACTTCGGTTAGACCAAAACGTTACAAAGGGAAACAGAGAGATTACAATCCCATCTCGGTGAGACCGAGATCCCTATCGGTGAGACCGATTTGCCTAGGGTTTGTGGCAGTGGCTATGACATATGAACTCGGTGGCGCCGGATAGAAAGAATCGGTATGGCCGAGTTTGACTTTGGGTTTAGGTCATATGTGGATGTGAGAAAGTAGTTCAGGGTTTTTGGAGCATATCACTAAGCACTTGAAGCAAGAGTCTCATTAAGCAACACCTCATCCCTCCTTGATAGTATTGGCTTTTCCTATAGACTCAATGTGATCTTGGATCACTAAAATGTAAAATGAAGAGTCTTGAGCTTTTGAGCTTGAGCTAATCCTTTGTCCTTGTTATTTTGAGGGATCCACTTTCATCATCCATGCCATGCCATACATTGAGCTTTCCTGAAATAATAGTCTTGGAATAACATTAGCTCAATGAGCTATATGTTGTTATGAATTACCAAAACCACCAAGGGATAGTTGCACTTTCAGCCGCTGACAACCATCGCACCCGCAGCACCCTCAACGTATTAGCATAGGCCTACACGGCGTCGCAAGAGAGGTGGTACTCTTCCATATGTGCTTAAGTTATTAATCTCACCCGGAAAATAGATTGTAATTTGTTTACTGTACTTTTCTTGTCCGTACCAAATCGTAGTGGCTAGTTGAAAGCAAACCTTGGCTGCGAAGTAGCTTTGTCCGGTTTGCACCTTTAGATCCGCCATGGCACGGGCACTATACTCGTAAAGATTATGGTTTCCCCCCTTTATATTCACTACCATCATCGTAGGTGCTTCGTTTCGTACTAGCACTGCTCCTCAAGACCTCAACCCAAAGCTTATGTGTTGAAATACGAATCTGATATGATGCTCATATCACTAAAGCAGAGAATGTTTAATTGGTCACCTAATGTTCCTATATCCATTTCGAAAAGCATGTGCGCCACCCACTGGTCCAGCTAGTTCCACTTTCCTGATTTTTCTCTTGATGCTTAGGGTTTTCCCCTTTTATCTACTCTACTATGATCTCCGTAGGTGCTTTCTGTCGTACTAGCATTACTCCACCCTTCAAGCTAAACAACACAACACTCAGAATTCGAAAGCTTAGTTGTTCAAATATGATTGTGATATGATACTGATATTAGTTAACCGACACATTTAATTGGTTAGATAAAGGTCCCACTTGAGTTTCCAAATGCATGTTGCGACATATAGAGAGACAGCATAATTGCATTTCTTTGTCAGTTGTTGACCGTACTTTCTTGTCCATACCAAATCTTAGTTGTTATTTCAAACAAACGTCAGTTGCTAACTACCCTTTGCGTGGTTTGCAGCTTCAGATCTGCCATCCCACTGCCACGGTCAACACTGTACTCATCATGCTTATGTTTTCCCCATTTTATGATGACCACAATCAGCCTACATGGTTCGTGTCGTAATAGCACTGCTCCACCCATCGAGCTAAACAAGCTTAGTTGTACAAATTCATATCTGATATTATTGCTGATATTAGTAAAACTAAGAGATGTTTAATTGGTTAGCTAAATGTTCCTACTTTAGTTTCGAAATGCATGTGAGCCACATAAGGAGAGACCGGAAAGAATAGTATTTCTCTGTGCGCTCTAGTTCATCATGGGTGGCCAACCGACATTGTATTGAAACACTTGTAATATCTTCAATCTGCTTGCTCTTCTGCTCTTCTTTAAGATGATACTCTTCTCTTGCGGTCGACTGGTCAGGTCGAGTTGTTCTCCCTTAGTATATTTTGAATCTGTCAGGTCAGGTCGACTTGTTCTTCTTTACTATATGTTGAAGCTATCATCTGCGAAGTGTCATCACTTCTAGAGCTCTCATATTTTGAGTAGTAGGCCACATTATATTAATGCACACAACAAATTACAGCATGCATGGCATCTTTAAAAGAATTGCAGAGATAGCACAAAGGGGTTTACAGGGAGGCAGTATTGGATTAGAATCACTTCTGCATTACAAAGAAAATCTCACTTGTTTTTATGTTTTCATGCATGTCAGATATTGAACATTATCAAAATGAATATGAGAATGTGTGCACGAGAGGAATATTGCGGAACGATCCACTGCCTAACAAACTTGGCATGGTGGAGGATGGCCTATCTTATTCACCCATCAAGGTGCTTGCTCTAACTTTGCAAAGTTGTATTGGTCGCACATATTTTGCATCTGACCTCTTGCATTTCTTCTACTTTGTTACACCATCTGCTTAGTTTAAGCATCATATATGAGTATATGCCATAACTATCCATTTTCTGTACCTATTCCATGTGTCATCACACTATGTTTTTCCAGTCAAATGTTGTTCTTTCATGATAGATGTCCAAAAGGAAGAGGGTGAGTGCAGATCCTCAAGGAGTACAAACTAGGTATTTGGAAAAGGTAGTGGTACCTGTTAAATCAGATAGATCAGTAGCCACAGAAAACACAGGCCCAACTGTACCACACTTTACCCCTACTCCAGTGGCTAAACCCCTATTAGAACTGCTGGGAGCCCAGCGTCAGGTACTGTCTATGATATCAATTCAATATTTGAACTCCTAAATTTCAGCTTGTGCCTTACCTTCTCTCTTGTATGAAAACTAATTTCAGATGAATCTCCTTGCTCAAAGGATCATACGATCTCAAAACAATAATGGGCTCTGCATTGCTCTTGTCAGTACCTCTCTCTCTTTTGCCTTGTAACACTGTACTTAATTAATTGCTATTTTATTATGTATCATCAGTCTGAACCTGAGCTTCATTATCCTCTGTTTCTTCCAATATTATTTGATCTATATTTACTCTTTGCAAAATGTAGACTAATGGCAACGCTTATAAAGAATTTTCTTTGGGGAATTTATTGAATTATCCTTCCATCAACATGGAGAAGGGCTTTGTCCAGCCCGTGTTAACATGTAATGTAAGTTCATCCTTCTCAAGCCTTCAAACTTTGTTCTAGTATAGATTTGGATAGGCATCATTGCCTCCACTGCTGTTTGCTTTGCTGTTTACATCTAATTGGATGTTTGCAACAACTACCGTTTCAAATTGTAGTTGTAAAAACATGTTCCTTATGCAGAACAGATCCATTTATTTGCTTATATAATTGTGAAACCTGTTACGTGTGTCCTTGTTTCTCTTTTAGAGTCGTATCTCTTACGCCAGGCAGAACTTTAGGGAAGATAGTGAGCCAAACCATCTTGAGGACAGCGAGATGACCCCAAGGTCCTGTCTTGATGAAGACAGTGAGTTGAAGCTACTCACCAGCAGGTGTGAGACAACCCCTGTGCAGTCGCTGCCTCAATCAGTTCGACTTCTTCAGTCTCAACTTAAAGCGGAAAGGCTTGCTTCAGCTCAGCTCCGACTTGAAGTCAAAGATGCAATGAAGATGTCAGAGGACTGCCGTGCGCACCATCATGCCTTAAATCTAGTGTTGATGCATCTACCGTTGACACAACTGAGGTCTACTCAGCTTCTTTAGCTGTTTGGGTGGGCCGACCTGGCCAGGCCTAGTGCCTTCTGAAGTGCTCTCAGTTTTGTATATTCTTTTGTCGGCGCGTTTATTTGCACTGGTGGCGAACTTTGATGCCCAGTGGATGTAATATGTGTGATAGCCGTGATAGCCTAGCATAAGTTGCTTGCTTATTTATTTCCTTGTTGTCTTGTTTATTTGTTTGCTTGTAGTCATTGCAGTTCTTTTTCTGCGGTTTGCTAGTGGCTACAATAACCTACTTTTTAAAACTAGGCCACAATAACCATGGGCTAATATTTACTGTAGTGACACTGGGCCTCCTACGGGCTGTAGAAACAGTGGGCCTTATATGGGCCATAGAAACAGTGGGCCTTCTACGGGTCGTATCATCAATGGGCCTTATACGGGCAGTATGATCGATTGGCCAAACATGGGCCAATAACAGGCCGCATTATGGTCGTAAACGGGCTAGAGTTGGAATCGTCCATTCATGGGCCGACCATAATGGGCCATCGTTAATAGGCCGTATTTCATGACGATATGAAAACGACCCAACGTGTTAACGGACCACAAACGGGCCGATTGTAACCACGGGCTGAATTTGGCCCATAAGCAGAAAATGACAGTAACGGGCCGTAAGTAAACGAATGCTGGAAATGAGCCCAAGAATAAATGGGCTCTGAGAAGGCTGAAAGATAACATGGGTTGGAAACGGCCCAACGGAATAACGGGTCCTTAATGGGTATAAAGTGATACACTGTTCATTACGGGCCAGTTTCACCACGGGCAGTTAATGGGTGTAAAGTGATACACTGTTCATTACAGGTCAGTTTCACCACGGGCCGTTAATAGGCCAAGAGTTACATAGGGCCTCATATGGGCCGAAAGACATCATGGGCCATACATGGGCCAGAAGTGAAAACGGGCTGGAATCATATTGGGTGGCCCAGATGACGCTACTGGGCCTAATTCGGATAGGGCGTAACGGGCCTTGGGTTAGCGGGCTATAAATGGGTTATATGCGAACAGGCTATTAATAGGCTTTACATGGGCTGGCCCACCACCTTTTGACCAAGTCAAACGGGCCGGCCTTTTCACAGGAATGGGCCTCTGTTGGCCCGTGCCACGTGTCGACGTATCATAGGCGCCTTCTGTCCAATGAGTGGATGACATCTGTCCCAACGGTGAGCCGACACGTGTTTCCTCCAGCCAATGATGATTTTACACGTGGAAAATCCCCATTGATCGGGGCTGTTAACGGGTTATCGGATCCAAAACCCGACCTGATAGCTTAACGGCGTTCCGTTACGGTGGATGCCACGTGTCGGTCACCCTTGACGAAAGCACTTCTGTGACGTGTGATTTATCGTCATGGAAGTGGACACTTCCATGATGATAATTTTGGTAATGTCATGGAACACTTCTACAACAGCACAGGTATGACTATCTTGATTCTATCATAAATTTGTCATGGATATACATGCATGACAAAAAACGCGACCTACTGTGACAAACACGTATCATCGCGGAAGTGTATTTTTTTGTAGTGTTATAGGATGGTAATTGATTTCCGTAAATTAAGTAAAGCTACTAAGAAAGATCATTACCCTTTACCTTTTATTGATCAAATGCTAGAAAGACTATCCAAACATACACATTTCTGCTTTCTAGATGGTTATTCTGGTTTTTCTCAAATACCTGTGTCAGCGGAGGATCAATGAAAAACTACTTTTACTTGCCCTTTTGGTACTTTTGCTTATAGACGTATGCCTTTTGGTTTATGTAATGCACCTGCTACCTTTCAAAGATGCATGATGGCTATATTCTCTAACTTTGTGAAAAGATTTCTAAGGTATTCATGGATGACTTCTCCGTTTATGGATCCTCTTTTTATGATTGCTTGAGCAACCTTGATCGAGTTTTGCAGAGATGTGAAGACACTAGTCTCATCTTGAATTGGGAAAAGTGCCACTTTATGGTTAATGAAGGCATTGTCTTGGGGCATAAGATTTCTGAGAGAGGTATTGAAGTTGATAAAGCTAAAGTTGATGCTATTGAAAAGATGCCATGTCC
Source organism: Triticum dicoccoides (assembly GCF_002162155.2). Classification (NCBI taxonomy): domain Eukaryota; kingdom Viridiplantae; phylum Streptophyta; class Magnoliopsida; order Poales; family Poaceae; genus Triticum; species Triticum dicoccoides. The sequence goes on from NC_041393.1 coordinate 249,554,185, forward strand.
CAAGGACATAAAAGGTATAAGAAGTTTCCTTGGTCATGCATGTTTTTATAGGAGGTTCATTAAGGACTTTTCTAAAATCTCTAGGCCTCTGACTAATTTATTGCAAAAAGATATTCCTTATGTCTTTGATGATCATTGTGTATAAGCATTTGAAATACTTAAGAATGCTTTGATCACTGCACCTATTTTTCAGCCACCCGATTGGAATTTACCCTTTGAAATTATGTGTGATGCTAGTGATTATGATGTAGGTGTTGTTCTAGGGAAAAGAGTTGATAAGAAATTGAATGTTATCCAGTATGCTAGTAAAACTATTCATACTGCCCAGAGAAATTATGCTACTAATGAAAAGAGTTCTTAGTAGTTGTATTTGCATGTGATAAGTTTAGACCTTATATTGTTGATTCCAAAGTTACTATTCACACTGATCATGCTGCTATTAAATATCTTATGGAAAAGAAAGATGCTAAGCCTAGACTTATTAGATGGGTTCTCTTGCTCCAAGAATTTGATTAGCATATTATTGATAGAAAGGGAGCTGAGAACCCCGTTGCAGACAACTTGTCTAGGCTAGAGAATGTTCTTGATGACCCACTACCTATTGATGATAGCTTTCCTGATGAACAATTAGCGGTCGTTAATGCTTCTCGTACTGCTCCTTGGTATGCTGATTATGCTAATTACATTGTTGCTAAATTTATACCACCTAGTTTCACATAACAGCAAAAGAAAAAGTTCTTTTATGATTTAATACATTACTTCTGGGATGACCCACACCTTTATAAAGAAGTGGTAGATGGTGTTATTAGATGTTGTGTACCTGAGCATGAACAGAAACAGATCCTAGCAAGTGTCACTCCGAATCATATGGAGGACACCACGCTGGAGATAGAACTGCACATAAGGTATTGCAATCCAGTTTTTATTGGCCTACTCTCTTCAAAGATGCTCGTAAGTTTGTCTTGTCTTGTGATGAATGTCAAAGAATTGGTAATATTAGTAGACGTCAAGAAATGCCTATGAACTATTCTCTTGTTATTGAACCATTTGGTGTTTGGGGCTTTGATTATATGGGACCTTTTCCTGCCTCTAATGGTTACACACATATTTTAGTTGCTGTTGATTACATTACTAAGTGGGTAGAAGCTATTCCAACTAGTAGTGCTGATCATAACACCTCTATTAAGATGCTTAAAGAAGTTATTTTTCCGAGGTTTGGAGTCCCTAGATATCTTATGACTGATGGTGGCTCACATTTTATTCATGGTGCTTTTATGCTTGTTAAGTACGATGTTAATCATAGAATTGCATCTCCTTATCACCCGCAGTCTAGTGGTCAAGTGGAGTTGAGCAATAGAGAGATCAAATTAATTTTGCAAAAGACTGTGAATAGATCTAGAAAGAACTGGTCCAAAAAACTTGATGATGCATTTGGGCCTATAGACTGCGTATAAAAATCCTATGGGTATGTCTCCGTATAAGATGTGGTTTATGGAAAAGCATGTCACTTACCTCTTGAACTTGAACATAAAGCATATTGGGCTATTAAAGAGCTCAACTATGACTTCAAACTTGCCAGTGAGAAGAGGTTATTTGATATTAGCTCACTTGATGAATGGAGAACCCAAGCCTATGAGAATGCCAAGCTGTTCAAAGAAAAAGTTAAAAGATGGCATGACAAAAGGATACAAAAGCGGGAATTTAAAGTAGGTGATTATGTTTTGCTATTCAACTCTCGTTTAAGATATTTTGTAGGAAAACTTTTCTCTAAATGGGGAGGTCCTTACGTTATCGAGGAGGTCTATCGTTCCGGTGCCATAAAAATCAACAACTTCGAAGGCACAAGTCTGAGGGTGGTGAACGGTCAAAGAATCAAACATTATATCTCAAGTAATCCTATCAATGTTGAAACTAATATTATTGAGACCGTAACCCCAGAGGAATACATAAGGGACACATTCCAGAACGTTTCAAACTCCAAAAAGGAATAGGTATGTGGTACACGAGGCCTCCACGAGGATCGAGGGCGCGCCCACTCTTACTAGGCGCGCCCCCCTATCTCGTGGGCACCTCGTGTACCTCCCGGACTCCGTTTTCTTGCACATTACGTATTTTGGTCGGTAAAAATTCATAATATAATCTCCCGAAAGTTTTGACCACCGTATCACGCAAATATCCTCTGTTTTCGTTTCAAGCTGTTTTTCTGACAGATCTAGAGCACCACGACGTCTTCAAGCGCTCCCAAGGACAAGTTTTCTGAGAGGGTTATCAACCCCTATCTTGCGGAGGTGCTGCAACACCCTCAAACCATTGGGATGCATGAGGGGGTGCTGCACATTCACGATGTGGAGGGACCAAGGCGTACTGGAAGCGTGGAGACAAAGCTCGAAGCCATGGAGCAACAAGTTTTCAAGTGCCAAGGGATGGTGGAGCATGGACTCAACGCCAACTAGATGATGATCACGGAGTTCACCAACAACCACAAGCTGGATGCCAAGATCATTGGGGAGACCATCTTTAAGCTTCAAGAGAAAATCGAGCACCTCCAAGCCCAGATCTATGACCTGCAAAACCAAAACTGTGAGTATGAATATAGATTCAAGAGGATGAGTTTGGCTACAGATTTGAGGATCCCGGACACTCAATCATCCTTCTATGATGGTGAGCCTATGCCTTGGAAGATAGACGACAAGCCTACATCATCAACAACTCCTTCACCACCTCCGAGGACATAATTACATGGGTATGGGCACTCCCCTTGGCAACTGCCAAGCTTGGGGGAGGTGCCCCTGTATCGTATCACCATCACACTCCTATCTTTACTGTTTTGCTTAGTTCGATCCTTTTAGTAATATCTTGATCTAGTAGATTGAAGTTTTGGTATGAAGTAGTTTTGAGTTTTGCTTTGTGATCTCTTTATGTAATCGAGTCCGTGAGCTATCTATAATAAAGATTGGTGTTGAGTCAAGGGCTTTGCTATCTTGCTATGATCTTGAGGAAGTAGAAAGAATAAAAAGAATAAAAGAGTTCATATTGATCTTGTGTATAGTAATGACTTCACATATAAAGAGTTTGAGGCATAAAAGTTGTTGAGAGTTGACAAACATAGTTTTGGTCATCGTTGCAGTTAATAGGAAGTAATAAGGAAAGAGAGGTTTTCACATATAAATATACTATCTTGGACATCTTTTATGATTGTGAGCACTCATTAAGTATGACATGCTAAAGAGTTGATGCTGGACAAGGAAGACAACATAATGGTTTATGTTTTCTCACATCTCAGTTAAAGTATATTGTCATTAATCTTCCCAACATGTTGAGCTTGCATTTCCCCCTCATGCTAGCCAAAATTCCTTGCACCAAGTAGAGATACTACTTGTGCTTCCAAATACCCTTAAACCCAGTTTTGCCATGAGAGTCCACCATACCTACCTATGGATTGAGTAAGATCCTTCAAGTAAGTTGTCATGTTGCAAGCAATAAAAATTGCTCTCTAAATATGTATGATTTATTAGTGCAGAGAAAATAAGCTTTACACGATCGTGTGATATGGAGGTAATAAAAGCGACGGACTGCATAATAAAGGTTCATATCACAAGTGGCAATATAAAGTGACGATCTTTTGCATTAAGATTTTGTGCATCCAACCCTAAAAGCACATGACAACCTCTGCTTCCCTCTACGAAGGGGCTATCTTTTACTTTATGTCTTTACATTATGCAAGAGTCAAGGTGATTTTCACCTTTCCCTTTTTCGTTTTATCCTTTGGCAAGCACCTCGTGTTGGAAAGATCCTGATATATATATATATATATATATATATATATATATATATATATATATATATATATATATATATATATATATCCAATTGGATGTAAGTTGGCATGAACTATTATTGTTGACATCACCCAAAGGTGAATACGTTGGGAGGCAACATTATAAGCCCCTATCTTTCTCAGTGTCCGATTAAAACTCCATAACCACAAGTACTGGGTGAGTGTTAGCAATTATGGTAGACTATATGATAGTTGAGTATGTGGACTTGCTGAAAAGCTCTATTCTTGACTCTTTCTGATGTTATGATAAATTGTAATTGCTTCAATGGCTGAGATTATAGTTTGTTAGTTCCCAATGAAGTTTATGAACCATACTTGACATTGTGAATTGATTGTTACTTGAGCATAATAAATCATATGATAAAATCTTTATATGTTGCTGGTATAAGAACGATCATGATGCCATCATGTCCGTATTTTATTTTTATCGACACCTCTATCTCTAAACATGTGCACATATTTTTCAATTTCGGCTTCTAGTTGAGGACAAGCGAGGTCTAAGCTTGGGGGAGTTGATACGTCCATTTTGCATCATGCTTTTATATCAATATTTATTGCATTATGGGCTGTTATTACACGTTATGTCACAATACTTATGGTTATTCTCTCTTATTTTACAAGGTTTACCATGAAGAGGGGGAATGCCGGCAGCTAGAATTCTGGCTGGAAAAGGAGCAAATATTGGAAACCTATTCTGCACAGCTCCAAAAATCCTGAAACTCCACGGAAGTCACTTTTGGAATTAATAATAATTATTGAATGAAGAAAATACCAGAGGGGGCCCACACCCTAGCCAGGAGGGTGGGGGCGCGCCCCCTGTCTCCTGGGCCCCCTAGTGGCCCTCCGGTGCCCATCTTCTGCTATATGAAGGCTTTTACCCTGAAAAAATCATAAGCAAGCTTACAGGACGAAACTCCGCCGCCACGAGGCGGAACCTTGGCGGAACCAATCTAGGGCTCCGGCAGAGCTGTTCTGCTGGGGAAACTTCCCTCTGGGAAGGGGAAATCATCATCATCGTCATCACCAACAATCCTCTCATTGGGAGGGGGTCAATCTCCATTAACATCTTCACCAGCACCATCTCCTCTCAAAACCCTAGTTCATCTCTTGTATCCAATCTTGTATCAAAACCACAAATTGGTACCTGTGGGTTGCTAGTAGTGTTGATTACTCCTTGTAGTTGATGCTAATTGGTTTACTTGGTGGAAGATCATATGTTCAGATCCTTAATGCATATTAATACCCCTCTCACCATGAACATGAATATGCTTTGTGAGTAGTTACGTTTGTTCCTGAGGACATGGGTGAAGTCTTGCTATTAGTAGTCATGTGAATTTGGTATTCGTTCGATATTTTGATGAGATGTATGTTGTCTCTCCTCTAGTGGTGTTATGTGAACGTCGACTACATGAAACTTCACCATTATTTGGGCCTAGAGGAAGGCATTGGGAAGTAATAAGTAGATGATGGGTTGCTAGAGTGAAAGAAGCTTAAACCCTAGTTTATGCGTTGCTTCGTAAGGGGCTGATTTGGATCCACTAGTTTCATGCTATGGTTAGGTTTACCTTAATACTTCTTTTGTAGTTGTGGATGCTTGCAATAGGGGTTAATCATAAGTGGGATGCTTGTCCAAGAAAGGGCAGTACCCAAGCACCGGTCCACCCACATATCAAATTATCAAAGTACCGAACGCGAATCATATGAGCGTGATGAAAACTAGCTTGATGATAATTCCCATGTGTCCTCAGGAGCGCTTTTCTCATTATAAGAAGTTGTCCAGGCTTGTCCTTTGCTACAAAAAGGATTGAGCCACCTTGCTGCACTTTATTTACTTTCATTACTTGTTACTCGTTACAAATTATCTTATCACAAAACTATCTGTTACCTACAATTTCAATGCTTGCAGTGAATACCTTACTGAAAACCGCTTGTCATTTCCTTCTGCTCCTCGTTGGGTTCGACACTCTTACTTATCAAAAGGACTACCATAGATCCCCTATACTTGTGGGTCATCACCACGCGGTTGTCTACTTTAAAATATAGTTCGTGATGTTTTCTCGAGGCCACCGCCAGTGCCTTCTAGTGATTTGTCCTCTGTAATGTTAATATGCAATCTGATGTTCAGTTAACAGTTTGGTCCTCTGAAATGTAATGTTCAGTTAACACTTTGGTCCAACAATTGCTACATTTCGTAGTACTGTTCTCAAGCATTCTTTGTTTTGTTAACTATGTTATCTTCTAGTACATGTTTCTATTCTGCAATGTCGTGCTCAGTTAACTATTTTGGTTCATTTGGTTCGCTGTCCATTTAACTGTTTGGTTCAGTTCTGCAATTTGATTTTCATTTGATGTGGGTACAATTTTGTATTGTTATGCATGTGACACCAATCAAATTTGGCTGTACTCAATACATATTCTACTGATAGTATGGCAACTCTTAGTTAACCTGATCAAGATCTTCCTTATGTGTGTGCAGGGAAACAATGGGAGACACTGCGGTTTACCATCGAGGTTTGTTCAAGCAGGGTCCTTTGGCTAATAGCACATTATTGGTAGTTGCAGGAATCATTCTAATATTTAGGTTTCTTACAATTTGGTCTTGCACATGTAGGTCCCGTTGTCAGAGGCTTAGACCCACTTTCGACCCATTTTGCATATGGGGAAATGAGATGTCCATGAATATCAGTCAAGTCAAGAAACTCAGAAAGATTGTTAGGATGAAGAAACTTGCGACGAATAACAACAAGATCTTTGTTTGCACAGTGAAGAAGACATCAGTCAACTATAGGATGGTACCAACTCTTTTACCTTGTTTTTACCCCTTGCGCCATTTCAAAATTTACAACAGCGATTTATGCATAGCTTTGTTTTCAGTACTTTTCAAAGCAGTTCACCGATGATTACCTCTAAAACCACCTGCATGGTCAAGAGGCGAGGAAGGTATTCATTCAACACCCATGGTACAATATTGAAGTCTTGCTGAAGAGGACGAAGGTTGGGCGGGCAATTATCCATAGCCACTGGCCTAGAGTTGCAAGGACATTCAACATCACTGAAGGCTCAATATTTGCCTTCCGCTTCTGCAGTTTCCTAGATGAGATTCATCTATCTATTTACCGTGTATGATGCTACTTGCCAAAGGTTTTTGATGCTGCATATGAAACTTGGTGTCGTTGTGTAATGGCGTAACTGAGTGCTGAAGCTATCTGATGTAATTCAATTATGAAATCATGGTTGCTTTTATACGGATATGAAATATCTAGTGTGTTTTATAAGAAATATCAGTTCGATTAGTACATGGATTATCAATAATAGGCTAATTACCCTGCTTATTGGGGTTTTCTATTGCAAACGGTTACTCAGACAGCACCGTGGGCGATGAACTCAAACAACCCACACGATTTCTAGAAAGCAGGCGTGTTTGATCAACTAAAAATCACACATGGCTTCCGGCAGCGAACTGTTTGCGTTAGGCCACCTTGCATAAACGTTTCCACACAAAGAACTATGTGGGATGTACATACCTACGGAAATGATTTTCTAGGGTTCACCGTGTGGGATGTACATACCTACGGAAATTATTTCTAGGGTTCACCATGTGGGATGTCCATACCTACGGAAATCATTTCTGGGATTCACCGTGTGGCATGTACATACCTACGGAAATGATTTCTGGGATTCATCGTGTGGGATGTACATACCTACAGAAATGATTTCTGGGATTCAGCGTGTGGGATGTACATACCTACGGAAATGATCAGGTTTCCATGCCTCGCTCGACCGCACACGGCCCCAGCCTGGGTCCTAGGAGGGCCTATCCCCGACGATTTCTGGGTCGTGTGGGAAGGACCCCCCTATCGCTCACACTCACTTGGCAACGGTTCCAAATGTCGTCGCGGAAAGGGGTTTTAAACCCTTTTTTTAGGACGTCATTGTACCAGTGAATAGTAGGTATGTGATATGGTAAGTAAACCGACTCCAAAAATTCCATAAAAATAATTTCTGTCCATTTTGGAATATTTGAAAAAAATACCAAAATAAGAAACAACCCACGAGCTGCCCACAAGGCAGATGGGCCCGCCCTGGTGCCTTGTGGGCCCCTCCTGTGCCTTCCCGACTTCGTTTTCTTCCGGAATACTTGTTTTGCAAGATAAAATTGCCGTCGATCCATCAAGAATCAAGCCTCACACTACCACTTTCAAGGGTGTCATACCTAGCGTCGAAGCACGGTGCACGGAAAAGGTTACAAGAGGTAGTCTTTGGATGTCCCGAAAACTTCTGAAGTGAAGACTCAATCTTCAACATTGTTCCCTTCTGCAGTGTCTATCATGCATTGCTCGAGTGAACCGCATTCGCTCGCTTCAACACGGTCCCGCACTATGCGTATTTAAAGATAAAAATGTCGGGATCAAATGGTGTTATTACAGTCAATGGTAACATCGAGCGCTCCATCCAAACGAAGGAGAAAATCACGGCTTTCATAGCCGAGGTGCAGGCGTCCGAGGAGGCAACTCATATTCTGCCCGGGAAAGGAACACCTGGCTCTTTGAAGCGCAAGCGGAGGGCACCCATTGACCTCGGACAGTCGACCACTCACCCTAAATAGGGATACATGCTCCTCGTTTTTCTCCCTCTTGTTGAAGATTATGTCCCTAGGGTGCACAACTTCACACTCAAAATTCCATGGGAGGTCGAGGTGCATAAAACACTGGGTGTCCGTTCGGCTCAACCAGGTAACACCCACCCGAAGACTTGCGCACCTATAGGGCACTGTTAAAGGCCCAATAGAAGCAGTGAGACGATTCGGTTTAGACCATCATGTGGTAGCTACAACCTCTTCAAAGGATCCATTTCTCTAATGCATAAAGCATAGCATATGCTGATTAGCAGGCCGCACATAGCAACCTCGTTGTAGACGAGGACAAGTTGGTAAACAGCACGGAGGCGCAGACGTGCAACAGGGAAGGACTAGGGCTATAAACCTAAAAAATATCCACTCTATTTAAATTCCTCCCCCTTTCCTTTCAAATGTATCTTTCAAAGCTTCTTCAATAAGCTCGGCATGTATGACTCAACCATATGAACTAAAGTAAAGAAAGACCATTCGCGGTCACTACGCATATATCTGTGCCTCTCCTTTTTCTTTCTTGCCTTTGAGCCAAAGATATCTCTCCCGATACAAACTCTTTTAATGTACTCGGCTCTCGACCTAGGGCTCGGATTTAAATCTCGTGCCTAAGTATAAAGTCCGAATTTTCTATTCGGCATCTCCGATGTTGCATTATATGAATCAGTTTTGAACCATGATTTTTATCAATAGTTGGGTTTCCCGGCTCCTGTGTTTACCTCTTACGTTTTCGCTTTGTTCGGCTAAGAGTGTAAAGGGCAAACCACTGCGATTGCGCTTCCAGCTCATATGGTAAAGCGCCTCGGTGGAGAAAGCCAAGAAATGACTGTATTGATAAGCGCAAACTGGTCAGCAAGCCGATGACTGTTTTAAACTAAGGATCTATGGAGGTCATCCGTGTCAAACGAGGGGCTTTTCTTATAATAAGCCGAAGTGTTTAGTGGTTTAAACCTTGGTTAAAGCCAAGCACTTCACAAACCGGGGGCTAGTAACTAGCTCCCATAGTCAAGCTCCTATGACTAAGTGAAAGTTATAAAACCAATGTAGTCCGATTGTCTAGTTTCAATATGCACGAACCACCTCCGGGAACCAGACGTTGGCTAAGGGTTAAAACTGTTATAGAAACACCCCTGATATCCTGTACAAGGGGGCGGAAGCCGACGACTGGTCACTTTCAGTGCTAAAATAGTCACACAAGTGGAAGATAAGGCCGAATTCATTTAACTTAAACAAAATCTTGGCTCTTTACAACTTTCAAACTTCGGCATTCCGAAGTATAGACTAGAAGTACATAGTGTCCTTGGTACATTAGGGCTTAGTGATCCAAGCACCATCCATCACATCAGCCATATACTGCTCCGGCATCATGTCCTTCCCGGCGGGCGGTCCTGAGGCCATGACTGTCACATCAATGCGAGCATGGTGCGTATTCATGCAGGCATATGCCCTCTGGACGCCCTCCAAGCATGTTGACCACTTCCAGTGCAGAACTTGAGGGTCGGCATATTGAAGACGAGCCACCAGGCCGAAGAAGCTGGTCGGCGGCGGCTCCACAAGTCAAATGTGGACACAGAGGTCCTCCATGGCCAGCCTTACCATGTGATAGAGCTTCATCAACTGCTTCATTAGGTCGTTGAGCAGTAGTGGATGCGATGGCGCCCGAAACTGCCGCCAGAATGCCCTCTCTGTGGCGTGACCCTCTTGGGTGCTGAAGTGACAGCCGGCATCGGATGCGCTTCTCAGAAGATCCGTGAAGGTGTCTGCAGATCGCCAGAGTTGAGTAAGCTCGACGAACCTCTTGCGACCAAAAATACACTGAAGTAAGTATGGCTTACCAGCAGCGGTCTGCCTCACTTGCTGGAGCACCTCGCGATCTGCTTAGGCCTAGGTCTGGACCTCGACATGAGCCAAGCTCAACTACTCAAGATCGGCGGTCGCCTTCTTCTGATTCTTCTAAAGGGCGTCATGCTCCACGTACACCCCCTCAAGTTGTCATCGACTTCGAGGACCCGAGCCTGGTCCTTGCCACGTGCTGCGTTTTCTTTGGCCAGCTCTTTGTTGCCCTTCGCCGCCGTAGCTTTCTGCTGCTCGGCCTCTTGTCGAGCCTTCTGCAGCTCGGCCTTAAGGGCCTCAAGCTCCGTAGTCGCAGTTGTAATTACACAAGCTCAAAATTAGAACAAGCTGAAGCAAATACGAAAGCTACATTATTCAAGCATTAGCTTTTCGTTTACCTTGGGCCCGATCGATCTGCTTCTGCATCAGATTGAGGCCCTCCTCGGACTGCCTGAGCTCCCGATTCATCTCCACTAACTCTTCAGAGATGGAGTTCAGAGCCTAAGATGAGGCTTGCACATATATTCAGTTATTAGTCTCCCAACATCAACTTTAATCCTGCTCTTTCAAACCCAACCAGAGTTTCAGGGGCTACTACATCTTCGCTTTTATACACATCCAAATCGACCCCCAAGTCAGTTTTTGAAACTAACTTGGGGCTAGGGGCTACTGCTTGCTACACGTTTACATGTACTATCTGTAGTTTTTTAGACTTCAGACTTTGTTTTTTTCATTCATGTCTGAAGAGGGCTACTGGATAGAGCAAGTGTCAAATTAAGTCACTAATGATAAAAAAAGGAAAGTAGGGATGTATAAAACATACCTCAAAACCTCTAAAGAGGCCCTTGAAGACCTCGTGCATTTCGGCCTCCACAGATAGGAAGCCGCTCAGCGTCGTGCCGATAAGGGTACGGTGCTCTTCTGCGATGGAGGAGCCCGTTAAGTCTACCTCCATCTCCTCGGGCCACCCCTTGTAGACCTGCCCTAGGGCAGGAGCGATGGGCAGAGTTACCTTGGGTTCCCCCACCATAGTGGTGGGGATGGAAGCCTCCGACTGCTGTGATGGTGACGGGGTCACTTGGGCCAAGGACTCTGTGTGTCCCAGCCCACCTTGTTGGACCTCAGGGACTCCTTCCCCTTGGTCCTGAATGGTCAAGGCCTCAACCTCGGACAAGGGGACTTTGGTACCGACCCTAGTACTGTCAACTGAGGGGGCCGAGTGTGATGTCGCTTCCCCTAGCTCATCATGAGCGAGGGAAAGGGTGATGTTCTCGGCGGTCCCGCTTTCCACCATGAGAGGTGGTGGGAGCACGTTGTCCGAGGTCTTGTCGTCGATGAGGACGCGCTGTGGATTGAGAAGATGGGAAGTGTGTCACAAGTTATGGACTATAGGAAATATTGATTCCGTTCGGGTTGTTAAAATTACCTCCAGGGTGCCGGTTTTGTTCGCTACTTCTGGAAGAGGTCGTCATTCGACAAGTTAGAGAGCTTGGCCTAGGCTGGCACGGCTTGCTAGCCGACTTGATCGGCCGAGGCCTTATGCAGCCTCTTGTGGGCTCGGGGGTGCACCTCCTCCTCGGCATCTTCGAACACTGCCCTTTTTCCTTTTGGGGAAGGCACCCCTTCCCCTGTGTTCTCCTCGGCATCCTCCTTCTCCTCCTCCTCATCGGTGGAAGAAGTGTGGGTGTACTCGGACCTGGCCTCCGAGGGTCCCCGGATGCAAGGGCCACCCTTGCTATTCAAGCACTTCAGCTCCTTGGGTGGAACCACGTATGGCTCGTCGGCCAGAAGAGCCATAAGCTGAGGTGACCTCACCTCCTCGGGTATCCACACCGGGCACAACATTTGTTGTGCCTTGAGGATCCATTTCTAAGAAAAGAAAGAACAGATTTAACATTTTGATAAAAAATGGTCAATGACACAAAAGGAAGACAAAATATGAAGTTGTATTTCGTGGTTACCTCATGGACGTCTTGCGTGGCGTCAAAGCCGCAGTCCGTCCCCTCTAGGGGGGATTCATTCTGGGACAGCTTGAATAGCGAGATCCACATCCCGACCAGGGAGGTGCACAAGAAGTGCTTCACTGGTGACACGTCCTCAGGCTCGCCCGAAGCTATAGTGGCAGGATGCGGCGGTGGAGCTTGACATCCACCATGTCCACCAGCTTGATCTTCTTGTTGTCCACCAGAAATTTGACTTTCTGGTGCAACTCTGTCACTTCTTTGGGGTTGCCCCAATCCAACCTTTCCTTTTCCAAGAAACCAACCTCTTCGGGGGAGCCGCCGAGAAGGATAGAACTTCGACCTGGCTGCCGGTGAGTGGTTCGGTGATGTAGAACCACTCCCGTTGCCATTCTTTGATGGTTTCTTTGAAGGTGCCCTTGAACCAGTCGACCTTTTGGCCCTACTGATCATGGCCCTCCCGCACTTCACCAGTTCAGAGCCACTGGACTTCGCCTTGACAGCGAACGTCTTTAGCAACAGGCCAAAGTGTGGCTTGATGCGGAGGAAGGCCTCGCAGACGATGATGAACATCGCAAGATGGAGGATGGAATTCAGGGCTAGATGGTGGAAATCTAGCCCGTAGTAGAAGAGAATCCCGCGCACGAAGGGGTGCAGCAGGAACCCCATACCTCGGATGAGGTGGGGGAATGAAGATAACCCTCTCCCCGTGCTTGGGAGTAGGGACCCGCTGGTCTGGCTCCGGAGGCTAGCATGCGACATTAGCAGGGATGTATTCCATGTCCCGCAGCTCCTGGGTCACGCCCTCAGTGACGAAGGAGCCAGCCCGGTGTCCCTTCAGGGTGGCATCGGCCATTATCGGAAGTGGGAGCTGTGTGCACTGGAGGAGATGGATTAATTTGGGGCTGGATCTGGGCGCTTGAGCTCAGGAGGCTATGTGCAAAGGCAACGGAATGAGAGTGTAGGAAATGGTTACTCCTCCATTTTGTTGTTATAGTCTACGAAAGGCCAAGAGTCCCCTTTGATGTGACGCTAAAATCGCCATGTCCCAACATGAGATGCCATCATGCGCGTGGGGTGAATCGAAATATTGATGATATCCACTAAAATACGGGGCATGATCCCTGCTTTGATGAGACGTGCCAATGAAAAACTGTCCTCGGCTGCGATTCGAGCAACAATAACTGACCCACCTAGTTATAGGTGATGGCGCTTTGAAAAAGCTATCAGGCTGCAGGCACTGCTCACACCTATGCAGTTGGCCTTCGAGGCTAAGTTACCTCGCGTCTTCGGATGCTAATAACTTTGGTTAAACCATGGTCGGAGGGCAGATTCCTTTAAGAACATACCCGATTAAAGCTTTTAAGGGAAAGATCCCGGATCATGGAAAGAATCATCTAAGGGGAGAACTCGCCTATCAAACCGAAGACTCCAAATCCGAAGTCATATGTCCGAAGAAGATTGTCATCATCGGCGTCGAAGACCAGTTCAGGGGTTACTGATGGTGTCCTGGACTAGGGGGTACCAACCTAGTTGGCCCATGGTCCATGGGGCGGGCTTGCAGCCCACCATTATCATAAGGAAGGACTCCGGGAGCCTCGCACTTTGACATGATCAAGATGGATTCTGCTGAAGACTTGACGTGTACTCCAAGCACTACAAAAAAAGACACATCCGTGACATTTTGGGTCGAACAATTTTTTTGTCATACTTATGACACTTCTATGACGATAAATTTGACAAAATCCGGTATCATCATAGATGTGGTGGGGTCCTACTTCTATAACAAAAAATCATGACAGAAAATGGGCTTTTCATCCTGGGCGGGCCGAAGATGCAGCTGCACTACATGACATTCTTTGGGCCGTCCATGACAGAAAAAACCGTGGTAGAAGCAAGGGCGAGGAAAATTTCGGGGAGTTCCCGGTTATGGTGGGTGGTCGGGGGCCGAGCGATGCACGTTTCTCTTGTACATACGCGCGTGTGTGCGTGGCATTGGGCTCTAACTAAACCCGAGCGAGGCGTTGGGCTCTAACTGAACCCGAGCGATTGCACTGCAGGCTACCCGTTAACTGAACCTGATCGAGTGATTCCTTCGCTACTGCTGCTTACTGAAGCCGATCGATGCTACCTCTGGATGAACAGTGAGTGTTGTTGGGGGGGGGGGGTTGGATGAATAGTTCCTGATGGGGGTTGGATGAACAGGAACCCGTGGTAGTAGAGGTCGTTGCCGCTGGACGAACAGTACCCCGATCAATTGAGCCGGTGGATGAATAGGACCCCGTGGAGGGCTAGATGAATAGGACCCCGTGGAGGGCTGGTTGAACAGTAGCCGATGGAGGGCTGGTTGAACAGTAGCCTGTGGAGGAGCACGCGGTGGAGGCTGGATGAACAGGCGCCCGTGGATGAACAGTCACAGGTGGAGGCCGGAGGAGGTCGACGATGGATGAACAGGAGCCCGTGGAGGCTGGAGGAGGTCGACGGTGGAGATGAACAGTATCCCATGGAGTCCTGTTTTGCGGTACGCCACACCCCTCACGATGAACAGGAACCCCATTTCGACCGTAGCGCTCCAACACAAGTCTGTTTCCTCCGTTTTGCAGTACGCCACACCCCTCCCGATGAACAGGACCCCGTTTCGACCGTAGGAGGTCCATTTCCTCCGTTTGCGGTACGCCAGACCCCTCCCGATGAACAGGATCCTGTTTCCACCATGGCCGGTCAAACACAAGGCCGTTTCCTCTGTTCTGCGGTACGCCAGCCCTCGTTTCCATCGCCTGTTCCGTCCAAGCCGGTTGGCTCCCGATGAACAGCACGCGTTTCGTTGCCTCCCGATGAACACGACGCATTTCATTGCCTCACCATGAACACGACGACAACGCAGTTTCTCCGTTCCGACCCAGCCATGTACACGAGCCCTGGCCGTACGTATGCGCGAGTATGCGTTCGAGACCCCACCTGTATGTACGTACGTGGCTGTATTTTCTTTCTTGCACCCTGGCCGCTGTACATATGAGTACATGCTACATGTGTGCCTCTACTACGACACGTGCGCACCTCTACTACGACACGTGCATGCCTCTACATCGACCAATATGTACGTACACATTCGCGACCAGAATGACAACGCTACGTACGCTTCGACCGGGTGGGTCCTGACTATCAGGCACTTTGTTGCATGTGAAGATGTAGCTAGTGGGTCCCAGCAGTCAGGGGAGAAACATTTTTTTCGCGAAATACGGTGGCCCATCCGGTGGGTCCCTGCTGTCAGGTGGAGGAATCATTATTTTACGCGTAATAAGGAGGCACTTCCTTGCTGCAGCTGTGGACCCAGCTGTCAGTCTCTCCATGTCCAGTACTCTTTCGATGGAAGTCGCTCCTTGACCACGTTGACCACGCCGCGCTGAGAGCACCAGGGCGGTGGACGACGGTGAGGCCTAGGAAGGGAACAACTCGGAGTCGGAGAAGACGCGGCAGTGGAAGCCCACGCGGAGAGGAGTACAAGGGTTCACTGTTTTGGTTGCGGTGTGAGGCTGCCGTTGCTGCAGGGCCTGGCCAGCGGTGGGAGTAGTAGGGGCAATGAGGCCTCCGTGGTAGCACAACCGGCCATGGGAGGCAGGAGCAGGCGGGACGACCGGCGCTGCTCTGGGCGGCTGGAGCAAGAAGGCCAGAGGTTGAAGAAGCACTACAACCGTTGGATGGACATCGTACGGTCACTAGAGCTAGAATCGTTCATATTGACTAAGTTGACAAAGCCCTCCATCCCCGTCAACTTAGTAGGCCCACAAGTCAGCCTCACACTATGGTGGGTCCCAACTAGCAGGGGGAATATTCATTTTTTGTGCATAACAAGGAGGCGCTTCCTTGCGTGCGAAGATATAGCTTGCGGGTCCGAGCTATCAGTGGGGGAACGTTTTTTTCGTGAAATACAGAGGCCCTTCTGGTGGGTCCCAGCTGTCAGGTGGAGGAATCATTATTTTCCGTGTAATAAGGAGGCATTTTCTTGTGTGGGCCCCTACTGTCAGCCTCTTCCAATGGCTGTTGTATGTTGACCATGTTGACCTCGCCGCGCCGAGAGCACAAACACGGTGGACGAGGGCGAGGCCCAAGAAGGAAATGAACCAGAGCTGGTGAAGCCACCGAAGTGGATGCCCACGCTGAGGGGAGTATGAGCGCTGACTGGTCGGCTGCGGGATGAGGCTGACGTCGCCGGAAAATAACAGGATGTGCGGGTGGGTAGAGGGATGGCCTGGCGGCAGCACAACCAGCCACAAGAGGAGGGAGAAGGCAGTCCCGCCGGTGCTGGTTTGGGTGGCTGGAGCAGGAAGATCAGAGATTGAAGAAGCACGGCGGCCGTTGGATGGACGTCCAACAATCAATGCTTTGTGTTCACTAAGTTGAGAAAGCCTTGCGTACGCGTCAAAAAAATTAGGACAGTGTCATCGTCAACCTAGTAGGCCCAGAAGTTAGCCTCCAAATATGTGGAAAATAGCATACAAGCCATTTGCCATTATTTTCAATAATTTACAGCCCATTTGCTAATTCTTAAGGATATTTGAAGCCCATATTCTTTTTATTAGCATTACAGACCATATATTCTGGGCACTGCTAAAAAATACAATGATATTTTGCATATTTCGGTGGGGTCCAAACTCTTTTAATCACGAAATTTCTAGTCACGTTTAAAATAATTTTTAAAAATTATATCAAAATAAAATTCAAAAAATAATTCTCCATAGAAGAAAATGAATGAAATTTAAAATCTTAACTAGTAAGATGCCCGTGTGTTGCACGGAACATGAAGATGCATTTGTATGAGTAGTTTATCTTGTGGGAGAAAAGACGATATTTTAATGTAATTGCCAGTTGGCTTTAGTTTTTATAAGAGTAGAGAGTAGAGAAATCCAGAAAAAATGATATTTTAATGTAATTGTCGGTTGGCTTTGGTTCAAAAGTTTACAATCCATTTCTTACAACTTATAGCCCATTTTCTGGGGAAGCCCATTTCTTACTACTTACATCCCTCCTCGTCTTGAATGATTTGCAGCCCAGCAGGGCTGAGAAAAGCAAGTAGGCCTCGGTTTTGGTATTCTACGAAAAAAAGAACTGGGCTAGCCATTTTCAAAAAGAAAAAAGATATCAACTGGGCTCGTCATGTCCTTAAATAAAAGCGTAAGCGTGGGCTAGAAGGGCCACAGCCCCCGCATAGCGCGCAGTTGAGCTCCGTCTCTGAAACTAAAAAACAACTGGGCGAGATGCTTGGTACCTGGTGTTATTCGCTCGTTGTGTAATTTTCTCATTTATTGACTACATTGACAATGGCATGGGACCTAGTTGTCAAACAATTAGGAGGAAGTATTTTTTTGGCTTGTAATAGCAAGGCACCTGCTTGCGTAATGCAATGACCCTGGTGGGTCCCTACTGTCAGCCTCTCCATGTATAGTCATCTCCTGATTCCTCTTGGTTGTTGACCATGTTGACAACGCCCGACGGCGGCGGGCACAGCGAGCGAACCAAGGCGGAGAACAACGGCGAGGCCTCGGACGGGAATGAACATCAGTCATGGAAGATGCGGCAGTGTAGTGGCAGGTGGAGGGGAGTACGAGGGCAACAACATGCAACTTAAGCTTACAAACGGTACAAAAAGCCCAAGGATTAATTTTTCATCAAATTTTTAGACAAAACCCAGATTGAACATGGCAGTAACATCTAACCCAACCACTCTTTTTCGCAGTCACAAATAAATGGATCAGTCTGATCCATAAAATCAACATCCTGTGCAAAAAAAAATTATTTCAGGATGACTTGTTATAAATAGAAGCCGAGCATGTTTAGAAGCCCATTTGTCCACCTGAAACTTATTTTTTTGCTGTTCAATGTGTCCGCCCGTGAGATATCTCTTGCTGTAAAACTTAAGCCTCACGGACAATAGTAACCTCGCATTCAACAGAAAGAATGTGACAAAGCTTCTGTTTGCCTCATTAGATGCATATCCTTCCATCGTTATTGTCCTCAAACGAATGTCATGAGAACTGAGGAAATCCTGGTGCTTAATACGCCACCGATTGGTTATACGTTTTTCTCCATGTGGTTGCAGTACCTAAGTAGACATGAAGATTTGAAAACAGTTAATGTCTGAAAAAAGAGTATGTCGAAAGAGCAACAACTGAACGGTTAATTCTAGTACAATATATACGGTCTTTCAATGTGCATGAAATCATCACCTTTATATATAAATTCTCTAGAGACCGAAAGCATTGCAGCAAGCCAATAATTATGTTCAGATCAAAACTAAACATTCTGATATATATGATCTTGACAGAATCCAGCAGCATTGATAGGCTATCCATGGACGAACTCTTCATTGAGCATATAGCATAATATTAGTACTCAAAGTGTACTCCAAGATGATATAAAACTTATGCGCACAAATGAAAAATGCAGCTTATGATTACAAATGTGTAGATGATAATATACGGTACCTGAAAAGGTGTGGAGCCAAACACCAACTTGTTGTGATCATCAAACGGATCACGAATTACACCCAAGGTCTCCAGTTTGGGCGCAGAGACAACAGTTATTTGCGAAAGTCTATAACAATTATGAAGGAGCAACCTTTGAAATGACGGGGCATCTTTGATGATTAGCTACTATCCTTCAAAACAAATTCCAATGCTTTTAAGGTGAGGCGACTTTATTTTGAGACAACTGATAGGGATTTCTATTCCCAAAACAATTAGCAAGCGCTCCAGGGCAGGGCAACTGGAGTGGATGATGTTGTGCAGTGAGGCCTCCGACAGATAAACCACCACAAGAGAAAGTTTTTTTAGCGGTGGGAGTCAAAGCATTTGTACCAGATCGTCTGGTAGATGGCACCAGGCGAAGGTTGCGGTGTGGAGAGAGGAGGAAAACTGTGAGATGGACAACGGTGGTGTGGGCACGAATTCTTGGCATGTTCGTGGTATGAAACTTTTGTGGTAATGGTAGAACTCAAACTGATGGAGTTTTCCGAATTCAAGGGATGTCAGCCATGCGTCCACCGTGCCGGGTATGGACAACATGTAGCATGTCGGGATGCAAAGGTGTTGAACGGGGCCCTGCTGGCGAGAGGAAACAATGGCTCTGAGGAGATCAAATTCAGGAAGGACAGATATCTGACGACAGTCGAGATTGAGGGGCGCCACCGAGTTGAGAGGACTTGTGTGCGGCAGAAATCCTTGGTGGGGAGAAGTGAGATGATCTCCTCAAGGATGACGTCCAGGAGATCGCTGATGCGGTCCACCAGAGATTCTACCGGTTCCTCAGTTCCGGGTAGGGGGGCTCGCCGCTTCTCTCCATGCTGCCGGGTGTGGGATCTACAACAGGCGTCGCCGCTGGCGGGAGCCTCATCTTCTTGGTGCTGGGGCCAGCCGACTCCATTTTCCTTGTGGGCGTCGCACCGAGCTCACGGGTTTGATCAGAGTAGCCAGAGACGAGCCTAGTGGCAGTGCGAGTGGGGAAGAAGGAGGGCTGGGGTTTTTTGTAGCAGTGGAAGAAGAGGAGCAAGCATTGTTTGTACTAGTGAGGAAGAAGGTGAGTGGGGGTTTTCTGGACGAGTGAGGAAGATGGTGAGCGGGGGGAATTGCGGGGCGACGAAAGCGGGAGAGTCCAGCGAGCTATAGTATAAGTGGAAGCAAGGAGGAAGGAGGTTTTTTCTGGGATCGCCCCCTCTTCAAGAAATATGGGCTTCTCCTTGCAAAAAACAAAAACAAATGGTCTTTAAGATGGATAGGGTTTTGTATCAGCCCAGTCGGCTGCCCGTGTTTCGTACTGGAGGGCCTTAACACTAGAGGCATCCCGAGACACTCTCCAGCTTATTGCCCATTCGAAAGAAAAAAAGAGACGCCTCCAACTTATGGCTACTCATCGGTAACCTTTTTCAACTTGGCATCCACCAAATTAGAGGATGCGGTACTGGATACAGAAACTCACATTGGTCGCGTAGTGCGGCAAAGTGAGGTGTCAAATAACAGGACTACAATATACTTACTAGATTGTGAAGGTTCACAGGCTAGTCAACATTTACATTAAACTAAGCTTTCAGAAGATATGGTATGCACACTAACATTCAGAAGAACAAAAATTCAGCATGCTTATGCATCTCAATGATTCATCATACTATAACCAATACAAAGCTGTGAGAAGGTGTGGAAATAAAGAAAATCGATCGATGCATCTCTGAGCAAAGGGCCTCCCTGCGCACGCATTAATTTCCTTAATTTCCTGGGCATGCTTGTTTCTTCTCAATGTTGCGAGCACTTTGAGCATGTTGGCAACTCCACAGCTAGCTAGCTGCCTCATCTTGCAATTGATGCTGACACATTTGCAGCAAACACATGAGGCAATAGAGATGACTCAACATGAGTCCATATTGTGCAGTTCCCCTCAAATCATCTTCATTGTCCTGAATCTGAAAAGATATGAAAACAATAGCTATACCTAAATGGTGTTGCAAAACATTAGCACATATCAATAGCTCGGCATGACAAAACATGATCATCTGGGTGAAGGGGATGCTGACCTGCCTGAGGAAGATTATATATAATTTCGTAAGTCCTTGGTTGATTTCCACCTTTGGCTGCACTACTTGTTTGCTACTCCACACATGGCAGGATCGTTCCGCACTGCAATCAGCAAGTCAACGTACGAATAAGCTTATTTCATCTTGCGGTGGTGATTGTACCTAGTATTAATGTAGGGATACCTGGAGCACCATGAGGTTAGCAGACAGTAGGTAGATGCAGCCATATAAGTTTTGTGTGGTGCTACCAAAATTGAGGTTTGTATCCCTTCCCGTTATGAGAATTCTTCTTGAAGTTGGTAGAATGTGACGGCTTGTTCTTTGCATCAAACTTGCCTTTCCCCTGAGATTTGTTCTTGTTGTTTTGGGGCTGGTTGGGCTATAAGTTCTTCTTGTGTACCATGTGGGCACTAGAAGCTCCCTCAGCGACCCAAGCACGTGTGTCTTTTTCTCTCGCCTTCTCTTCAAAATGAAGAGTGCTAATGAGATCCAAAATGGAAAACTCATGTCTCTTTTTTCCATAGAAGTAGCAAAATCATTCCACGAAGGTGGAAGCTTGACAATGATGGTCCCAGCAACAAATTTGTCTGGCAACACACACTTGAAGTACTCAAGTTCCTTAGCGAGTGACTGTATCTCATGAGTCTGCTGAACAACAGAGTGCTCATCAGTCATCTTGTAGTCACAGAATTGCTCCATGACGTACAAGTCGTTGCCAGTGCTCGAGGCCCCAAACATGGCCTCGAGCGCAGCCCACATGTCTTTGCTGCTATCAAACGACATATATGAATCCACAATGGAATCGTCAAGAACACTCAGCAGGGCGGCTTTGAAGAGGGTATCCATGTTTTCAAAAGCTTCCTGCTGTGTAGGATTAAGATCACCCTCATGCTTACCCTTAGTGGCGTCATAGCAGTACATGATCTGAAACCAATATACTGCTCTTGTGCGCCACCTTTTATATTGCACCTCCTTAAAAGTAGGCGTCTTCAAAAGTGCAGCAAAACCACTCAGAGTAAATTGCCTATATCAGGTTTTTGGATTGGATTGTTGAATATATGAGCAATTTACTATGAGATGTAATATGAATCAACAGTAAATAGATCATGACGACAATTGCAAAGATCAAAGTAATGATGCGGACTAAACCAGGAGGACAGAATCACATACTGTACAGCGGGAGCAGAACCGCTATGGTTGATGTTGTCACTCATGTCATTGATGAAGAGGTTACCGAGGTCAGGGAAGAAGGCTGCCGTTGAGGAAGTCATCGCTGGCAGCAGTCACAGGAGTGTGCTCCCCAAAAACTTGATCGCCCCTCTCCCGTACAGGATCACGAAAGGCAGGGTTCGGAGGACTGTTGTCCCTTCTCGTGGTGCACGCCGGAAGGAGGGATGGAGAAGAATTGCGTGGCGGCTCTAAGATCTGGAACGGTGCGAAACCATATGATACAGCGGCGGCTAGGGTAGAGCATGTTAGGTCGGTCGTGCGAGTAAGACCAAGTACTGTATAATAGTAGGCCTTTGGCCCAAACCCCACGTCCAAGTCAATAATAGGCCCACTATCCAAAAGAATCAGAAACGGCTGAGTAATTAAGGCGTCCGTTAATTATTAATTAATGACTTAATAAATTTTCCGACTCACACCACACTTAGAGCATGGTTAATAGTATAGCCAACATCCAGCTATATGAAGTTGACACATCATCTAGAACCAACCTAATACGTAGCATGCTTACAATAGTTAGTCCCTTTAGTATAATACTATATCATTAATAATGGCCCCACCTTTTGTCTCACAAAGTATGTGTAGTCTGAAATGCCGGGCGTGCAGTGGGCGGTGCCCTCGGTTGGCGCGCCGCTTCAACGGCAAAAGCAGTGAGAGGTCGCTCGCCCTGACTTGCCATCAATGTGGAGCAGCTGGCTCAGCTGGCGCCGGGCGGGAAGGTTTCGATTTTTGATTCAGTTGTTGTGTTGTTACCGTCCAATATTCGCGTGTGGTTGTTTCTAGAATAAAAAAAGGAGGTACTCCTACTTATGTTACTCCCACTATGGCTAGCCTTGCGCTTGGCTCTTCGCCTCTTCCGGAAGTCGAACAATAATGGTGGTACTACAGTAGTACTTCTGGCAATCTGACACCAAATGAACTGCTGCATGTCCATCGCTTGTAAGCAAAAGTTTCTCCTCGTGTTGAGAGCCACCGCGCACGCATTGGCGAGGGAGAGGAGTAGTAAGCAAGTTTTTCGTAGTTCTGCGAGTTGACGGGACACATCAAAGTTATTTAGTAGTACGTACTCTCTCCAAAAAAGGGCTAACCATGTCATGGCTACCATCCCATGCTCCGTCGTTGAGTAGGTGTCATCGAAGTGCACGACTCACTTACACACTGCTTATCTGATTATCTCCATTTTCTTGCATGACACGTGCACCTTGATGCTAGATGTCTCGCATGTTGGCAAAAGGATGAACAAAGCTCACGTAAAAAAAGAGTGGAAGAACGTAGATTCCCGACGACCGAGAAGGAGCAAGGAACCTCGCGGTGGAGCATCTGCAAGGAACCTTGCGTGTTTTCCCCTGTTTTTTGCTGCCTAGCCGCCTATAAACAAATAAAAGAACATGAACTCTTCGCTAACCACTAGAGACGATACATCAGGATGCTAAGTTGAAGATATTTTATTAGTTTATATTGATAACCACACAAGAAGCCACGCATGTACAGGATGCATGCAGCCACGCATGTACACACGCCAACGCACTAACTCATGCCGATCCAACTCATGCACAAATGCGCACAGCATGGAGCACACAACGCACGTACACAACACATGCATGCACACACACTCAGTCGCAGAATGCATGTGAATAACACATGCATGCGCACACACTCGGCTGCATGGAGGTGTGCGCCATCTTGGTGATGTCCGGTTCGTCGTGCTACAATGAAGCTCACACACAACGGCGCCTACGCATCTCTTGCAGCACCTCTTTGTCGTTGCTGCTCAACGACTAGCCAGAGATCAAGACGACCTCAACCTCGGACTTATAGCTAGCACCGATGGAAAAGCATGCATGTTGCACGCACACGAGCACGTACGGAGTGCCCACGACGTGGTGCGTCCCCAGTCGCCTCTACTCCTTCTGTGCATGTTGTCTATGAAGGTGACTGCATGCCTAATGATGATGTGGGTGAGATCTTCTAGGACTCAGATGATGACGAGGAGGGTGTCTCCAATAGCGTTCCTCGGCTCGCATCTCTTGCATCACGGTGGTCGAGCTTGGAGTCATTCATCTGGTACACGAGGCATCTCAATTCTGGACACAAGGTGACGTGCACCGTCAAGGGGGTCAGGGCGGATGCGACCTCTCACTGCATCCGCCATTTGAAGCGGCGCGCCGGCCTAGGGCGCCGCCCGCTGCACTCCCAGTTGTACCTGCCTCCTCGCCGCATTCAAAAACCTACATTTACTAGTATGTATACACGTGCAAGGCACGTCTTAATATAACAGAGTGATTTTGGTAAAAGGGAAAAGAAGTAATATATGTGCTAATAGATTCAAAGAAAAAGAAATTATAGTGATGTATAAATGCCGATATTAGTTAAATATTGTAAAAGCGGGAAGTAGTATTCATGCCATAAAATTGTACGTTCATTCAAAAAGAACTGCATGTTGCTTCACTTTTTCCATGTGTTCTTTTTTTTGAGAAATATCCACATAATCCTACAAAACCATCTCGACTGGGCTCAATCAAACCATCTGGTGGTCATGTGGCAACACAGCCCATTGGAGCTAGTTATGAGCTAGTTATGCGGGTTTAACCGAGGGGTTTGATGGAGGCGAGGAGGCGTGTTCAGCCGGGCATGCAGCGGACGGCGCAGTACTATTTGGTTTGATAGCTACTACTGGTATATTATAAAAAACAAAGAAGAGTAGTAGAGATAGAGATAAGAGTAGAGACTAGGGAGGAGCACCATCTACTGCTTCATGGGCTACTCCTACGCTCCATTCGGCGGCTGCAACGTCCCCTACAGCCACTCCCTCCTGCACTCCATTCGGCGGCGCTATTGAAATTTGGGGAACACACTCTCGCGACTGCTGGCAGCGACGACTTCTTCCCCGACCTCGGCAACCTCTTCCTCAACGACATGGGCGACAACCTCAACGCCAACGGTGCTGCTCCCGTTGCATCGTATGTGTTTCTTTCCTTCCTGTTTGAAATCATGGTAGAATTCATGTTTCTAGTCTGTGTCCTAGATTCGATCTGTTCATCTACTATGCTAGTCCACATGATTAGTTTAATCTCTGTTATAGTCGTCATGATTTATTTTGTGCTTATTCATACTAAATCTCGTAGTAACTTGCTCATATATTCAACTGGCGCAACGTCCCCTACAGCCACTCGCGTTTCATGGATGGCCTGGTCGATGCCTCCAAAGAGCCCTTCGTCTACTGCTATGAGTGCCCGATGCCGTTTTGGGGCTCGCCGGCAGACATCGTGCATCACCTCACACAGGCATGCGGCAATCACTGCTAGCCCTTGGAGTATGAGACATGCTACCCGTTCACCATGTCGGAGTCGCTGGAGGATCACCGCTGCCTGCTAGTCTCGGAGGATGACGGCATCGTCTTCCTCTTGATCATGGGCACCAGCGAGGCCCGCGCAGGCCGCCGACCCATCTCTATAGTGTGCATCAGGGGCGACGCCATTGATGCTGACACTAACATGAGGCCGATGTACGGGTGCATGCTCACTGTTACTACCCTCAGAGGTACGTGGGCGGCAACACTTGCTAGGCTGGCTACACCAAGCTGACTAGGACTGTGCAGAGCTGGGACCTTCCCGCTGATGTGGGCATGGAAGACGCATGGTATGATTTGGCCCCAAAGGAGGTGCGCGGGGACTCCAAGGAGGTTCACCTGGACATATGCATTACCAAGTTAAATGTTGATCATTAGTCTTCGCTCAATGTAATCCGCTGTCTAAGCATGTGGAGACTTCCGTGCATGATCTTGCTCTATTGGAGTATCGCGCATGAATAAAAGTGTATCCATTTATGGTTTAGTCTAGAATCTTCCATGTACGAATTTTTTACTACAGTACTGGTGAAAGACTTATGATGAACCATTTCTTACATCTCCTCTGCCCCCTTCCAAGTCATCCTTATTTAATCCCACCGTCTAGGTGTATAAGGGCATGGTTAATACTTAATAGTATAGCCAACTGTTGACTATAAGAAAGTGCCATGTCATCTGTAGCCAACATGTATAACAATCGATACTCAAAAACTAATTCTTAAAGATCATTTCTTGCAAAGCACAATAAGTGTTATTTATTCACAAGTTTTGGATGCAGGTTGAACAGTTGAATGCTTTTGTTTGCAAAAGATACTTTTTTATCTATTTCACCCGGATATTTGTGAGCTCTAGAGATGAAATAATATTCAAAGAACAGTTTTGCTATGTCCCAGTCGACTGAGACTTCCTTATGTCTCAGTCGATGATATAGTCCTTTGATTTTGCATGGAGATTAGTACAAAAAATTATTTGAATTTTTTTTATTTTTCTTCTTATATTATATCATTTGACTGAGACTTGGACTAAGACCTAGCCACACCCTTCGAAGAAACCTATCGATACCCGTTACACATGAGATGCCCCCCACATCCTTTTGTCAAAATGAACAACTCCCCGATCAACGCATTTCACTGTTCCGTGAAACGCACGGGCACCTTACTATAGATTAGTATGACCAAAAATTGAACTATCATTATATATAGTACGATGAATGCTGATGCATGTCACCTAAAATAATATCATTGAAAACTATGTTCAAATATTAATCCAACGATATAGTTTTTGTTGACATGCACTAACATTTTGTCAGTTAAATCTTCACACAAATTCAATGGGGGACTAATAAACCATGACCGATGTAGTACTATTGTAGAGGGCGGCGCTGCATGCGAGTCTCGCGGCAGTAAAGCCGTAATATCACAAAACCCAACCACCAATAAGTGGCATGGTAAAATAAACGGACAAGCAACCATCACATCCCTCCGTCCTGATTGTTCTAGAACACAGGTGAGGTAGCAGCAGTGTACTATTCATGTGAATCCTACTAATATTGGCCATTGGATTTAGAAGATCAATGGTTATGATTGATGTTCTTAGTCCTACTTAAAATTGGTACACTATATAGTAGTATAGATATAGATATAGAAACCCGCGTGGAATGCGAGAAACCAACTCCGACCACACACGTCCGTTCAGGAGCAGGACGCCGGGCAAGCTCCTCCTTCCACCATTTTGTCCACTCTTTCGGCGGCATCCGACGAGCAGGAAGAGCAGTTCTCCAGCATAAAATCCGTTTGGGTGGCCCACCGAGCCAAGCAGCTCGCTTCTCCACCTACCTAGCCTAGCCCGTCGGAGGTAGTTGCCGCACTAAGCCAGCGCGTGGTTCCACAGTTGGCCTCTCCAATACAGCTCGAGGAAGAGTGCCAACTTGCTCCACGCCGGCTTGTCGGGGAGCACGGTGGCACGGGCATCATCGCTGCCCTTGACGTCGCTGCATCGTACATCGCCTCTAATGTCTGCGACTACGCCATCCGACGTCGACGCGCGCGTAGCCGCGACATGCAGGCAGAGAAAGAAGCCGCCGCGGATGTCAATGAGGTGATGCGGCTACGCGGATGTGGATGAGGTGACGGGCGGCACGTCCCTGCCCGCCGCCATCATCAAGGAAAAGTAGAACACGGGAGGTCGTCGCCGATTGTATCCCATGAAGGCCACCGCCGAGGCGACGCCGGTGAATACAGCCGGTGTCTTGCTCAATTCTTCTTCTGCCGGATGCTGGAGGAGGACAAAGAGATCGGGCAGCGACCATTTAGATTAGGTATTCTAATTCTACCAGGCTGGTTGTAATGGGAGTATTATATATCATGCATGCCAACTACTCCCTTCGTTAACTTCAAAAAAAACTACTCCCTCCGCTCCTAAATATAGGAGTATTATAAGAGCATGGTTAATAGTATAACCAGCTGATGGCTACATGACACTGTCACGTCATCTATAGCCAACCTTGTAGCCTTTAAGTATAATACTCCCTCTGTCTAGGTGTCATCTTACGAAAACCAAATAATCCCAAAATACTTAGGCGCGGTGCATTAACCTCTACCTCGTTTCTTGTTTCTTGACATATCAACCAAAGAGATGTGGGTGTGCATGCTTTTAATGACTTGAGACTAGCAAACACGACATGCAGTGGTTAGTTCACTGCATGCAATGCTATTAATTAGAAAATAAACATTAAGTTCTCTCGTCTCTTCCGAAAGTCGAACAATGATGATGGTACTACAGTCGATAGTGTACTACTAGTAAGCAAAGCTTCTCCTCATTTGCGAGTAGACCGGACACATCAAAAGTAGTGCATTATCTCCAAAAAGGGTTGACCATGTCCATGGCTACCATCCCGTACTCTGTCATTCAGTGTGTGCTTCTCATCGTTCTGCGAGTTGATGGGACACATCAAATTTAATACGTATTCAGTACTCTCTCCAAAAAGGGTCGACCATGTCCATCAGTCCATGGCTACCATCCCGTGCTCCATCATTGAGCATGTGTAGTATTCACGTGCCATTGAGGAGGAAAAATATTACTACATGGTACTAGGTGCCATCGTAGTGCACGACTCACTTACGCACTGCTTATCTCCATTTTCTTGCATGACACGTGCACCTTGATGCTAGATGTCCCGCGTGTTGGCAAAAGGATGAACAAAGCTCATGTCAAAAAAAAGAGTGGAAGAACATAGATTCCCGATGACCGAGAAGGAGCAAGGAACCTCGTGGTGGAGGGTCTGCACTCATAGTATTTTATATTATTTAGCGATATAAAATCAACCAATCTTGTCCACAGTATACCGGAAGAGTACGAAACACGGCAACCCAGTGTAGTTACATCATATTGTACGTGGCCAACCCACGCTATCACCATATTTCTTGGCCTCCGTGCGACACCTAGCTCTAGTAATCCACCAACCTGTATCGCTTCTCGCTCCTCGTCTCTCTCAAAGTGTGGTGGGATGGCGTTTTTGCCGTTTATTGAGGTCGGTTAACTCATCACATGTTAGCGACATGCCAAGAGCATTCTAAAAAATTACTATACTCTATTGTTATGCCAAGAAGAGGAAGCGCTTTGACCTACGGACCAAACGAGAGAGGCGTGCCGTGCCGTGAGTGGGTCCAGTTTCTCGTTTTGAACTTGTTTGGTGTAGTAGTAACACTTGGTTTTGACTATTGGTAAGATTTTATATACTCCCTCCGTCTAGTGAATAAGTCATCTTAGATTGTGCACCGTGACCAAGGAAGAGGGGGAAATGAGAGAAATTAATACTCCCTCCGTTTAGGTGTATAGGTCATCTTACGAAAACCAAATATTCCCAAAAGTATTAGGGGGTGTTTGTTTCGAGGGACTTTTGGTGTAGGGACTAGAAAAAGTCCCTCTTAGAGACTTTTTAACCAAACAGGAGGGACTACTAGGGACTAAAAGTTGCTTTTTGGGACTAAATAAAGAAGACTCTCAAGGAGAGTCTTTTTTGGGACTTTTTGAGACTTTTCCAACAATACCCCTCCCTGCACCCATTGCCCCACTGGCCCATGGTGTTGTTTGGTTGTTATTTTTCTGTAGGGGTAACATGGTCATTTAATAACCTCTAGGAAGGGACTAGGGACTTTTTAGTCCCTGGAAACAAACAGGGAGGGACTTTTTAGGGACTAGGGACTTTTAGTTGGGACTAGAAAAAGTCCTAGGACTTATGAACCAAACAGGGCCTTAGGCGCATTACATTAAATCTCGTTCTCATTTCCTTCCCAGCCTCATATTGCTACACATCTAGGGAGAAAGAGGAGGCGCCCACAGGAGACCGGCCACTGCATGCATTGCTACTGGGGTTTGATTAGGCAAGAGATTGATGATTGTTTTGCATGCACTCACTTATACAATGCAAATTTTACTTTCATTTTAAACCAGCACTATGATTGGAAGTTTCCTAGCTTGCCGTGCTCGTACTCATCCAATCACAATTCACCTAGGTCGCGCTGCTCTTCCTAATGTGACTTACTCACCTAGACGGAGGGAGTATTTATTTGCTAATTAATAGCATTGCATGCAATGATCTAACCATTGCATGTCGTGTTTGGTAGTCTAAGTCATTGAAAACATGCACGCCCCACATCACTTATTGGTGGATATGTCAATAAACAAGAAACATGGTGGGAGTTAATGCACCACGCCTAAGTATTTTGGGATTATTTGGTTTTCGTAAGGTGACTTATACACCTAGACGGAGGGAGTAGGGCCTAATGTATTCTTCGAGGATGCCTTTCACTATTGATAAGATTTTATATAATTTGAAAATTATATCATTCGAAGACCCTTTCACATTTCGATTTCAAAAAGAAAAAAAGATCCTTTCACGTACGAATTTGACTGTATGCTTTTGAGCAACTTGCATGTCCTATACTGCTCCTGTTTGGATACTCTAACTTAGCTAGAGGTTAGAATAACTCATGACTAACCCTGAACTAACTGTAGCCAAAGAGGTGTTTTGGTGACAGGGTTAGATTGACAATAAGTGCACTTGATGGAGAGAGAAAAGTGATTTTTTAGTGGGCCCAAGGAGGTACTTACTGTTGGAAAGGTGAAGTGATGGTTGCTTCGCCCGAGCAACTTATTACTCTGGGAATATGGGAGTACCAGCGGATTCAAGGAACAGAGAAATGATGGTTGCTTCATCCGAGCAACTTACTATGGCGAAGGTGGGGCTCTGTGATTTGACTACTCACTAGTCATTACTAATGCGGCACAACGACCAGGGTAAATCTTTCCCTGCAGTTGTGCACTCAATATTGTTGCACGACAGGTGGAGCCGGATGAAGGATGTCCCACATGTCGGTGAAACAAAGTTGAATTGTTTCTGGCATTGCTATCAATCCTTCAGGATTTGTTTATATGTACGCATAATTTTAATGAAATTGTACTGTGATGATATGAAGGTTTCAACTTTGGTTCCCGTAGGAAAAAAGGTTTCAACTTAGGATTCATGTGTCCTCTTGCCTCAAGATTATCTCGTTACAACATTCCATCAAATACAAATGAAACTACTACCATGGTTGCTAATGCATCTCAATGGTTCGCAGATCAGCGCCAATATTCACATCACAACTGAAGACAAAGTTATGACAAGGTGTACAAATAAAGAAAAATATATAATTAATCGATGTTGTTCGTAGGCATGGGTCCATTTCCTGGGTACAGTGTTCATTGCTTGGCAGCTAGTTTCACCCAGCATTGTAGCCAAAAATGGGGTGTACGGAGGACACCACAATCCGATCATTTTGTGCAGCTCCACTAAAATCGAGCTGACCATCCCTGTTTGCAAAGATATCCAGTCAGTGTGATGACAATAATAGTGGAACTAGATGATGAAACATAACACACACAAATAGAAGCCGATCACCTCTGCGATCTCTCTTTAGGACTAACTACTTGTTGGAGAAGATTAAGCAGGAGTTGGATGAGGAGGATAGCAAAACCAATCTCCCTTTCTGCAGTCCCACAGAAATGTAAAAAAGTTGCCCGTGTGACATTTTGGCAGAACTACACAAAACACTCTTAAGAAAAAAAAGTGATTTGTGTAGCTCACCAAAAGGCCGCAATACCAACGAGGTGAAATGGCTAGCCCTGTTTGCAAAAAAGAGGTAGAAAGGAAACAATTACTGGCGAATAACACGAGTTGAAGACACATACGCCGACAAAAAAGAAGCATATTCCATGTAATAAGGGAAAGATAGCAGCATGGTGGTTTATTAAAAATGGTTTGATGACGAGATTGCAAGATGGAAAGTACGTCGGCTGCGATATGTTTTAAGCAAACAACTAAAGAAGACCCATATGCAGCAACGTGGGAAGATGGGCAGTGGAGCAAGGCCAGAGGAAGCTGTACCTGAGGGTCGTCGGGATGTTACTAGGAGGGCACCGGGGGCCAGGATCTGCCCGTACTGCGGCAGGGAGCAAGTGGCGAAGGCCCTACCACGCCGGAGCTTGGTCAGAGAGAACGGCGGGTACCGCGGATCGGGACGTGTTGCCTCAACGCCGTCGAACGGAGAAACGATGCACATCCTCCCTTTCCGCCGGCGGACGGGATGCGGACGGATCACTGACCAATGGTGAGAGAGAGAGGCCACCGCCGCCTTGTGTGAGATGGTGTGACAAGAGACAAACCCCGGCAGGTAGGCTCCGTTGTATATAGTGGAGCAGATTTTTCCATTTTCCCCACGACAATCGTTTTATATTCTGTACTATGCGCCATTGAGGAGGAATATATAACTTTATTTAATACAAATGTGTCAAGTCGAACTTTGTTCCATCTAGGCGTGGTACCCGACCCTCCTTCGAGTAAACAACCACTACACGCATCAAATTATCACGTGGGCTGCCTTTTCGTATAGAAACGAACTCCGCCGTGTACCCGTGCGGGTGTGGCCGGGAACGAGACGTGAGTACATGCATCCTGCGTGCACCTCTTCTTTAGGTGCAGGTACGTACATGGGTGGGTGTGACAAAGATGGTTTGTGCGAAACTGAGGCAATGTGTCGATGATATCTCAAACCAAAAAATGTAACATATGCAATGTGTGTGAAATAGAGTCATGGATATATCATATATAGAGGGAGTGATCCACGAGAAGAGAGTGGAGGGATCATTGGCGTGAGATATCGATAGAATCAAAAACAGGGATGAAGTGTGTGGCTGCATGATCGATAAAGAGTGCCATCAAATCTGTGTTTGCCCACGTCAAAGATACAGGGCTGATGTCCTACTGGAATTCGAGAGGGCAAAGGTGCAGTTTTTCTCTGTGGCATGGATACCTACCTACAATGTTCGACTATCGGTGGGGGGGAGGGGGCAGAGACCTGACTATAGAGAGGTAGATCGACTAGTATATGTATGGAGAAGGAGAGAGACCTAGCTATGTATAGAGGGAGATCGATAGGCATCCATGGATATGTGTAGCAGAGGAATAAGGTTGTGAGAAAGACAAAGGTAGAGTGTCGGAGGGTTGGTGGTGGAGTGGCGTCTCACAAATGGTGGGAGAGGCCTACTAGACAAACGGAGGGTACGAGTGCAATATCAATAAGAGAGGGCGAGGATGTCTGTCTGTCTATGCACGTGCGTGTGAGAGACGGGTCGGTAGGTATGCAAGGATTATGAGGGGAGACGATATGGTTGTGGTAAACATACGTAACTACATAGGAAGATCAACTGTCGTGTGTCCGAGAAAGGGAGAGACATAACTAGTGAGGTAAGTCTATCGGTGCGTGGGGAAAAGAATTATAGTCGACCTAGATATATGTAGGGAGATCAATACGTATACATGCATGCATGTGTTAGAAGAAAATAAGGCCAGGAGAGACAGACAGGGGGAAAGGGGTCCGACTAGGAGGTGGTGCGAGAGGCCTACTATATCAAGGGGGGAGGAGTGTGCGACTATGAGATTGATGAAAAGAGGGGCGGGAGTGTGCACCTACATGGAACCGTATTGGACATAGGGGGCATGGATAGTGAGAAGAGAAGAAGGGAAATATGTGTTTGTGGTAGGCACACCTGGCTAGAGAGGTATATCGACCGATGTGTGCCGTAAAGAAGGAGTCGGGGGGCCTACACACACCGCGGGTGAACGACCTAAAGAAAAATAACGAATGTGCGTGATGGAGGGGACGCTGAGGGAGGGCGAGAGGGGGGCGGGCGTGTGCATGCACGATAGAAATTAGCGCTAGCTAGATACAAAGAGAAGAGGATCGTGAAGGTGTTAAAGACAAACATACATCATAATTCATTATAAAAAAGTGGATATGGATACTAGAAGAAGATATCATAATGTAGAACATTGATTATAATTTGGGCTAATGTGTGGCTTTTGCAGCTCAAGGCTAAATACTTGTCATAATGTAGGGGGTGGGGCACTATACTTTGTGTGATAAACACGGTGTACGTATGGAACATGGTTTAGATTATGAATATATAGCTAGTACATCAAATGTACTATTATTTGGAATCAACATCAAGTGTATTCAAAAGATTGAAGTCGAGTTCATATAGTACACATAGTTCATATCTATCTCTATAGTAATCATGTAGTGTGTTGTTAAGGTAATACACGAATGATGGTTGAAGTTGGCAACAATCATGATTGTAGATTCTTATTGAAATAGAGAAACTAATTCAAATTCAGTTCGAATTGCAGCGGTAGTATAGACATTTGGAATGCACTAAAATGTTGGCATGAGTAGGTTACATGCATTATACAGCCAGCGAAAAAAATTAATTGGACATAACATGGATCCATACTCCCTCCTTCCATCTATAGAGGGCATAATGCGTTTTTTAAGACCGCCTTTGACTATTGACAAGATTAATAATACATGACATGCACAATGTGAAAATTATATCATTGAAAGATCCTTTCACACACGAATTTAACGGTGTGCTTTGTGTAAGTTGCATGTCATATATTATTGCTCTAATATTTGGTTGGTCAGATTTAGCCTCGAAAAACGCATTAGGCCCTATATAGATGGAAGGAGGGAGTAGTTTTGAATATCATTTGTATAGTAAAACGGGACAAGACTCCCTCTTTGTGTGGTGTGAATAGTTTTTATTTTTTTTCGTTTTTTCGTTGGGGGAAGTAAGAACTGATTGGTACATACAAGTACAATATTACACGTTAGGCTTGTCCCTAAAATTCAACCCGCGCCTTGTTATATCCCAAAAATTCAGATATCGTGCTCCCAAAACTGGCGCCTTCAAAACCCGCGCCTTGCTATCCCGAAATACAACGCACGCGAAAACTCCCTCCAGCTGCCAAATCCCGACACGTGAAATCCCCCTTCTGACCCTGAGCTGGTGGGGGTACTTTTGTAACACACCCTACATTTTGGACAAGCGCGTCCCTAAGTCATGGTTCCCCCTCCCATCGCCTCCTTTTCGCCATTCGAAATCTGGCCGCCATAACCTCTCCGCTCCAACCGCGAAACCCACCCTCCTCCATCCGCCACCTCACTGCTGCCCAGCCGGAGCCTCTTCCCCGACGATGTCGTCCACCGCAATAGCTCGACGTCCCTCATCCGCCTCCCCGGATGAGTATCCATCGTCCATCCCGTCGTCCCGCCGGCTCATCCGCCCCGTCCTCCACCTCCAAGGAGTTGCTCCGATGATCGCCTCGTCTATCGCAGCTACTCCATCCCCACAACGCCGCCTTAACCTGCTCCATCGGAACCACATCATCCTCACCGACTCCTCGGACAAAGCCAAGGCCTACTCAGCACCACCAAAGAGGTTGTACACTCATCACATCACACCTTCTCCTTAACTCGACCTCTCGGCGCCGACGGTGCTCCATCCCGCACCCCCATGGAGCGGCTACCTCGAAGCCGGCGCCGCGGGCAACATCTCCACGGCGGCTCTCCCTAGTGCGAGGCCCCTTCAACGGCGGTGTCCATACTAGCCAGATCTTCTGCTGCTGCTCCGACTGTCGCTCGCGCTGCTGTTGCTGCTCCGGCTCTCGTTCGCTTGCCCAGCTACTGCTGCTCCGGCTCTCGCTCACTCGCTCGCGCTGCTGCTCTCCCCCTCGCTCGTGCTGCTGCTCTGCTCTGATTTAACTACACTTCATTCGACTGAATCGACTTTTGGGTTAGTCGATTTTCAGGGGGTGGTGGGTCTTGCCGGAGTTAAGGAAGAACCACCCGCAGCGGGGAGGGGGGCTCACTGGAGAGGTACCCACTATCTATCTTAGGATTTTGGGTGGGGTGTTTCTCGCCGGCGGTGGGGGCGCGGTGGTGGGGCGGTGGCATGGGGATCGCCGGAGAAAAAGCTTGGTGCGGGGAGGGAGCTAGAGGGCTGGTCGGGGCGGCGGCGGACCGACTGTGGGGAGTTGTTTCAGGGCGGCGAGGCGGACCGGCTATGGGTAGTTGTTTTGGGGCGGCGAGGCGGCGAGGCGGTGCGGGGTTCGGCCGGTAGTGGCTGGCGACTCAGGGGGGTGCAGGTTGAAGGTGAACTGCAGGCCCTCCCTAAACTATCCCATGTGAAGTGCCTCTCTGCTACCATTGCATTCAGTTTCGACAGTAACATTCAGATTCCACAGTAAAGTTTAGTTTTGACAGTTAAGTTCAGAGTCAACAATTTTTACCTCATCTGTTGTAGTTGGGTGGTTTTTGGTGATGTAAATTTTACATCTATCACTATTTGGTAATGCATTTTACATCATCTATTGGAGATGCTATTAGAATCCCACTTGAGATTAACAATGCCTGTTGATGTCTACTACGCAACCTTCTTCTTGTAGACGTTGTTGGACCTCCAAGTGCAGAGGTTTGTAGGACGGTAGCAAATTTCCCTCAAGTGGATGACCTAAGGTTTATCAATCCGTGGGAGGCGTAGGATGAAGATGGTCTCTCTCAAACAACCCTGCAACCAAATAACAAAGAATCTCTTGTGTCCCCAACACACCCAATACAATGGTAAATTGTATAGGTGCACTAGTTCGGCAAAGAGATGGTGATACAAGTGCAATATGTATGGTAAATATAGGTTTTTGTAATCTGAAAATAGAAAAACAGCAAGGTAACAAGTGATAAAAGTGAGCATAAACGGTATTGCAATGCTAGGAAACAACGCCTAGGGTTCATACTTTCACTAGTGCAAGTTCTCTCAACAATAATAACATAACTGGATCATATAACTATCCCTCAACATGCAACAAAGAGTTACTCCAAAGTCACTAATAGCGGAGAACAAACGGAGAGATTATTGTAGGGTACGAAACCACCTCAAAGTTATCCTTTCTGATCGATCTATTCAAGAGTCCGTAGTAAAATGACACGAAGCTATTCTTTCCGTTCGATCAATCATAGAGTTCGTACTAGAATAACACCTTAAGACACAAATCAACCAAAACCCTAATGTCACCTAGATACTCCAATGTCACCTCAAGTATTTGTGGGCATGATTATATGATATGCATCACACAATCTCAGACTCATCTATTCAACCAACACAAAGTACTTCAAAGAGTGCCCCAAAGTTTCTACCGAAGAGTCAAGACGAAAATGTGTGCCAGCCCCTATGCATAAGTTCACAAGGTCACTGAACCCGCAAGTTGATCACCAAAACGTACATCAAGTAGATCACGTGAATATCCCATTGTCACCACAGATAAGCACATGCGAGACATACATCAAGTGTTCTCAAATCCTTAAAGACTCAATCCGATAAGATAACTTCAAAGGGAAAACTCAATCCATTACAAGAGAGTAGAGGGGGAGAAACATCATAAGATCCAACTATAATAGCAAAGCTCGCGATACATCAAGATCGTGCCAAATCAAGAACACGAGAGAGAGAGAGATCAAACACATAGCTACTGGTACATACCCTCAGCGCCGAGGGTGAACTACTCCCTCCTCGTCATGGAGAGCGCCGGGATGATGAAGATGGCCACCGGTGAGGGATCCCCCCTTTCGCAGGGTGCCGGAACAGGGTCCCGATTGGTTTTTGGTGGCTACAGAGGCTTGCGGCGGCGGAACTCCCGATCTATTGTGTTCCTCAGTGTTTTTAGGGTATATGGATATATATAGGTGAAAGAAGTCAGTCACGGGAGCCACGAGAAGCCCACGAGGGTGGGGGGCGTGCCCAGGGGGTAGGGCACGCCCCTGACCCTCGTGGCCACCTCGAAGCTTCCCTTACGTCTACTCCAAGTTTCCTGGATTGCTTTCGTTCCAAAAATAACTCTCCCGAAGGTTTCATTCCGTTTGGACTCTATTTGATATTCCTTTTCTTTGAAACACTGAAATAGGCAAAAAAAGAGCAATATGGGCTGGGCCTCCGGTTAATAGGTTAGTCCCAAAAATAATATAAAAGTGTATAGTAAAGCCCATGAACATCCAAAACAGATAATATAATAGCATGGAACAATCAAAAATTATAGATACGTTGGAGACGTATCACCTGTCTTGTGCTGCTTCAGCCTTGACGTCTTACGGCTCACCGGAGCTGCTCCAAGGACGGAACTATCCATCACAATAGAGCAGTACCCTGGACGCCGTCTACAGATTCCTCAATTCTTCCTCCACACCTCCAACAGCCACCTCTGCCTCAACTTCTTCAGCAACCAACCCAATGATGCTGAGGTCGACACGGCTACGGCAAAGAGGTTGTACACTTGTCGCATCACTTATTACTCTACATTCATGTCGATCCATTAGGGCTATTGTGGTTCAACGGAAAAACATAACAATAGGAAATTTTCCTATGGCACTCTACTATTCAATTATTCATGCATTTTGTTGAAAGGAATGTAGCAAAACATCCACCTAGACCTACTTTTCAAAATCCTATGCATGAAAATAAGACCAAGTGCATTAGTGGCAGAATAACATTCTAACTGTACATGCTTTCATATGGTTTCACTTTATTTTGGCCATGTTTCTTTGCATTCCTTTGCTCCTCCTTTTCCTGTAAACCAAACACCCAAGTTGGTAGAAATAATGTGTTCACAAATGCTCTGTTTCCCATGTGTATTCCTATCCTACTCCGGTGTTTTTCCTCCTATCCCTGTGTTTTTAGAATCATGCAAGCCAAATGAGCCCTTACAGAATTACTTCAATTACAGGTAGGTGTCGAAGAAAACTTTGTGTGGTTTGTCCTGCTCCTGCCGCGATGTCGTCCACCTCAGCTGAGGTGCTCCATCGACAAAAGCATCCACCAAACCAGACATCACGACTCCTGACCGTCTTTCACCGCCCCAGATCTCCTTCCCTGCCACTGGCACCCACCGCAACAGCATCACCATCACCGACTCAGCAAATGAACCTAAGGAGTACACGGGTCCACAAGAGAGGTCACACTCTTTTGTTTCTGCTTATGTTATGCATTGCTTAATATTACCTGCTACTTTATTGTCCTGTTCACCTCTTAGACTCCAAGTCAGGTCCAAATTGATGTTCAAACTTGAGTTCTAAATTAGTTGTGGGGCACATATCGAGGCAGCAATGAATAGTATCTTTGTCTAAATCTGGTTCACCTAGGGTATGCCTATGTTTTTCATCTTGGGTGGGAAACAAATAGTAAAGCAATCATCATCTATTTTTTTTTAAATTAAAGCACTCACCAGCCTGCAATCATTATTTTTGGATTTATCCACTGGTTGTTACCATTACTCTAGATTTCTACATGGTCTCCTTACATAATCTCACTATATTTTTTTGTATGCATGTCAGATATTGTCGGAGTAATGGGCCACGGGTAGGCTAACCTGAGCCCCAGGACATTTCAAGACATCGGGGCAGGCCGCGCCCCTCAGGCCGAGTCCCAGGAGCAACTCCAAAATATGCCGAGTCCCAGACGGCGACTCCAACATAAGCCAACTCCAAGCTGGCGACCTCCAGAGAGGACGACTATGGAGAGTCGGCCCAAGACTCCTCCCTCATCTCGAAGTACGATGCGGGGTACGGTCACGGCATGGCCGTTTCCCCCCTGCTTACGAAGGGCCGGCGTGGCTACAGTGAGCCGTATCGCTGGAAGATCTCCGGCGAGATGCGGCACTGTTGCCATGCATGCCCTGACCTCAGCCACAGTGCATAGTACACTGTGCCCACGACGCCGGCCTGTACGCCCCGAAGGCAGCGGGGCCGCCTGTCAGTGGGAGGGCCGAAGGCGGCCTGGGCAACCCGAAGACGGACCTATGGGAGTCGGACTCCCTGGAGTCGGCCGACTCCTCCCCAGGGCCCCATGAGCCATTAACCGGATAAGATGGGGAATGGCGACAGTGATCGCCCGATAGACGGCGGCACTGTTGCCACGACCCGATGACCGAGCCTGCGTCATCAGGAGTGCCGCTACAGTATCAAGCCTGTCCGCGGGACCCGCCAGTCGGCGGGCCCCAGAAGCCGGCGGAAAGGACGGCGGCCTGAGAGACAGACGGCTGGGACCCGCGCCCAGCCGGATTACTATTGTACCCCTGGGGGTAGGCCTATATAAACCCCCCGGGGCACCCATGCAAAGGGTTCGGACCTAGATAGAGATAGACCAGATAGCACAGGGAAGAGAGAGCTAGCCTTACCCTCTCTTGCCTCCCGAAACAGCTCCAGGAGCACCATTGTAGCCACTTTGCTTTAGTGATCATGCGGAGACCCCGCAGAGCAGCAGTAGGGGTGTTATCTCCTAGGAGAGCCCTGAAGCTGGGTAAGTTCCGCTGGCGTGCATGTCTTCACCTCATCCCGCTTCCAGGCACCGGCGACGTTCTACTCGCTCCCACCATGATAAGCCATCCTTTGGCATATGTCGTACCCAACCCCCGACATTTGGCGCCCACCGTGGGGCGAGGTGCACCGTCGTCCGGAGATCTGCTCTGGACGGGAACCCTGTTCCTCCCCGGCGAGCACAGCCAGCCCGGCATGCCGGATGGCGTCTGTGCCGACGCGCTGCACGGTGCCGAGATCGCCTGTGCGGCCAGCTGCCTCGCCGATCTTATCGGCGAGGTTCGCCTCTCTGATGAGCCTGCGTCCTACGCAGGCACGATTGTTCCCGAGAGCCTCCTCGCGGGCCTCCTCAACCAACTCCACGTCGCCGGCGAGCCTGCCGCGGACCTGGAGTCCATAGGATCCACCGACCCGATGTTGGTCGACTCCGACACCGTGTCGCTTGACGCGTTCCCCACCAACGTGGTGGTCTACGACGAGCCGCTCCCTTGCGCGGGGAGTGGCGGAAGCACCATCACTGAGGTCCTCGTCCTCGAGCACGGCGAGCGCTCCGGCGAAGGAGCGCACGACCCGCTTGACGCGGCCCTGCGAGGCCTTACAGTGCCGATTCCGGATGACGCCGACGCCGAGACGCTGGAGGCGCTCCGCCTTCAGCTCGTCGAAGGCGCGAAGAAGCTGGCAAGCATGAGGCGCTTGTCAGAAGCCTACCAACGCGAGATGGATCGCGCCGTAGGCGGCTCGCCGGTTCCGACTGGGCCTAGCCTCCTAGGCGCGGTCCAACAGCGCGACGCGGCAATCGCCAACCTCTTCGGGGCCGATCGCCCTATGTATGCCACGCCCGTAGAGAATATCCGCGCCGCCCAGGCGGCGGCAGACGAGCTCGACGACTTCGAAGGCGAAGAGCGCCGCGTAATGACAGAGCGAGTTCAGCAGCTCCTCGACGCGGCCACCGCGCAGAATGATGCCGGCTGTCGTATCGAGGCGCCGCAGCGCCAAAACGACGACCCACCGCCTCGCCGAGACCAAGGTGCGATGTCTCGGACGCCGGCTGGCGGGGCCCGTGGGAAGAAGGACAAGGAGCCGGCTGTCAGCCACAGTCGGACTCACGTCACCATCGAGCGCGACCAAGACGGCCGCCCCAAAGCGGTGGAACGGCGGGACAACTACCTGCCTCCCCCCCTCGCAGAGAAAGGCGAGTCTCCCTGCCGCCCGTGGAACATCCGACTCTCGGCGACCGCCTTGGCCGCCGAGAGGGAGTCAGAGAGAACGACGCCCGCCACCGGATCGACCGAATCCAATGATCCCTGGCACTGGAAGAAGAAGATGAGTCGGGTCCCCCCTGCTTTGGACCCCGCATCCGAGATGAGCCCTTCCCCAAAGGGTTCACGCTCCCCCGAGACACGCCCAAATATACTGGCACCGTGAAGCCGGAAGATTGGCTGATTGACTACTCCACCACCGTCAACATAGCGAACGGCAACAAGCGTGTTGCCATAAGATATGTCCCGCTCATGCTCCAGGGCTCGGCCCGGACGTGGTTGAACAGTCTGAAGCCTCGCAGCATTAACAGCTGGGTCGACTTCACCGAGGCTTTCGTCCGCAACTTCACCAGCACGTACAAGCGACCTCCCAAGCCACGCCAACTCTCCTTGTGCGTGCAAGGCCCTGACGAGTCTACTCGCAACTACCTCACGTGCTGGGGCAAACTCCGGAACTCCTGCGAGGGCTTGCACGAGGTGCAGGCCATCGAGTACTTTACTGCCGGGTGCAGAGAAGGCACCCTCCTCAAGCACAAGCTCCTCTGCGACGAGCCGAAGACCCTCGATGAGCTGCTGATCACAGCGGACAAATACGCCATGGACGACTCCTCCATGAAGGCGGAGATTCGGGTCAGCACGACTAGCAAAGTCGCCCCTCAGGCTCCAAGAACTCCGGCTGGAGACACCAGTCGGCGGCAACAGCAGAATGACCAAAAGCACAAAGCCCCGCAGCCGACTTCCAACAGTCGGCAAGTGGCAACAGCAGAAGACCAGCAGTTAGAGGGACCGCCCCCGGCAAAGCGACAGAAGGGCGGCAAGTCCAACTGGCTGTCGGCTTTCTCCTACGAGCAGACTCTAGATGGTCCCTGCAAGTTTCACAGCGGCGCGAAGCCGTCGAACCACACCACCCGGAAATGCCACTGGCTGACCAGAATCGCTAAGGGGGACGGCCTGCTCCCTCCCCCTCCTGCTGGGCCGCCTCCTCCACAGCCGCCCCAGCAGCCGGCCGTCAGGCCGGTCGGCGCAATACAAGACGAGTTCCCGGATGAGCACGGAGCCTATGTGGTGTTCACCAGTGTAGCAGATGACCGACGCAGCAGGCGCCAGCAGCAGCAAGAAGTGAATGCGGTTGCATCAAGTCCCCCAGAGTTCATGCATTGGTCCGAAAAGCCTATCAGTTGGAGCAGAGCTGATCACCCAGAGGTGATGCCGAGTCCGGGCTCCTATGCCTTGGTCTTAGGCGCCACACTCGCCACAGATAGGCGGGCCGCTCGCTTCTCGCGAGTACTGATAGACGGAGGCAGTAGTATCAACATCCTGTACAAGGATACAATGGAGAAATTAGGAATCAAGCGAAGATAGCTTCTGAGCAGCCGGACTGTGTTCCACGGAATCGTTCCTGGCCTTTCCTGCTTGCCAATCGGCAAGATCCTGATAGATGTCCTCTTTGGAGACAAGGATCATTTCCGCCGAGAGCCAATTTGGTTTGAGGTGGTGGACCTTGAAAGCCCATACCATGCATTGCTTGGCCAACCTGCCTTGGCCAAGTTCATGGCGGTCCCCCACTACGCCTACCTCAAGATGAAGATGCCGAGTTCCAAGGGAATCCTAACCGTAACCGGCGACTACAGGAAGTCGTCCACTTGTGCGGCCGAAAGTAGTTGGCTGGCCGAGTCCTTGGTGATCGCGGCTGAGAAACGGCTTCTTGATCGGGTCGTGGCGATGGCTGGCAAGCAGCCCGAGTTGTCACCCGACCCCAAGGAG
The DNA here is from genome assembly GCF_002162155.2 of Triticum dicoccoides. NCBI lineage: Eukaryota > Viridiplantae > Streptophyta > Magnoliopsida > Poales > Poaceae > Triticum > Triticum dicoccoides. Next base: position 249,597,338 of record NC_041393.1, read on the forward strand.
TCGGAAGCAGAAGGATCATTCAAGCCGGCCAAAGAAACAAAGAAGATACCGCTGGACCCGGAACACCCGGAGAGATACGCTGTCATAGGCACAGGCCTTGACAGCAAATAGGAAGGCGAGCTCGTCGATTTCCTCCGTGAGAATCGTGACATCTTCGCATGGTCCCCCAAGGACATGCCTGGTGTCCCAACGGAATTCGCCGAGCACAAATTACACGTCCGGTCTGATATGAAGCCCGTCAGGCAGCCCTTGCACCGCCTGTCAGAAGAAAAAAGAAGAGTTGTTGGAGAAGAGATAGCCCGGCTCTTGGCAGCCGGCTTCATCATGGAAGTGTTTTTTCCAGAGTGGCTGGCAAACCCAATACTGTTGCTGAAGAAGAACAAGCAGTGGCGGATGTGCATTGATTACACGAGCCTCAACAAAGCTTGCCCCAAGGACCCATTTGCTTTGCCAAGAATCGATCAGGTGATAGACTCCACAGCCGAATGCGAGCTGTTGAGTTTCCTAGACGCATATTCAGGATATCACCAGATCAAGCTGAACCCGGCCGACAGACTGAAGACCGCCTTCATCACACCGTTTGGAGCCTTCTGCTGCCTAACCATGACGTTCGGCTTGAGAAACGCCGGCTCCACCTTTCAGCGTTGCATGCAGAAATGCCTCCTGAAGCAACTCGGCAGAAATGCCCACGTCTATGTGGATGACGTAGTGGTGAAGACGGAGAAGCGTGGAACCTTGCTGGAGGACCTCAAGGAAACATTTGAGAATCTGCGCCGATTCCAGATCAAGCTCAACCCAGAGAAGTGATTTTTTGGAGTACCAGCTGGCCAGCTCCTCGGTTTCCTGGTCTCAGAACGCGGCATAGAATGCAATCCTGTGAAGATCAAGGCCATCGAGAGGATGGAAACACCCAGACGACTGTTAGATGTGCAGAAGTTCACCGGCTGTTTGGCATCCATCAGCCGATTCATCGGTCGGCTGGGCGAGAAGGCTCTCCCCTTGTATCAGCTCATGAAGAAGACGACCTTCTTTGAGTGGACTCCCAAGGCGGACGAGGCTTTTCTCCAGCTAAAGAAGATGTTGACTACTCCCCCTGTGCTGGCGGCTCCGACTCCCAAAGAGCCCATGCTCCTCTACATTGCCGCCACCAGCCGAGTAGTCAGCACAGTCATTGTGGTCGAGTGCAAGGAGGAAGGCAAGGCGCTACCTATCTAGAGACCGGTATATTACTTGAGCGAGGTACTGTCGGCCTCCAAGCAGAACTACCCCCATTACCAGAAGATGTGCTACGGCGTGCATTTCGCCGCCAAGAAATTGAAGCCCTACTTCCAGGAGCATCCAATCACTGTGGTCTGCACAGCTCCACTGGCCGAGATCATCGGAAGCCGAGACGCTTCTGGCCGGGTGGCCAAATGGGCCATCGACCTGGCCCCCTACACCATCTACTATGAGCCCCGCACCGCCATCAAGTCACAAGCACTGGCCGACTTCCTCATCGACTGGGCCGAGACCCAGTATCTACCGCCAGCGCCCGACTCCACCCATTGGCGGATGCACTTTGATGGCTCCAAGATGCGCACCGGCTTGGGAGCCGGCGTCGTCCTCACTTCCCCCAAGGGCGACAAGCTCAGATATGTGCTACAGATCCACTTCGCCGCCTCCAATAACGTGGCCGAGTACGAGGCGCTCATCCACGGGCTCCGGCTTGCCAAAGAACTCGGCATTCGCCGGATCCTGTGTTATGGCGACTCTGACTTGGTGGTCCAACAATCATCTGGCGATTGGGACGCCAAGGACGCAAATATGGCGAGCTATCGTTTCCTCGTCCAGCAACTCAGTGGATACTTCAAGGGGTGCGAGTTCCTCCATGTGCCAAGGAATGACAACGACCAAGCAGACGCCTTGGCACGAATCGGCTCCACCCGCCAGGCAATACCATCTGGTGTCGCCCTCCGGCGCCTCCTCAAGCCTTCTATCAAGCCATCACCGGAATCAGATTCAATCTATGTGCCGGCTCCGCCTGAGGAGGACGGATCCGACTCCAAGAAACATACAGTCGAAGCCGGCCCAGGGACTTCAGAACCCGGCCCGGGGACTGCAGTAGCAAGATCGAAGACTCCAGAGCTCGGCCCGGGGACTGCTCCAGTCGGCCCCGGGACTTTGTCAAATCAGCAAGCGGCTGTGGACTCCAACCCGCCGCCTCCCAGCCCGGCCGCCCTTATCCAAGTCGCACTAGTGGCAGTTGAAGAAATAGCAGCACCTTCATGGGCCCAGCCCATCCTTAGATTCTTAGTAAACAGAGAGCTACCAACTGATGAAATCTTGGCTCGGCAGGTGCAACGCCAAGCAGCAGCCTACACCATAGTCAACAAAGAGCTGGTCAGGCGCAGCATTACCGGTGTCTTCCAACGCTGCGTCGAGGCAGAACAAGGCCAGGCAATCCTCAAAGACATCCATGAAGGCGAGTGCGGTCACCACGCGGCCTCCAGGGCACTCGTTGCCAAAGCCTTCCGGCACGGTTTCTTCTGGCCAACCGCTCTGGAAGAGGCCAAGAGTTAGTCCAAAAGTGCAAGGGGTGCCAGATTTTCCGTTCCAAGCCACTTCAGCCAGCTTCCGCACTCAAGACTATCCCCATCGCCTGGCCCTTTGCAGTCTGGGGCCTGGACATGGTGGGACCATTCAAGACGGCACGAGGTGGCTTGACTCACCTACTTGTCGCAGTGGACAAGTTCACCAAGTGGGTGGAGGTGAAACCCATCAAGAAGTTGAATGGTCCGACTGCAGTGACCTTCATCGCTGACATCACAACCCGGTACGGCATCCCACACAGCATCATCACCAACAATGGCACCAAAGGCGCCGTGGCCCGTTTCTGCGCGACGCAGGGCATCCGACTGGACTTAGCGTCCGTTGCCCATCCGCAGTCAAACGGCCAGGTGGAGCGAGTGAACGGCCTCATCTTGTCCGGCATCAAGCCTCGACTCGTCGTACCACTGGAGCGATCTGCCGGCTGTTGGCTTGAGGAGCTGCCAGCCGTCCTCTGGAGTCTGCGCACGACCCCAAACAAGTCAACCGGCTTCACACCCTTCTTCCTCGTCTATGGCGCCAAAGCCGTCATCCCAACGGACATAGAGTTCGACTCTCCGCGAGTCACCATGTACACCGAGGAAGAAGCAGAAGAAGCACGTCAAGACGGCGTCGATCTACTGGAAGAGGGCCGGCTGTTGGCACTCAGCCGGTCCAGCATCTACCAGCAGAGTCTGCGTCGATACTACAACAGGAAGGTCAGGCCGAGATCTTTCCAAAAAGGCGACCTTGTGCTCCGGCTGATCCAGCGAACAGCCGGCCAGCACAAGCTGTCGGCACCTTGGGAAGGCCCCTTTATCATCAGCAAGGTGCTAGGGAACGACGCCTACTATCTGATCGACGCTCAGAAGCCCCGAGCACGCAAGAGGGACGACTCCGGCAAAGAGACAGAGCGCCCGTGGAATGCAAATCTTCTTTGAAGATTTTATAGTTGATGCAGTATGTATCACACTACCCCTTTGTATTAAAGTACTAAGACTTTGGGCCCCCCGAGACGAGCTCGAGGACTGCCCTTTTTGTTATCTATATGATAAGAATTATGCCTCCGAGTACATTACTTTCATTGCAAGCCGCTTGGCACCGGGCCCGACTAGTCGGCCCGGGGACTCGCCGCCTTGCGCTATGAGAGCTTCCCGCAGTCAGAAAAGTAGTGTGTGGTGCCCAATCCGCCTCCTGGCAGAGCCGCAGTTCGCAGAGCGACTGTGAGGCAGGCAGGAGCGAGGAAGAACGGGCGCCCACACGAAAAATGGCTAAGGACCCAAAGCACAAACATAGCGTAAGACGGCCTCCAGCATTTCTGAAGCGGAAAGCCGACTCATGGGTAGCCAGCTCGCCGTCTTTATTAGCCTCTATTAAGAAACTCTTGGGTAGTCGGCCTATCACTTTCTATCCGACTTGCTAAAGAAACTCTAAACGGCCAAGTACTTGCCTTCCCGAAGTAGCCAAGCACTTGACCCAGCGACAGTCCGCAGAGCGGCTGCCCGACTGGCAAGGCAGCGACTAAAGGAAGGCGGCAAAAGGAAAAGCCTAAAGAGCAGTAAGCAAGGAAAGACGGAAAGCAGATTAATATTTACATAGGCCCTTGGCCGAATCTTTGAATAGAAGTTCAAGATACACCCCGCGGGTGGAATTGTTCGAATCTAACAAAGTTTTCAAAAGATTACTAAGACAGACAAACAGAGGCAAAAAAGGCAGCCTAGGAGGCGGCATCTGGGATCGGAGGTGACGGCGGTGTTAGGCGCCGGGGGAGTCGGCTGGGCGGTCTCGGTTTGATCGCCTCCGGCGGCAGTCGCTTTCTCCCGACGCGGCTCGTTGCTGGAGGCGCGGTCGAGCTGAGGCTGGCCGCCTGCTCCGCCTTCTGGCACCTCCGCCTCGCCTTCGTCCTCCGCCTCGTCCTCCTCCTCGGTGCTGGAGTCAATAACCTCCACCGAGTCCTCGCCATATTCAAGGTTCATCCCGAACCACTCTGGCGGCACTTCCTCGCCGCCTTTAGCCCGCTCGAGGACGAAGACACTGGTGTCCGTGTACTCGGCGATGGCCGCCGCACGCTCAATAAGGGCGCCCTCCACGGCCTCCAGCTCGGCCTGGGCTTCTGACCGGAACGCGGCCAGACGGTCCAGGTCTAGCCCTGGATACCACGCCTTGACGAACTCCAAGGCCCGGCGCGCTCCGGCCCGGGCCGAGGAGCCCTTCCAGGCCTCTAGACGGCCGGCAGCGACCTCCAGCCAGTCGGCAGTTTGGCTGGCGGTGCGCAGAGCCGGCGTGCCTGGCCATAGGGCGGCAACCGCTTGGGCACCGGCACGCTGAAGCCGGCGCATCAGCCGACAAGCCGGACGAAGACGGGCTTCAATGCTCAGAAGCTGCTCATCGATGGTTCGGGGGGCATTAGCGGCGATCTCCTCACCGTTTTCCCTTCGCGCCTCGCGAGCAGCCTCGATGGCCAGAGGGACTGCCTGCGAGTGACCAGGGAAGAAGTCTGCCAAGACAAAAAAAAGAAGCAAGTCGAAAAATCAGAAGTCGACCTGACACATAGTCGGAAGCCCGAAGAAGCGAAAGAAACTTACCATCAATGATATCCTCGATCTCGTGGAAGCCGGAGGTCAGCATCGCCTCCCTGTCAGTCCAGGAGGAGCGCTCGCTCTCGAACTCGGCCAGGAGGGCGGCCTCCTTCTTCTCGGCCTCGTCATGCGCCTTCTTGAGCAACTCCTTCTGCTCGGCCAGCTGCGCCGCCAGCAAGTCGCGCTCCGTGGCAAGCTTGTCACACTCCTCCTCCTTGGCACGACGGGCGGTATTGGCCTCGCCCAGCTGCTCCTGAAGAACGGCGTTGGCTTCTGAGGAGCGAAAGAAGAGACAAATAAGTCGTCGGCAAAGAAGATTGCCGGGAAGATCCGGCCCGACTGCTCAGCAGTCGGCCCGAATCTCGGGGACTACAGCCCGCGGGTGCGCCAGCGCGCCCCCGCGAAGAAGAAGAACTCACTCCGGCTTTCCAACAAGTCGGCAGCCCGCTTGCTCAACTCCTCAACATTGCGGTTGAAGGCAGTGGCGCGGAGGTTGTGATACTCCTGCAATAAGTCATTGAAGACAAAGTTAGTGTTTGGAACTCGCCAGAGGGAGTTCCGAACCGCCTGCTCAGCAACCGGCCCGGAACTCGGGGGCTACACCCAGTGGGTGCGCTGGCGCGCCCCCACAGAGAAAAACAAGAATCAAAAAGGAAAAGAAACTTACTCGGACGGCCGTTCGCGCGGCCAGGTGCGCTCTGGTGCAGGCTTGAAGGGCGTCGCCTTCGGCCCGCAACTTCGCATGGACTTCCAGGAGCAATTGATTTAGTGGCCCAGTGCCGCCTCCGCGCACCCACCCGATGGGCGCGGCGCTTGTGGCCTCGGCGTCTAGGGCTGCCGAGCTGGCGGCGCCGGTCTCCAGGGGTCGCGGCGCCGAGGTCGCCCTCTCAAGACGACAGCGCGCCGGCGAGGCGACTTGGAGAAGCAGCCGTGCCTTGGCCTCGTCCATGGCCGACGGCTCCGACGGACCCACCGGTTGTTTGCCGTGCGGTCTTCCAGACGGCGGTGGAGGCGGCGGTAGCGGCACGAGAGTGTCCGATATGGAGGCCTCGCCGCTCTCCTTCTCCACGACGGGGTTCTCGGTGCCGGCCTCCCCGGTCTGCCCCGTGAACTCCGGAGGCGGCGGTGCTGACGATAGTGGGGGAACGAGCATCGCCGATCGGCAACGCGCGGCCTCCTCAGCACGCCGTCTCGGCGCAAGGGCGGCTTCGGCATCATCCAGCTTCTTCTGGGCGGAGGCGGCCGCCCTGTCGGCCTCTACCTTCTCCAAACGTTCGGCCTCCTCCTCCTCGCGCTTCTCTCGCGCATTCCGCTCCGTCGCCTCCCGGAGGTCGGCGGCGGGGTCGGGCCGCCGAGTATTAGCGGACGTCTCTGCCGACCCCATAACGGAGGGGACGGCGACTCTCTCAAGGGAAAGAGGGGCCCTGAAGAAGAGTGGAGGGAGTATATAACAAAAAGACTCGGACAAGATTCAACAAGGGAAAATAAAAAAGCATAAAGACTCATGCAGAGACTAGCGGCGGCTTTCTCACTTCCCTTCGGAAGCGGTTGGCCTTCACGACCGCCTCCTCCTGTCTGGTCGCGGCGGACGCCCCCTTGAACTTCTTCAATTTGCCGTCGGGCGCACTCGGCCCGGCGTGACGCCCCTTCGCGCCGCCTTGGCCGGCCAGGCCGGCGGAGGAGCCGGCGCCCGGCGGGCCAATCCTCAGCTGGTGGCGCGGAGCGACTTCGCCTTCGGCGTCGTCGTCAGGCCAGTCGGCGAAGGTGGCCGAGGGCCGAAGTCGCCTTCTGCTCCTCCTCCCCCGCCTTCGGCGTCGGCTTCCATCGCCGCCGCCCCCAAGTCGGGGTCATCGACGTCGCTCTCCGTGCGATCGGGGACATACTCGCGGGGCTGTCTCGTGGCACCGGCGGCAGGCTGCATAAGAGGATTCTAGCTCAGAAGAAACCGACAAGAGTCAGAAGCCGGAGTCGGCTGCAAAGAAAACAGAGCGATAACGGGACGCAACTTACCACTAGTGGAGGGTTGTCGCGCGAGTACGGCTCCTTGCCGAACTGCCACTCCTCCTCGTACTCGCAGTGCGCGATGTAATTCACCATGTTTGCCACCTCCTTGCGGGGCATCTCCTTGGTGCTCATCCGACTTGGGTCTCGAAGGCCGCTCATCTGACAGATCAGGTGAGGCCGGCCTTGGAGCGGGAGGACTCGGCGCGCCACGAAGGCGGCCAGCAACTCGGCCCCGACCAGTCCCTCCGACTGCGTCAAGACTCAGAGTCGCGCTACGGCGGCGGCTCCGGCGGGAGTCAGCGTCTTGACTCGGTGGGACCAGCTGGGGAGCCTCCCAGTCAGGGGGGCGGCATTGTAAGGCGGCAAGTTGACCCAGTCACCGTCGGAGGCGAGGTTCTTCACGTAGAAGTACGAGCGCTGCCACATCTTCACCGACTTGATCAATGTGATGGGAGGAAAGGGGTTGTCGGCCGTCGAGCGCCGCATCGCGATGAAGGCGCCGCACTGAGCCGGCACACCGGCGATGTGCGTGCCGAGCTTAGAAGAGAAGAATTCTCCCCACAGCTCGATGGTGGGGAGAACACCGAGGAAACCTTCGCACAGAGTGGCGAAGGCGGAGAGCAACACCACCGTGTTCGGAGTGAGGTGGTGCGGCTGAAGACTGTGGAACTCCAAGAACGAGCGGAAGAAGCCACTCGCCGGCAGCCCCAGGCCGCGCATGAGGTGCAAGCGGAAGATGACCCGCTCGCCCTCTTCCGGCGCCGGCCGGATTTCCCCCTCCGGCGCGGCGCGAGCGCGCACGAGGTCCGCGCTGGGGAGACGGCGTGTCTGGCGAAGGAACTCGATGTGTTCTTCTTCTACCTCCGAGCCGTCCCATACACCGGAGCGCACGGCGGGGGCCGTGGCAGAGGAAGAGCTCATCGCCGCGGTATGGTGTGCTCTTGTTCAACGGTGGTAGCAGGAGGGAGAGAAGGCAAGATGAGGCGGGGGAGCGGAGAAGAAGGGCGCGCGTGCTGTGCCACTCCGCTTCCCCCCGCCTACTTATAGCCCTGCGGGCTGAGAAGCCGAGGGGGCGGGCGTGGGATTAACTGCGCACGATGCCCCACGCCGCCCCATGATTTACCCCATGAAGTTACTGCGCGCAGTAACGACGTGGGAAAACCAACCGTCCACGGCCGCAACGGATTCGTTCGTATGCCGAGGCGCGGTAGTGGCGGGCCCCGCCTGACGACCCGTCCCGTTGCGCGCGTGGGCAGGCAGACTGTTCTCCCCACGTGGCGCCACGCGATAAGACCTCCTTGATGGCTGCGGGGAAGCATATCAGGCACGCCGCCTAGTTTCCCGCCGCGACTCTCAAGCTTCGGCTCTCCACTAACCCTCCGACTTTCGACAGTCGGCCCAAGGGAAGCCGGCGGCCGAGTTCCAGAGTCTGCTCCTTGAAGGTTGAAACTGTTGAAGCCCCACAAAGCAGCATCCGCAGGGCTTCACCAGCTTCAGGGACTACTGTCGGAGTAATGGGCCACGGGTAGGCTAACCCGAGCCCCAGGACATTTCAAGACATCGGGGCAGGCCGTGCCCCTCAGGCCAAGTCCCAGGAGCGACTCCAAAATATGCCGAGTCCCAGACGGTGACTCCAACATAAGCCGACTCCAAGCTGGCGACCTCCAGAGAGGCCGACTATGGAGAGTCGGCCCAAGACTCCTCCCTCATCTCGAACTACGATGCGGGGTACGGTCACGGCATGGCCGTTTCCCCCCTGCTTACGAAGGGCCGGCGTGGCTACAGTGAGCCGTATCGCTGGAAGATCTCCGGCAAGATGCGGCACTGTTGCCATGCCTGCCCTGACCTCAGCCACAGTGCGTAGTACACTGTGCCCACGATGCCGGCATGTACGACCCGAAGGCAGCGGGGCCGCCTATCAGTGGGAGGGCCGAAGGCGGCCTGGGCAACCCAAAGACGAACCTATGGGAGTCGGCCTCCCTGGAGTCGGCCGACTCCTCCCCAGGGCCCCACGAGCCATTAACCGGATAAGATGGGGAATGGCGACAGTGATCGCCCGATAGATGGCGGCACTGTTGCCACGACCCGATGACCGAGCCTGCGTCATCAGGAGTGCCGCTACAGTATCAAGCCTATCCGCGGGACCCTCCAGTCGGCGGGCCCCAGAAGCCGGTGAGAAGGACGGCGGCCTGAGAGACAGACGGCTGGGACCCGCGCCCAGCCGGATTACTATTGTACCCCTGGGGGGTAGGCCTATATAAACCCCCCGGGGCACCCATGCAAAGGGTTCGGACCTAGATAGAGATAGACCAGATAGCACAGGGAAGAGAGAGCTAGCCTTACCCTCTCCTGCCTCCCGAAACAGCTCCAGGAGCACCATTGTAGCCACTTTGCTTTAGTGATCATGCGGAGACCCCGCAGAGCAGCAGTAGGGGTGTTATCTCCTAGGAGAGCCCTGAAGCTGGGTAAGTCCCGCCGGCGTGCATGTCTTCGCCTCATCCCGCTTCCAAGCACCAGCGACGTTCTACTCGCTCCCACCATGATAAGCCATCCTTTGGCATATGTCGTACCCAACCCTCGACAGATATTGTACACAGTCATGCTGAACATGTAGAGAAAAAGAGAAGAGTTTTGCGCGGCAATACAATGTCATGCACACATCGCTCCATGGTGGGTTCAATGGAAAACCCTCCACCCCTCTCCAGATTGTAATCCAGAGGAAGATATCTGTTCTGAGGCAGATTCAGACGCAGCTGACCCCTCCTATTTACCCCCCCCCCCAAGGTGTTTGCTCTAACTTGGCATGATGATGTTAGTCATATCATGCATATGTTGCCTTGTAGTGCCTACTTTCGACATCATATATGTCATCTGCTTAGTTTAGACATGTTCTGTAATGCCACCTGTTTAGTTTTAATATCATATATGGGAATTATGCAGTCTCATGTCTTTTAGCCAGCCATAATATATGTGAAATGTGCAATGCCATCATGTTTAACCAGGCATCATATAGTTGAATGATATCTAGCCCATCCTTTTCTTCATTAAATTTCCATTTTTCAACAATGTTTGTACATTAAACTACTCTTCCTATGAATCAGCCATTTGAGTGGGTGATGGAAAAATCTGGAGTGAAAACAAGGCCTTCAGAGCAGACAGTGCTACCTGTCGAAGCAGATCTCTTGCTGGGTCCCGGTAGCTCCTCAGAGATGGATTCAGAGACAGATGACCAGTCCTATTCCCCCACCGAGGTGTATGCTCTAACTTGGCACGGTTCTCCTGCTCATATCATGCATATGGTGTCTTGCATTGCATAGTTTAGACATCATATACACAATATTCAACACCATGTTCTTAGTTCAGACATCATATATGTGAATGCCCTCCGCCTAGCATATAAATCACATATGTGAATTAAATCATGTGATCCTGGTTACTTAGATAACATGTATGTGAATTAAGTCATGCGATCCTATTTAGTTAGTCATCATATTTTTGAATTATGTTATGCTATGCTATCTAGTTTAGATAGACATCATATATGTGAAATTATGTCATGCTATCCATTTTAGTTAAACAATATATGTGTCAATTATTTAATGCCCTCTTTTTTCCACACTATCTATTGCATCTATCTCTCATACAATGTCTGTACATTCAATTATGTTCCCTGTTTATCAGCCATTTGAATTGGATCAGGTGATGGCAGTATCTAGCAGAGTAAAAACACGGTCTTCAAATAAAACAATGCTACCTCTTGGTGGAGATAGCACCCCGATTGTACGTGCACGAGAACCAGCCCTACCACACATAACGCAGACTCTCGCAGATTTTATCCCTACTGCGATGGACAGAGAATCAGCTTCACCCAGTCTAACCCCAACCCCAGCAGATAGTAACCCAGTTCCTGTTGACACAGCACCATCTCCACCACAGAGCTCCCAAACAAGAGCAGTTAGTAAGGCAGCTCCAGTTCCCAAAGCACCAGTACTACCACGGTGAACCCCAACTCCACCAGTTAGTACACCTATTCCTGTGGAGGAAGCACAACCAGCCATTCATAGTTTAGCATCTATCGCATTTGATATTGGTAAATCCTATGTGCGTATCTTCCCATAATGGAAATATTATACTGAAGATGAAGGAAAATGCCAGTTGCAGGTGTTTGTCCAGGAGTTATGTGTAAGTAATGTTATTCATGGCAATTACTTTGCTTTGTCCCATACATTCTACCTCCATGATGGTTATAATACAGCAAATTTTCCCATTTTTCTCTATAGAGAAGGGCCGATTTGGAAACTCGGGATGATGTAACCAGTGCTAATACCTCTGCTATCTTCAAGAATGCTTGGTGGCAGTATCAGAATTACCTGAAGAAAACGTACTTCACTGGCAAATAAACTCATCAAGTTCCCTTACATTCTCCTGAGACACATTTACTGGACGATGTCTGGGAACACCTTGTTCTTTATTGGTCCCGAACCAAGAATGTGGTAAGGTCTATGAGCTCAATTTATTTTAAGTACTATATGCTTGCGTCTTATTGTACTCTGTTCATGTAGAACAAGTGCTTAAACCTGAAGAACAACTGTTCCCATTTAAGATTCCATTGCTATCGTGCATATTGCTTTGCTCTTGTATCACTATATTTACTCATACAAACTTATTTTTAAATTGAACTATCCAATGGAAACTCCAATAGCACAACAGGTATGTTTACGCATGTTTCTTTAACGGGTTTGCTCTTATAAAGAGCTTTGTTGATTTCAATTTCAATTGTGTATACAGTTGACTTCTCATATCATGCACATTACTAGCATCATAACAGGGTCAATAGTGTTGTTGTACATGTAGACCCGTGGTACCCATCTGAAATCTTGTTGTGATGTTTAGTTTCCCATGCTTTGTATTATTTCAGTGCTGCTTTCTCTTGAACTGATATGATTTGAACTGTGTCTCTATTTTGATTTGGCAAGACAATGCAGTGACCATAGGATATAGATATATGTTTGTTTGATGCTTTTATAATGTACTAATTGGCAATAGAAGACTTGGTAGTTTAATCTTGTCCACCTTACTAATTAACTGGTTCACCCAAATGAGTTTCATATACTAGTACATGCTAAACCTGTTATCTGTCTGCTTGTTTCTTCTTTTAGAATGCTGACCGAATATTGGGGAAGAGTGCCTTATTAAGAAATGATAAAAGGAAGTAATGCAGATAAGGTTCAGACATCCTTGTTGGTCTCCAACAAAGCTGATAAAACAGCTAAGGAAAACTATCTTGAAGACAGTGAGGCAACCCCAAAGTCCTGTCTTGGTTTACTGTTCGAGTTACTGGCCACTACCGCTTGCATAAGCTATTCAAACTCACTGTCTGAATCAGTTCAGTTTCTTGAGTCTCAACTACAAGCTAAAAGACATCGATCAGTTGTGCTGCAACAAGAAGCGGAAGGACCGCGGTAGTCCCTGGAGCATTCAGATGCATACTTTCTGGTGCAACAGCAAACGTTGGAGGATTTTAGCGCCAAACAGGAGAAAGCTAATAAGCTTGCTAATCTTATTGCCAGCATAGTGGATACCCAGGATAACATTTCTTGAGCTCTTCTGAAGTTGTTTCAGTTATATCTGGCCATGGGCCGGGCCGGGTCGGGCTTGGGCCGGGCCTGAAAAAGCCCATGGCAGAAAACTGAGGCCCAAGCCCAACTAGGCCCTACCATCGGGCCTACTTTTCAAGCCCAAGCCCGGCCCATCTGGTAAAAAGCCCTCAAAAGCCCTTAGGGCTTAGGGCCGTGGGGCGGGCCTTCCTTAAAATGCCAATATGCCAAGCCCAAGCCCGTCCAGGCCCTGCTGGTGGGCTCAAAAATCAGGCCCAAGCCCGGCCCATGAGCAAGCCCATCGGGCCTAGGCCCTGGATTTTAGGGCCGGGCCTGGGTGGGCCGATAGGGCCGGGCCGGAGATGGCCAGGACTAGTTTCAGTTATGGACTTGTTTTGCTGCTGCGTTTATTTGCACTGGTGGCCAATTTTGACAACTAGTGTATGTAATATGCTACTTTGTTCCCTATATTTGCACTAGTGGCAAACTTTGATGCCTAGTGGATGTAATATGTGCAATAGCTGTAATAGGCTAGCGTTAGTTACTTGCTTATTTATTTTCTTATTGTCTTGTTTAGTTGTTTGCTTGTAGTCACTCCAGTTCCTTTTCCGCGTTTTTTTAGCGGCCACAATAACCTAGTTTTGGTAACTAGGCCACAATAATCATCGCAACACACGGACTGTTGTAACGATAGGCCTCCTGCGGGCCGTAGGATCCGTGGGCCTTCTACGGGCCGTAGGATCCATGGGCCTTTTACGGACCATAGGATCCATGGGCCTTCTATGGGCCGTAGGATCCATGGGCCTTCTACGGGCCGTAGGATCCACGGGCCTTCTACGGGCCGTACGATCCATGGGCCTTCTATGGGATGTATGATCCATTGGCCTTCTACGGGTCGTATAATCATTTCGCCAAACATGGGCCGTACTATTCGTGGACCATAATGGGCCGTTAAAAGGCCATATTTGATAACGCTATAAAAATAGCCCAACGGGTTAACAGGCCAGAAACGGGCCGAATGTAACCACGGGCTGTATTTGGCCCACAAACGGAACATGCCAGTAATGGACCATATCTAACCGAATTCTAGAAATGAGCCCAAGAATAAATGGGCCCTTAGAAGGCCAAAAGTTAACACGGGCTAGAAAGGGCCAACGGAATAATGGGCCGTTAATGGGTATAAAGCGATACACTGTTCATTATCGGCCAGTTTCATCCTGGGCCTTTAATGGGCTGAGAGTTACAAAGGGCCTCATATGGGCCAAAAGACATCATGGGCCATACATGGGCCGGAAGTTACAACGGGCTGAAATCATATTGGACGGCCCAGATGAAGCTACTGGGCTTAATTTCGATAGGCCGTAATGGGCCGGTAGTAAGCGGGCCATAAATGGGCTATATACGAACAGGCCATTAACAGGCTTTCCGTGGGCCGGCCTGTTACCTTTTGACCAAGTCAAATGGGCCATCCTTTTCATCGGAATGGGCCTCTGTTGGGCCGTGCCACGTGTCGACGTATCATAGGAGCCTCCTGTCCAATGAGTGGATGACATCTGTCCGAACGTTGAGCTGACACGTGTTTCCTCCGGCCAATGAGAATTTTACACGTGGAAAATTCCCATTGGTCCGGGCTGTTAACGGGTTACCGGACCTGATAGCTTAACGACATCCCGTTACGGTGGATGCCATGTGTCGGTCACCCTTGACGACACTTCTATGACACACGATTTATCGTCATGGAAGTGGACATTTCCGTGATGATAATTTTGGTAATGTCATGGAACACTTCTACGACAACACAAGTATGACTATCTTGATTCTGTCATAAATTTGTCATGGATGTACATGCATGACAGAAAACGTGACCTACTATGACAAACACGTATCATCATAGAAGTGTCCTTTTTTGTAGTGAAGGGCAACAACTGCCGCCGACATCTCTATCCCTACATGGGGCAACCAGCCATGTGTAACACTAGGTACGCCCATTGACTTTATAAGCTGAGGGGTCTAGTTTATAGAGACCAGGGTCACAATTATAACCACCTAGCCTTAGGGTTAGAACACAACTTATGATCTCGAGGTAGATCAAGCTTGTACTCGATACATCATCACTAATACAATTAAAGCAAGATGAAGGGTATTACCTCTTCGAGAGGGCCCGAACCTGGATAAATATTGTCCCCTTCCTCTCATGTTACCCATAGATCTGAGATACACAGCTCGGGACCCCCTACCCCGAGGTTTGCCGGTTTTAGTACCGACAAGTAGGTGTACCGGTGGGACCGAGTTTTATATTTAGGGTTTTGACAGAATGGAATGTGGGAAAGTCGCTGAGGGTTTTGGAGCAATATCTTCAAGCACTTGAGCAACTAAGTCATGATCAAAAACTCATTCCCTTTTGATAGTATTTGTCTTTCCTATGGACTCAATGTGATTTTGGATCACTTAACCAAAAATGGCTATTTTTTTAAATCATACATTTTTTAATTAATTTTCACAAATAATATGCCGAACTTCTATTTTCTGAAAATAATACGGCCTCGTCTCATGGGTGGACGAGTGGACCCTATCATCCTACTGCTGGATGACTGGATCCCATCGTCCTATAGGAAGACGGCAGGTGGCCTATCTTCCACGTGGCGCTCGGCGATTGGCCCGGCCACGTCGCACCGCTCCCCCTCGTCTCGGCATGGGCTGTTAGTGGTTGCGGCCCAGCCAACACGGGCTTGTCGTCTACCCCCTGGATGATCGTCCACCTCTGGGACGATAGGGTGCCAGCCCTGCACCGTTGCCCCTTTCTTCTTCCTGGTTCACTTATCCTCATCTTCCTCTATTCTTTGTTGTTCTTCCTTGTTCATTCTCTTTCCCACTGAAAAACTTACCCATTTGTACACCAAACAGAGCCATTTTTGCTGATTTGCCACCATAGATACGTTGTAGATAGTTGGGGGAGGCAAGGGAGACCTCGATCTAGTGATGGGGTAGCTCGTGGTGGTCGTGGTGAGCATTTTGGTGGAGGTGGTGGATGTTCTGTTGGTGGTGGAGGTAGAGGTGACGCTGCGGCAGTGTGGTGGAGGTGGTGGAGGTGAAGCTCTGGCTCCCGTGATTGAAGATCGTCGTTCGTCGTTGTTGCTTCATACGCTTCAAGGGTATAATTTTACAGACATTTTCTCGTATAGATGTTATTTGCTCCGGTAATATTTTGTATTAGGTGTGTGAATATTGCTATTTGCTCCGGTAGTAACCGATATATTTTTAGGTGTCTAATATTTAGTTGTGTGAATATATTCAGTTGCTCCAATAATATTTCATATTATATGTGGATGTCAGTTTTTTTAGTTGGTGCGGTACTATCTGTAATATATTTAGATGTCAAACATGTAGTTATATCGATTTTTGAAGTTGTTCCACTAATATTACATAATATTTTTAGGTGTGTGAATATTTGTAGTTGCTCCGTTAATATTATGTAATATATGTACTTGTCAAAATTTAGGAGTGTGAATATGTTTAGTTTGTCATGTTGTTTAACAGCTGTCTATCCATGTTAAATAACTTTATAGGTGAGCCGAGATGTCCACTGTAGTGACGCTCATATTTTACTATGGTCCTGGTACTGTCCAAACAAATGAGATTGGGGTTGATCTGAGTGAATTTGAGTACATAGAGGTGCCACTGACCGCCCCTCGAACATGGTCTCTTAGTCAGTTGAAAGAATGCTTGACAACATGTTTAGGGTTGAATACTGAAACGCATACCGTGGGTGTTCATGCATTGTGGACCCGGTCAAGTACAAACATTTTATTCTATTTGAGGCCAATAGAGCGGACCTCCCAGTGGGTGCGCTGGTTACAAGGTTGCAAAACCAGGGGATGCAATCCTTATGCCTTAGTGCTTCCCGTTGTGAAGGAGGTAATTGCACCTAAAGGTGAGTGTGGTTACAATCCTGGGCAAAGCAGTGATGGGATGCAATACTCAATGTCAAATGCTAGAGATGATGGTTACGAACAAGGGCAGAGAAGTTAGGTGCAAGGAGGAAATGCCGAAGATTATTACAGTGGGGAGGTGGACGGTGACGAGGTAGATGGGCACATGCAGAACCAGATGGAAGATGAGAATACATATGTTGACATTGGTCATATCGATGATTCCGACGAGTCTGATGAAGAAGAGAATGCACATGATGTGTCGAATCCTGCATCATGGAATCATGAATTCTCATCAGCAATGGTCGTGAACGATGGGCATGATTCTGCCTGGCAGTATCACCAGAATAACATTTACGACGGGTGCTATGTATCCTAGCAAGAACGCTCTGAAGGACGCAATCATTCAATGGGCAATGTCCACACAAAGGGCTCTCATAGCTGAGGTGTCAAGTCAGAAATACTTGACAATGGTATGCAAGAACGAAGATTTTCCCGCCAGGGTGCATGGCTATCTCCCTAAGTATGGCACAAGTTGGGTGATCAGTGACCTAGTTCATCACACATGTCTTATTCCCTGCATCCCTCAAGATCATGCCAACCTTTCGTCTATGCTTATTGCTCATTTGCTTTGCAACGAGATAGTGGAGTGCTAAGCGATGGAAGTGAAGGTTATATACGTCAGGTTCAAATACAGAATTTCTTATGGCAAGGCTTGGAGAGCTAAGCATAGGGCGCTTGAGACCAGATTTGGTTCTTTTTTCGATGCATATGACTCTGTTGTCCGGCTCCTCCACACGCTGCAGGACCAGAATCCTGTCACCTATGTCAACATCCAAGACCTCTTCATGCCAGAGTTCCCAACTTTGAGGGTGCTACGTCGACTATTCTTCTCTTTTGGTGTATGCATCGAAGCTTTCACGCATTGCCGACCGGTCATATGTGTAGATGGCACTTCTCTCACTGGCAAGTACAAAGGTCAGATCCTGACAACCATTGGTCAAGACGGACAAAATCAAGTAGTACCACTCGCTTTTGCATTTGTGGAGAGTGAGAACATTGGAAGTTGGACATGGTTCTTCAGGCAATTGAAAGTAGCAGTTGTGAAGGATAAGCCCAATGTTTGCATCCTTCATGACAGGCATGCAGGTATACTTAGTGCGATAAAGACACTAACAAACCATGGTCCCGAGGAACAAACTCCATGGCAGGACTTGTAGAGCCATTGGTGCATCGCCATCTGGGGGATAATTTCTTCTCGCAGTTCAGAATTAAGAACCTAATGAATCTGTTCAACAAACTCTACAAGCAGAACCAACTATGGAAGTACAATTGATACGTGACAGACTTAATGTGTGCACGCGGAGACATGTTACTGCCAGGAAAGCTGCAAGAGATGCAGTGGTGAGAGCACATGTTGAAGCAGTAGCAGCACAGTTAGCAACTGGAACATCGGTCGTGGAGGATGAGCCTGTTGGGCTTTGTGATTTGCCAGGATTTGACCCACCTAGTACTAGGAGAAGGCTCGGGAGGTCAATTAAAACCTTCAAGTAGTGGATAGAGCATGAGCCTCTGGAGAGGTGGTCTTTGTTGCATGACAGACATGGAGCAAGGTATGGTGTCATGACTACCAATCTTGCAGAAACATTCAACTTTGTCCTTAGAGGAAACCGGGCATTGCCGCATACAACCATCGTTGAGGGTATTTTCTATGGCATTGTGAAGTATTTCAGAGATAGACGTCAAAAAGCAGAGTAGCATATCTTGAACAACCCAAGCACACTTTATTGTGAAAGGATTATTAAGTACATGGAAGAAAAGATGCAAAAAGCTAGATCACACACCGTAGTCCCCGTTGGTAATCAAGAAAGAAGGTTTGAGGTCCGCTTAGCTAACAACAAATTCGGTTGTGCAAATGAGCTGAGGACGTATGAGGTCAAAATTGAAAATGAAGTCTGGCCAACGTGTGAGTGCACATGCAACAAACCAAAGTTGCTTCACCTACCATGCTCCCATGTACTTGTTGCTTGCAGGCAGCTTGGAATGGACGCAATATCGTTTGTGTCTCCATATTTTCTAAAAGAGCCCGTCCTCAACACCTGGATAGGTGAGTTGCTGGGATATTGCTCAATGGGTAACTTCAACACCGTTAATCCTGTTGAAAGGTGGTACATTCTAGACCCAGAGAATATGCGTACAAGTAGAGGTAGGCGACAGTGTCGGTGCATCCAGAATGATATGGATGAATCTGAAGCGGGAGATGCCACTATGCAATGTATTTTATGTAATGAATTTGGCCATAGGGACACTAATTGTCCCACTTTTATCACTGCCAGTGGTACTGGGCGTAGATGAGGGAACATGGGACGAGGAGCAAGAGCAAGAGGAGGAAGAGGTAGAGGCAGAAGCTAGGCACTAAGTTATAAATTTGTATTAAGTGTGGCACTATGTTTGACATTTGTATTAAGTGTGGCACTATGTTTTAAATTTGTATCAAGTGTGGCACTATGTTTTAAATTTGTATCAAGTGTGGCACTATGATTTAAATTTGTAATAAGTGTGGCACTATGTTTGAAATTTGTATTAAGTGTGGCACTATGTTTGAAATTTGTATCAAGTGTGGCACTATGTTTGAAATTTGTATATGCAGGAATGGCGGGAATGGGGTTGCTTAGTGCGGACATTGATAGAAAGCATCGTGCTTCGATAGGTTCTGAGCGCAAGCTTGATGCGCTGGTCACTCGCACACAAAAGGAAGACTAGAAAATACACAAGGGATGGGTTCAGTGGTATTTTCCTTGAATCATGTATGGATGAGACGCACTAACTGATTTGTCCTGACATGCAGGTTGAAATGGACTATGAACACACATATGTGGCACAAGAATCACGACTTTGATATGGACGAATTCAATCTCTATTTGCAGCGGTACATAACCGGAACACGGTTATGCATCGTTCATCACAATCACCCAGATGAGATACCTACCCCTAATGCGGTGGATATGTACCCGAGCTATGATACTTCAGGCTCTAGGCAGCACGCGGTAAGAGCATTTCTCTTCGTATAATGCAAGTAGTGCATACATACTTTGCCATGCACACATAATAATCGTCCTGAAAATTCCAGGCTGAGTTGACTCACGGACTTGGCGAGGAGGTGTCCAACTATCAGTGTTCACTGTCGTCTGCACCTCTAATGCTTCCTCGAGCTCAGGTCCATACCTGGATGACGCGCATTGAGGGGAAACTACGATCTGTGTATCGAGCTATTATGTGCACACACACTTCGGACGTTCTTCACTAGCATCCCCGCGTCACTCCACGCACCAGCAGCCCCCATGTTACTTGACTGGTCAGCTCGAACCCACACATCATCGACATGAGCTGCGTCCACGTCTAACAGAGCAGTGGACGGCCAGACCACCACCTCCTGACCAGGCCAGTAGTTCGGCGTGGCAGCACCAGCCGGATCCCACGTCTGGCTACGTGTTTCGGCTAGTACCCCAGCAGCAAGGTCCCACACCAGGATTCGTGATGCAACCTCTGCCTACAGGTATGTTTCTTCATATTTATTCTTGTGAATATCAATTGGGCCTATGTGTTTCATCATTACTTATGTTCGTCCATCCAGCAGGGTCCTACGGATATCAGGCGTATGGACATGACGCGTCTATGTCCGAATCCGGGTGGGATAGTGACCATGAAAGTGGGCATAACAGACAGGATTTCTTGTCGCAGCACGACGAGTGGGTGGACATGTATTTGACTCCTGCAACACCTCCCACACAGGAAACACAGTATGACAGGATTGGTCTGAGCTTCCTCCCCGTGACGTTCAGCCACCCCATAGGTATATGTGGCCGACGCCGCCTACACCACTGACGTGGCGGACGACGTGGCTGATGCTTGTGTAGCACTATATCTATCTATGTAGGCGAGGGACATATGCTACCTATGTATGCGACAAACATATATATCTATGTGTGCGAGAGACATATTCTACCTATGTATGCGAGAGACATATTCTACCTATGTATGTGAGAGACATATTTCTACATACGCATGCGAGAGACATATTTCTCTCGTCGATGCAGCACTCTTAGAGATAATTAAGATACAAGTATATCAAAATTAAACGGTACGACTTAACTTAGATAATACAACACTCTTAGAGATAATTAACATACAAATACATCGAAATTAAACGGTACGACTTATAGATAATACAACATACAAACTACATGAAGACATCATCGTCATCCTCCGTCGATGCAGCACTCTTGCCCTTCGACGATGAGGCGGTCTTGCCCTTCGAAGATGAGTCACTCTTGCCCTTCAACGATGAGTCACTCTTGCCCTTTGACGATGCAGCTGTCTTGGCCTTGCTGCTCGGCATGAAGATATTGTCTTCGTCTTTGCTTTCGTCAATCCTTAGGAAAGTTGCACCCTTATGATGTTGCTTCTTCCACCTAACATGCAACCTGAGGAGTTCTTTCTGTATCTCCTCAAAGGTCCTTGCAGGCCACCTACACCTACTTAATGCGTGAGCCAACTCATTCAGTATGGTGTCCATACTGATAAGTTCGTCCCATTGAACAATCCTATTATCTATCTCGAAATTGCTGGCTAGCCTCAGAAGACATTTCGACATACTCGGGCGGAAACTACGATCGAAAGGATAATGAGGATGGGACATCTTGACGAGACTACAATGCAGTGCTTGTCAACCCTTTCTGTATGGGAGGGGTTTTTATAGGCCGGGAAGAGAAATATGGCAGGAACAGAAGGCTTGGCGGGAAAGAAGATGGCAGGAACAGAAGGAATGGCGGGATAGAAGTTGGCGGGAACATAAGGGTTGGCGGGAAAGACGATGGCGGGAACAGCAGGGTTCGCGGGAAAGAAGATGGCGGAAAAGGCAGGTTTGGCGGGAAAGAAGATGGCAGCAAAGGAGGACAACTGGAACTAATCATCTTCGGGGAGGACGATTGGAACTAATAATCTACAAGGAGGATGACTGAAACTAATCATCTATGGGGAGGACGGCTGGAGCTAATCGTCTACACGGTGGACGACTGGAGGCCCGCCTTCAGACGACTGCCAGTCGGCCAGCAGTGAGACGAGTGGATACTAACCGTCTACAAGTAAGACGATTAGGTCCAGTCGTCCTACAGGAAGATGATGCTGTATTATTTGTCAAAAATATCAAAACCGTGTATTATTTCTGAAAATTAATAAAAAATGAATTATTTTTAAAAAATTAGCCCAAAAATGAAGAGTCTTAGAGCTTTTGCCAATATGTTTCCATAGCATTTTGAGGGGTCCATATCCACATGTCTTTGCCATGCCAACACTGAACTTTTCCTGAAATCTATCTGTGAGTAGGCATTAGTTGAGTGACATATATGTTGTTATCAATTACCAAAACCACCCGGAGATTAGTTGCACTTTCAAGAAGTCAACACCCTTCTCCTCGCCGCCTGGTTCAGCTCACCACCGATGTCGTGGTTCTCGTCGTCGTCGGTGAACGGATAGACCACCTCCCGATTCACCGCCATCCGCTAGGTAGATACCCGACGCCCACAACCCTCGCCCGCCAATCCTTCAACAGATCGACGCCGGTGAGCACCACGCCGCCGACCCATTTGTCGTTCTCTCTTCATCTCTTTTAGCGCGAGACGTGTTGGCATGGATATTTATTTGCCAAGGCAGCCCTGCAAGTGCTTTTTTTACTGTCAAGAACGGGTCAAACAAGAATCAGTGCGATCTATTACGGCCTGCCCCAAACTCAAAAAATATCCGTACCAATTTGTTAAGGGCAGCACTCTGCGCCGGCGCACCGGCCCGATTTTTCGGCCGGTCAGCCCAGATCCGTCCGATTTGCAAGCGCGCAACCGTCAGATCTCTCCCCCTCCTCCTCTGCACCCCATCTTCAACCTCCCGCACGAGAGAAAAACGGAGAGGGAGGACCGAAGGAGGGTGCCTCCCCCGCACACGCCTCCCCCTCGCCTCGCCTCGCCTCCTCATCTCCTCCCACCACCGGTTGTCCCTGGTCGCCGATCCTCGCTGTCAGTCGCCGACGAGCTCCATGCCTCGTTCACAAAAAAAAGAGCTCCCGTGCCTGCAGCACCTCGATGCGTTCGTTCATGGATGTAGCAAAACAAAACGTTAGTCGTAGCAAAAAAGCACGACGGAGATGCAGCAAAACATTGTCGTCTCCGTCATCGCGGGTCGCGACTCCGCCATGTCGCATGTAGCAAAATTTCTTGCCGGTGGTAGCAAAATGAAAATACGGTGGTAGCAAAAATTGCTCTTGCCCAGCAAAATCAAGAGATGATAGTAGCAAAAAATGTGTCTGGTTGCAGCAAAAAAAGACATTGGTTCCAGCAAAAACAGAAAGGGATGACAAAAACACACTAACATGCACCGCAGTCACCGTGGTCACCATAGTCACCACTGAGGGAGGAAAAAGCCGTTTCCAACAAAATGTGACAACGGTTCCAGCAAATGCCAAGCTGGTTGCAGCGTTGCATTGATCTTGCAGCAAACATGGGCTCCCGTTCCAGCAAAACACGGCGCCGGTTCCAGCAAATCGTCACGATGGTTCCAACATTGTCATGGCGTCCCCGCCGTTCTCCACCGTCGCACCA
Source organism: Triticum dicoccoides (assembly GCF_002162155.2). Classification (NCBI taxonomy): domain Eukaryota; kingdom Viridiplantae; phylum Streptophyta; class Magnoliopsida; order Poales; family Poaceae; genus Triticum; species Triticum dicoccoides. The sequence continues at coordinate 249,620,662 of NC_041393.1, forward strand.
CCGCGGCTCGTGGTAGCTCTTCCGAATGCTGGTTCTGGTTCCAGCACTTCGTGCGGTCGATTGCAACAATAATTGGCTCGCCGTCCGTCGTTCAGCTCCAGCGACGCGTCGCTCGTCGCGCCATGGCCGTGTGCCGTTGCAGCTCCACCCCGCCCCTCACGAAACTCTCGGTGGTTGCAGATTCGTCGGATGTGGTTTGCATGCCGCGTGGAGGGAGGAGGTGTGGATCTCGTCGGCGCGCGCTCCGCCTCGTATCTCCGGCCACCTCTGGTAGCAGCTCGCCGACGCATAGTCGACGGAAGCCGTGGGGCGCGCTCGGACGACGGGGGAGCAGCTGGGGAGAGAGAGAAGCGGAAGAGGAAGGCAACCATATCGAAGGGATAAGGTGGGGTCGCGGTCTATTCTGGCCACGTGATGCCTCCCGATCGAACGTCCCGCGCGCGACCGGCCCAATGTTCGGCCGGTGCGCCGGGTATAAACGTTTCTCCCATTTGTTAATCTAGCCTCAAATGTACTATCTTGCAATTAACTCCATTCGTAACTACTTGAAAATCAGCATCATTTGTGAAGAGCCTGAAGAAAATCCGAGATATTTTGAGACGATTTACTATGTTTGTATTTGTGCCCTAACTCACCCTAAGCTACTACTTTTCCCTTTTTTCCTTTGTTTTGGAGGTGTGGCCGCCTTTTGTACTAGTGTTGGCCTCCTCCTCCCTGCTCTCTCTTCCTTGTACCTGAAGCGGAGGCAAATTGAGGCGAGACGAAACCCTCCTCCCTCCCCTCCCCACTCCAATCTCCATGGCTCAAGACGAGGTCCCGGAGTCCTCTTCCCCCTCTTCGGCGGCGGCTGGTCGCCTGAACGCCGCCGCGCCGGAGTTCACCCCCCGATCCGCCGCCCCGCACCAAGCCCATCCCCATCGCCGCGGGCCCCACCATCACCACCACCACCACCACCAGCCGCATCACCAGCACCAGCACCAGTACCGCCACCAGCACCACCACCAGGGAGAGGATGAGGGGGATGCCGCGGCGGTGGTGGATAACGCTCAGCTCGTCCTGCCCGAGGAGCTCGCTCGCCGGGTCGTCAAGCAGGTAGACTTTTTTTTTCCCAGTCGATTGCTGCGATATCCACTGCGTTGCTACGAAACCTAAAAAAAGTGTTTCCTTTGGCCAAAAAAAGAAAAAAAGAATGAGGTTTAGATGGGGGTTTTATTGAGACGTGGAGATGGCCTCTGATTTGATTGTTCGCTTGCTGCTCCATAACTCCGTCACACATCGATCATAGTATCACGCGTTGGCAAATTTACATGGTTTTTTTTTTTTGAGACGTGGAGATGGCCTTTGATTTGATTGTTCGCTTGCTGCTCCATAACTTCATCACACATTGATCATAGTACCATGCGTTGGCAAATTTAGTTTTTTGGTGTTCAAATATGTTGGCAATAGAGATGACCGTAGGACATCAGGGAATGGCTTTCTTGAATATTCGTATACGGTTAAGCACATCCTCTCATCATTTATCTGATGCGTTCTCCCAGTGTTATGCTTCTGAACTATAACATGGATAACCAATCTGGCTTTACAGATGTATGGTTGTGAGATTGTACTATGGTATAGTATGCATTAGTAAGTACTAAACGATGGACCTGAGAGAGGTGGGTGGGGTTAGATATAAGATGATACTTGTTGAGCAATGGTATTTTTGTAAGCGACAACTCGCAGATCTGCAACTTTTTTTTCCCGGTGAATACTAGATATTCTGGATAAAAATGGCACAAACTGCCTTATTATGTGGTATTTTGGGTTAGGGTTAAATGACAGGAGTGGAGCGGCATGGATAGAAGAGAGATAAATAAGATTTACGTGTACGTCAAGTCATCAACATTTGGCAGATATGTGATCCTCCATTCAGTTTATCAGTTACCGATTGGGGAGAGTCGTAGAGAAAATACGACAAATTTATACAATGTTATCTTTCTGTAGTATTGCAACAGTTGTATTGCATGCGTAATAGGCAGAATGTTTCACCTTTTGAGGGTAATATGGTTGAATAGGAAAAGCATGTAACTCCTGTCAATTTTGTGGTGTTCCCTGCTTTTTATGTGGGAGCAAATAAAATGATCATCATAATATAATACACAGAGGTCATAAACAAGAAAAAAATGGTCTTTTGTATTTCGTTATTATAGTCTGCACCCTTTCTTTTTTTATTCCATACATTTACTCAGATAGTTGAAATTGACTCTGTGTACTAGTTTTACCCTTTTACTATTTCCTTTTTAGTTATTTATTAATATAATTAAACTTTCATCAGTTGCTTGATATGAATCTTTATAACCGTGTATCCATTGGACACTGTAATATTTTTGGAAACGTGACAGGTGGAATTTTACTTCAGTGATGTCAATCTAGCCACAACTGACCATCTGATGAAGTATATTACTAAAGATCCAGATGGATTTGGTGAGTTTAACCTGTTAAATTTGAATAAAGCACCCGATCATGCTGTTTATTCTCATGTATGTTTCTTTCATCTGACGTTTGCTGGCCAAAATCGATTAAAATTTAGCAATAGAATTAGGCACATATATGATGATAAAAATCTTACAAAGTGCTGATATAGCCATAATTTTCTTCTTGGTATTTTCTGTTATACTAATAAGTTAAGGAATAAGTTGTGCTCAGCTTGTGGTACTACCTCTGGCAGGTAATCTTCTACTATATGTAGGCTACGCATCATTAATTCATTACGTGGAGCTGCATGCCATTCTTTGTGTGCTTTTTCCATTTGGGTTTTATTTTGCCGGATAACAGTTGATACTTCTCCAATATAAGCGAGTAGTTTACAAAAAAAAATCAAAACTGTTTTCACTGTTTTCTTTTGTCTTACAGTGCCGATGACAGTGGTTGCATCCTTCAGGAAGATTCGAGAATTAATTGATAGATCCTTGTTGCCTGGTGCATTACGTACATCAACAGAGCTGGTAAGTATCTCAACCATATCGTCATATTTACCTGTTTACTCTTTCTTTTGGATTTGCATATTCTTTCTGTTATTGACACAGCCCAAGTAATTGGCTTGCATATACTTTATATTGCTGCTTAATCAAGATATGTGCTAGTTAGATCTGGGAGGTGACTGCCTCAGCACATCCATGCAGTGATAAAGCAAAAAAAAAAGTGTCCAGAAACCTGTACCATCCTACTGAAAGAGCTATCATGTGATATCATGCATCCGCACTCTTGTTCAATTTTCCCCCGATCCAAACACAAGAAATGATAGCCTGTGTGGTTCTTTACTTTCTTTTATCATTTATAGGTAGTTTCAGATGACGGGAAGATGGTTAGGCGACGAGTGCCCTTCTCTGATGTGGATGCTGAAGAAGTTCAGGTTAGCATGTAATCCGTGGAATCAATCTTCTATTTGCTATGTCATGCTTCTGAAACTTGTTTCTGTACTCAGTCTCGAATTATTGTTGCTGAAAAATTACCTGAGGATCATCGCTATCAGAATCTTATGAGGATTTTCTCAACTGTTGGGAGGTATGGATGTCTGTTACCATGATTAACTATGGGTGCAATGTTGAAGACTGATATTATCTATATCGCAGTGTGAAATCAATACGTACTTGCTATCCACAAGGGATTGACATTTCTGCCGGCAAATCATCAAGGATTGAGATGCTTTTTGCTAATAAGGTCTGTATACGATCTATCTACCTCTATATGAATACTAAACGTTGATGAATCATATCATAGCTTCTTCCGAAGCAATGTATCTGTTGTTCGTAAGATATTTTCACACCTGTTTGTTCCAATGTTGTTTCTATTTTGCTGTGCTTGCAGCTGCATGCTTTTGTGGAGTATGGAACTGTTGAAGATGCTGAAAAGGCGGTATGTCATCTTGACTGCTATCCAGTCGTCCTTTGGCACTTGTCTAGCATATAAAAGAAGAATCTTTTCTGTTTACAGGTTGCCGAGTTTAGTGGCGGCAGAAACTGGAGGGATGGGCCTAGAGTTCGTTCGCTGCTTGGTTGCCTGGTACCTTAATGAATCCTGACCAATTCAATGTCTTTTTTAATTGGTCATTCCATGTTTTGTGCAAAATTTGAAGTAATCATAGATTGATTGTGAGCATAATGCACACAAAACTGTCCTATGTGTTCCTTGTCTGTCTTACTATCCTGGCTAGATCTATTTGTCATTAACATCTGGAATATGGGTTATCCACTTGCATCATTCTTGGTGTAGCTATTATATTTGACTGACGAGTGTAAGCCTGCTTAGTGAATATCGGTTCCCACAAGACTTGTTTAATATCACTGTTATATCACATGCTTCATTGTAGAAGATGCTTTTCTTTTTCACATTTAATTTTGTTTCTGGGCACTAGAAACATGGGATTGGTCAAGGAAGAAAAGGTGGAGATGAGGAGGCTGCGGATGAAGATGACCCTGAAGAGTATGAAGCAGAGGATGCTGCCCAGGTATCTATATGTACTACAGCATGCTGATGCGTCAGAAACTTGATTAAGAATGGATTGTCTAATGGGGTGTTTCTTATGTAGGGTGAGGATGGTTTCTATGACAAAGCTGGAATGAGGCAAGGGAGAGGCCGAGGACGTGGGGGAAGAGGCCGTGGCCGGGGCCAGTACCATGGCCAGAGTCGGGATGGCGGACATCCAATCGGCACTCCTCCATCAAATCACAGTGCTGAGCATCCGGTGGTGTCAAAGCCGCCTCCTGGTCCGCGTATGCCGGACGGCACAAAAGGATTTGCCATGGGGCGAGGGAAGCCCCAGGTCAGCCCCGCAGTGCTGTCTGATGTTTAGTGGTACCCTGTTGCCCTGTTCTCGGGAGGGGTTGGCAGAACGGCGCTTCTATGATGACCCATTTTGATGTGATCCCATGAAGAGGAAGGATAGTAATACCCTGATACATGCGTCAGTATACTGCATTACTGCTGGTCCATGGACCTGTCTTTTGGTCTCTGAATTTCCTAGTTGAAAGTACAAATTCATACTTGACTCGACAAATCAACAGAAAGAAGTCTTGAGTGAGAGGAGCAAATTTTTATAGTTGTTGGAATCGTCGCTTTTGCAAACATATACTACATGTCGACTGATAGGCTCGTTCTTCACTGGTCTGCAAACCTCGGTCTCCGCTCATTCTTGCCGTCTGTTTTTCGCATTCCCTTTGCTGGCGCGGTCTTGCTGGTGCCGGCGCGGCCACCGCTGTTGCAGGCAGGCTCGCTGCCGCCGCCGGCCACAGCCTTGCCCTTGGACGGTAAAGCATTCTTCCTGGCATCTACCTGCAGCTCCTTGGAAGTTCTTGCCGCAGCAGACGGTGGCCTCCTTGCCTTCGCGCTCTCGACTTTGGCGTCCACGCCCAATGGAGGAGCTCTCGCCACTGCCGTCGTCGATGCCCTGCGCCGTGCGAAAATAGACCCAGTCGTGAGCAGATTCTTGGGCGCCGTGTAAGGGGCTTCTCCTGGCGCCTCCACCGCCTTGGCCGTACTTGCACCGCTGCTGTCCTGGCTTGCATTTGCGTAGTACGTGTGCGAGTGTGCCCTGCTTGAGCTGCTGCTCGTGCCAGTATTGGCTTTGGCATCTGGATTCTGCTGCCTGTTGGGCAGAGTAGCGTAAGCTGAAGCTAGTCTCCTCTCGGTCGTGCAAGGCTGGCTCTTGGCATAGTTGCTTGACGAAGAACCTGCTGGAAGCTTGGCTGATGTTTTGGGCGCCTCTGTCTTGCCGATGAACTGCCCTAGCCAAGATTTCGAAAAATCGTTCAACTTCAAACCCAGTTTTAGCGATTAGCATACCCTTGAAGCTGAATAAATGTACTTTTTTTTTTGCGGGGTGAGGTTTAGCGATTAGCATACCCTTGAAGCTGAAGGTTTAGCAGGTTGCGTGATCGGGATGGGTAGCTCCTTTTTTTTAGGAGAAACCACCGTTTCGGAGGAGCTGGCTTCCATTTCCATCTTGAGGGAAGGCAACATTGGTGCAACTGGAGGGGTCTTGGGCCTGAAATCACGCGTACCCCCTCTAATGTAAGAACCAATTCTAGCGGTGCTAGTGCCAAATGAACCTACCAGTTGTCTCAAAAAAAGAAAAAAGAAAAAGAACCTACCAGTCATAGTCGTGCTTCTCGTTGATCGGCACGAGGAGATCTCCCTTCCCCGGGGGAGGCTTGGACATGTGACCACCTAGTTAGTACACAGACGCGGCAGTGAGCTTTACTCAGAAATCAAAGTAGCATATGGTTTTCAATGAAAATCGTTCCTGGTGACCAGGTGAAATGGCCATGACCCATGAGGATGGAAATATTGGTTCGGTGCACGTATAACGTACGTATGGGATTCTTGTTTGTTCCAAAAAAAAAAAACGTTAAGTGCAAGGACGAGAGAGAGAGAGATAGATCGGTGTCACCTTGGATGGCGTCGAACTCCACGGAGTAGATCGGCTCCAGGAGGTTCACATCCGTATCTTCCTCATGCTTGTACAGCTCCCGGAAGAAAACTATGCTCTCGTCCTTGTCCTTCTGAACCGCGGACGGGGCCTTCTTGCTCTTGCCCATCCCCGCGATCCTCCTCATGCGGTTCATCTTCTTCAGGGAACAAAGCGATGCTTGCTTGTTGTTGCGAGGACCGGAAAGATGAGAGGTATGGGGTTTTTGACATTGTAGCCTTGTAGGGTTGCATAAGGAATACTGGCCACAAGACTTCCAAATCTGCCGGCGTTTCTAAAGCGACCGCTGGAATTGTTTGGAGACAGGGTATGTTAATATTGTTAAACTAGTTGGTGAAAGGGATGGGTCGATGCAACCAAATGGGGGGGATGATTGATTGATTCAACAGGCATAAGCATGGCATCGTTTGTTTCTTCGCTTGTGCTCTAGTGTTGCAATCCTTTTACTTGTCCTCCCCTGTGCTCCTCATTTCTAGTTTTATGGTTCTATTCTCAAATGTGTGTACTTTTCATGATATTCATGAGTTTTAAGTTTGGTTAGGGTATTTTCTTTTAGAAAAGAAGGATATACCCCCGGCCTCTACATCTGGACGATGCATGTAGCCATTTTATTAACTATTCACAAAGACCTTACAAAGGAATACATCAGTGAGCCTGAACCCACCATCTTCGCAACACATGTCGCTTCTCCTATCCACTTGATGAAGGGGTGCCGAATGTCCGAACTGAATACCAAACGGACATCACACCAAAGCCTAACATCTAAAGCCAGATGCCCTAGCCATGCTACAATGCCGGGACTGGGTCACACACCGGTCCGACGCACTCTCAGAGGCCGTTGCCGTCGTCTTCCACCGATCCATCTCCAGAGCAGGTACTAACGCACTGGCCTTGCCAGGCCTGCCGTCGACGCCACCACGGCGTCAGACAACGCCACCACCCTAC